>NC_083447.1:4437500-4745625 GCF_020745735.1 Hemiscyllium ocellatum | reverse complement strand
AAGATTGTCTTGCCTGATTTGTGTGCAGTTTTGTTTTGTTTTCTGAATTTCCTTTAACGTTCTCTAGGATCACTGTGGAGCTTGCTAAAGCACCACCTCGGAGAGGAGGGGGCAGGTTTGGTGGAAGGTTTAACTATTACCGCCCCAGAAGCGAGCGAAGCAGTGGACTAAGGTAAATGGGATGGGTTGAGGAAAACTGGGTAAGGATAAAGAGGCTTAAATACAATTATTTATTAAACAAAATGTTGGGAGATGTTTTAATTACTAATGGAGTCTCCAGGTTTACAGATTGTATATTGGAATAGTACACTCACCACAACACTGAATCATATTTGTGCAATCAGCAGGGAGAACCTTACCCGGAGTTCAGCTGACTGCTTTCCTATCCCTTTTTTCCCCCATTTCAAAATACCCAAACATATGTGCATGCAACAGTGCATATATGCACTAGCTTCTCCTTCGCGTTTTCCCAAGTTCCCACTCCCTGTAGCATTCTGCTTTAACAATCTACATGTCCCCTGCAAACTCATCCCTTGTTCTCTGCTGTTCTCCTCATGTTTGCCTTTTACCTTGTACTGTCTGTTCTTCCTTTTCTCTCTTGTTCTGCTGTCCTTTTCCTACCTCTGCGTGCTGTACATCTCACAACGTTTTGCCTTTCTGATGGAAGTTTATTGGTTTGAGAAATTCTGCTCTCCCTCTGGCTCTCCGCCGAAACTTTGAGTGCGTGCAGCATTTTGAGCTTTGGATGATATTTTGAAGTTGAATGGCTATTTTCCCTTTCCCTCAACTTCAGAACTCAAATTGACCATTCTTCGCCTTATGCACTTTCATTGCAATGCTGTGACCGGGCTGGATTTTCTGTAGATTGAGCTCCCATGACCTTGCTGGAAATCAATCATTGACTCATAAATGGTTACAGCACAGAGCGAGTCCAACTGGCCCATCAGGTTAGTACTGACTCTTGCAAGAGTAAAGCTGAAAATGTGCTGGAAAAGCGCACCAGGTCAGGCAGCATCCAAGGAACAGAAGAATCGACCTTTCGGGCATGAGCCCTTCTTCAGGAAAGGGCTCATGCCTGAAACACTGATTCTCCTGCTCCTTGGATGCTGCCTGACCTGTGCTTTTCCAGCAACACATTTTCAGCTCTGATCTCCCTCATCTGCAGTCCTCACTTTCTCCTCTTGCGAGAGTAACAATGGTTCTCTTACCCTGTAGCCCAACAAATATTTTCCCTTGTATTCGTTATTCAATTCATTATGAAAGCCACTACTGAAGCTATGTCATCCACACTGACTACTGATTCCCAGAATACCTTTATTAAACCTCCACTTAACCTTCTTTTAAAGGAAAGTATCCCCAACTTCTCCGAATTCCTCTTGAAATTAAAAGTTTCTTGTCCCTCGAACCATGCTTGAAGTTTTTATGCTGCAACTTCAATGCCTTCTCATACTTCTGAAAGTGTCCAATTCTGGGCACAGTTGAGGTTGAGCCAACATGTTTTGTGAAGTTGTTTCTTAACCTCTGTGTCTATGTTCATAAAATCCAGGATTTCGTATATGCTGTTTTTACAAGCATTTTCTCAAACTACCCTGCTGAGTTCATGGTTTGTAGATGCTCACACCCAATCTTCCTTTCCTGCCTATTATATTGCCTGTCCTGCATTCAACCAAGATAAATCACTGAGTAATTCTGAACAATATATTTCACTAGCACGTGACTGTTCTTTCCATCAGCCTATGTCCTCCGAGTTTATCACTATTCTTGCAGTTCACAAAACTTGAATTGTATCATTTGTGGTATTCAGATTATCCTTTGCATCCAAATCTGAGAGATTTAATGTAGATCACGAAATGCAGCGATGGTAAAACTGACCACATGAAATACCACTATACTTTCTCCCTTCTAAGAAATCACCATCTACTAGAGTTCCCAGACACTCTACCAACTTCACCTGTGCTGTCCCTGATCCTTATATTCCATAGATTTCAACTTTACTATCAAGCTCACCAACGTGGCACTTCATCAAATGTCTTTTGGAAGTCTGTGTGCATCACATCAACTGCATTAGCCTCATCAACCATTTTGTCTACTTAGTCACAATTTGATCTAAATGTCTGTGTTACATAATGAGACAGTGTGCATCACTGTTTGTCCTGTCTCGCATTATACTGTCTAAGAAGCTTTCTGCCACTCCAGTTAAATTGTCATATACTGTAATTGTATCATTGTTTATAATTTCTTGAGCAAATATTGACAGATTATGGCCAATCATTCTGCAGTTGTTACCTTGGCTCAGTTGCATCATCTCTGCTACTAGTGGCTTAGCCACTTCCCAGTACACAGAACCTTTTGTAATGTCTTCATGAATTTAGCCCATCTGATGCCTGAGCTACTTTGTCCTATGAATTAAGCAGGGTCTTCCTTGGTAGAGTGGAGCTATTAAAGCTTGCCACCACCTTAATGATGGATTATTAAATGAAGACCTTGTCTGCAATATCTGAGAGCACAAACCTTGCCTGCCCCAATCCAGACCCTTGAGGCAGAGACTAGGGCCTGTGTATCTCTCCAATGGAGGTAATGGATTCAACAGTGATTTAGAGTTTAGCCTCAACTGTTAGTTTTTTGTATCTTTCGTGTTTGGCGATTTAATGTGCAGCAGTGTTGGTGATGCAGTTATTATATTTTGTTACTTTCAATAAGTTGCTACTTCTGAAATTTCAGATATGGACCTCCTGTTCGTACGGACTACCGTTTGATTGTGAAGAATCTATCTTCCCGTGTTAGCTGGCAGGTGGGTGCTGATATTCCAATGTTTCAAAAAAGTAAGAATTTACCAAACTTAATAAACTTAGCTATGTGTGCTTACATGGACATGGGTCAAATGCACATGGGTCATAACTTCATAAATATAACCCATAGCCTGCTTTAACCTGCATGTTGACTGTTTGTTTATTTGTATAAATATTGTATGGAAATTGGAATACGTCTATCGAGACCACACTGGAATTTGATCAACGTTGACAGCTTAGACCACGTTTAACCCTGGTCTCTTAATGCTTGTTTCTCAAGCAAGAATCTCTCCCTTAAATTGTTCAGTGGACTTTGTATCTGTGGCTTCATAAGGTGTTTGTGACCAGAAGATCGGAAATTTGCTGCAAGATGTTGTTGACGTTGTCTTTGATCGAGTGGCTTACGGCACCCTGATATAGCATTCTGTAGAATAGAGCTGGAATCTCGTCCAATCTCCTGTGGCAGGATACTGATGACAGCAGAGGATTAATCTAATCTACTTGTGATAATGTGGTAAAGACCATTTATACTGCGTCACCTATGTTTTCAGTTCATTTGCATAATTGTACCTTTGTCTCAAATGCTATCCTGCATATGGATGTCCATCTTCACAATCAGTGCACAAAATTTGACGTCTTCCTATCTGTCACTTGGTATGTATGGTTTGTATTAAAATTGGCAATTAGACGTGAGAAAATTGAGTCCGGATTTCGTCTTGATGCTCCATGTTATGAGTAAGTTCCAAGGAATCTTCTGCTTTTCATTCCCCCTGTCCTTTCTGTCCCACTTTGTTACCACCTTGTCCTCAGACTTCCCAGTAAATGTTTAATGGCTTCTTGAACAACAGGAGAAATTTTGCTGTCTGACAAGAGCATTCAAGGTATTGGTCACTTGGAGGAAATGCTTCCTGATGTCAGTCTGTGCTCTGCACCCAGACTTAGGCCCATTGTTCTGATTGTTGTGTTAACTGTATTCTGCCAGATGGATGGTCCATTTTAAGAAAATAGTATATGGATAATACCCGCGCAGAATGTTGCATGATGTTTCTATTTTTGGGTTATTTTTGTGAAAGTATGATCTAGGGAGGCACAAATTAAATATTGATGAAATCTAATGGTATTCTGCACAGATGTAATATGAATTGCCATTATATTTCTGATATAAAATATTAATGGAGAAGCCAATTTAACTGTGAATATAGACTGTATGTAAATCTGATGGCTTAATATTGTTTGATTGGAAATAAATGACTATTTGACTAAATTTGAAAACCTTTGTTTAGCAGCTTGTCGTGAGGTCATTCGCATTTTGACCAGGAGTTCCCTTTACTCGTGTTGTCGCGTCCTGTATCTGGAAAAGGTCCCGTGTTGACTAATTTGCCAGTCGGCTCCCACGATTATTCAGGCAGCTGGACGCGGGTTCTGGGTTGTACTGATCCTAGGGTCACCGATGGCATCGACACCTGTCGCATCCCCAGTCCTGGTGTAAGGAAAAAAAAACCGTGTCGATCTCGCTTGGAGGCTTGGCAGGAGATTGACTTGTGAGGTGTCCGAGCCTTCACACAACCCATGATTATTGGTGGTACTTTACCCAGGGTGGCAGGCACATTCGGTGCCACTGAGGGAGGGCCATGTCCCAAGAAGCTGTATCGAGAGGGTATTGTATTGAGTGGGTGCACCCATTGCTTAGATGCATCATATAGGGCATGGATGGTTGCCTAAAACTAATTGTTTGGGTAACCCAGCGCTAATTAAAATGTATTAACTTTTTAATGTGTTGAATAGGGATGTCATGATATTGTTCATATTACTACAATATTTATGCTTCCAGGGATCAGTGGTTCCCTGGTATGATCATTGCATGTCTCACTGATTTAGCGGCTATGTGGATTGAGGCAAAAGCTGGTATTAATTTCTACAGGAAACCAACGAAGCACGTAGCATGAAGGAAATGGAAATAAAGTGCTTAGATCTCCCTTTCTAACCCTGACAGAGTTTAAATGAGTAAAGGTGGTTTGAAAATGCTACTAGTGATCAAAACAGCGATATTGAAAAAGTGCACAAAACACAGCAGTAGTTTTCTTTTGTAGACTGCTACTTCATTCCCAAGTTTGGAAAGGGATTCTTCACTGCTTCCCTTTTGTGACTGTTGAATTTTTATAAGTGATTTAAAGCTGTCACCAACCAAATTATTTTCCTTGTTTGGTTGAACATGAATTAAAAGAATCCTGGTGATTGTGGCAGTTGTTATGAGTAATACTTTTGAATTTTATTCACACCATTGAGTTTTGAGTCCCGATTAATTATAGCAATTTTTCCAACTTAGTTATCTTGGACAATACATAATGTGTGTGCTGGATTTTGTCTTCCTTCCTTCTGTTTTGGAAAATCGTTAAAGGAAGTTTTTAGGTCTAGTTTTGTTACCAAGCTGGTGTCAATTATTTAAACCGATGGGTAGGGCTCTGGGTAAGCCATAAGCAAGCGGTAAACACTACGTGCGACTGTTCACACTTGCTGTCATTTACTTAGTCAAAGTAAGCCCTATAGCATGACATCCCAATTCTGAGACTGTTGTAACTGATATGATTTTGCAGTGTAAGGTTTCTTTCTGGATTACATCTGAAAGGATTTTCCTGTTTGTAGGATCTGAAGGACATCATGCGCCAGGCTGGTGAAGTGACATTCACTGATGCTCACAGAGTCCATAATAATGAAGGGTAAGACAACAGCAAAAGCAATTGTAAGGAAAGTGGCGATCTGCTGGTTACCTTGCCAATGTTTTCCATTGTAATCATGAACCTGAAACTTGACCGGTCAGGTATGAGCATCTGAATAGGCATCATTACTGTTACAATGTCATCCTGTGCACATTTAACATAATCTGTTATACAAAATGCTTCATAATGACCTTGTCTGATATCAAATGGTGGTCAAATCCTTGGTCACAATAATGGATTTTAAGGAAGTGGAAATCGGAAAGTGTTGGAAATGAATGTTTTAGTCATCAGTTTATTTCCCTGCGAGGAAGGTTGAGTCTGAAGGGGGGGGCTGAAAAAAAGTCATCTTTCTGGAGTAGATTGTCCTTTTTTATTTAAAACAGGTATAGTATAAGCTTGGATGTTCAGTGCAGTTGGATAGGACTCTGATCTTGTGCCAGTTCAGTCTAAGTGACCAGGAAGGAGAATAAAGTCATAAGCAAAGGTCTGGTATTTGTGACAACAGCTTTGGTGTTCCAATACCCATCTGGAGAGAGATTATGCTTTATCAGCGCCTGAATGTTGAGCAGTCTGACAGCATCAGATAGTGTTGATGATGAGGGAGATGATGTCAGGGCAGATGTAGAATTTTATCCATCTGGATTCTGCTGCAAGGAATGGGACTAAAGTGAATCTTTAGATTTTGAGGGTAATTGGGTCGGGAGAAGAGCCTATGATGTTTTGGCTTGCCACTTCTGCTTGGGTAGGGTTGTGACAGTTAGTTATGGAGCTGTACAAGCATAGAAACAGACTGTTGGAAGAATGAAATCAAAATTGGAGACTAAGCGTGGAGTTGGGGGAAATGACAAATGTTGAAAAGATTTATGCTGAATTAAAACCATCACTTAGCATTACGCCATAATGGTTTAAATTTTAATCTGAAGTGCTATCAAATTTCACGATAGTTTTGCAAATAAAAATTTTCCTTATTTCAAAGTTGTTGTTACCCCATCTTACTGTCCTCATCTGGGCTTTTTTGTTCCCAACAGTATTGTGGAGTTCGCTTCTTACAGTGATTTGAAAAATGCAATTGATAAACTGGATGGAAAAGAAATCAGTGGCCGGAGGGTCCAATTGATTGAGGAGCCAAGACGCCACAGGTATTCAGCAGTGCAGTAAAATGTAAATTTAGCCCCTGCTTAGCTGGATTTGTTTCTAAAATTGTTTTTGTTTTAAAAGGGTATGAGGGTGTAACTAAATGATGCTTCATTAGAGAACATAAATTTGTGGTGCTATGAGTCTGCAGATTGAGACTGGACACATTTCAGTGACTGAAGAGCAAATTGCTCATTAATCTAATAGAGTCGACATGAAAAATGAAGTGTCAAAATGTACACTGTTCAAAGTATTGCATCTTTAGTGGACCTAATTAATTCCACTGCTCTGCAGCTCTGGTCTTTACTTCACTGTGGCAAAGTATTTTGCATTAACTGCTTTTAAGTTTTGGTACTGAGATAAACAGTTATATCTGCTTTGTTCCATTAAGAATACAGAACTGACTTTCTGTATTAAATACAATTTTCCATGTCCTCTGTTGATCCTTTGGCTGGTATCACCCACCATTGGGTCACTCCATTGCTAGTGTTTTGAAATATTGCAACCGTATAGTCAACTTGTAATGGCCCCTCCGTGCATTTGGGAGAGCTGCAGTACTGTAGCTTTGTTCCTTCTGCTCTAATAACATCAGTAGAAGAGTATTTCTCTATGTATTATGAGACACGGGGGTCGGGGTGGGGGGCGGAGATAGTGAATGTTCAAGACGAAGTTAGCTTATATCTTACACTCATTCTTTAGGTCTTGCTATGTCCTGTCCAGAGTTTACTATTATAAACCTGCCAAGTAATGAATTGTTCCTTACACTGTCTCCTTTGCCTTTTCAGGTCTTGGACACGATCTCGCTCTAGAAGCTCTTCAAGATCCCGCAGCTATAAGGGCTCTAGAAGCGCTTCAAGATCTGCAAGCCGCTCCCCGAGCCGTAGCAGGTCTCGTTCCCGCAGCAGGTCACCCGCTCGTGATAGCAAGCGGCAGAGGAATGAATCGCGCTCACTGAGCCGTTCGCCTGAGGTCAAGCGTCGTAGGAAACCAACCCAGTCGAGGTCGCGATCAAATTCTCCTGTTAAATCGACCCGTTCCTGGTCTGGTTCTCGGGAGCAGTCCCCTGTCAACAGTGCAGAGTAATCACCGTGTTGTAGAAGTGTTTTTATAATTTGCTAAAGATTTTCTATGAAATGTTGGCCTCATTTTGATTTTTTTTCTGTCTGATGCTGGGTTTGGGGTTTAAGTACTTCGGTTTTTATTTCATGCAAACAATTCTAACTTTGAGCCCATTCAAATACAGACATCTGATTTAAAGTAATATATCGTTGAAAAGAAAGGCTTGATCATAATTTTGTCTAGTATTGTTTACCAGGCTGTACCATTGCTTCTGGTGGAGATCACTGGGACTTGTCTGAGGGGATTCAGTCACTTCACATTTCCATGTATGGTATTGAGAGTTTCCCTAGCTGGAACAATCGGAGCGTCTAGACAATTTACATGAAGAAATATGGAGTTTCAAATAAGAATTATTTAGGGAAGATGACAGGTTTATAAAGCCCAAATTTGAGTGCCCCATTATAAAACCATTAAGTAATTAATTGAAATCTCTCTAGTTTGGTCACCTAACTAATTGGCCAGTCTGAGTCTTTTTGAAGTATGGTTCTAATAAACTGGATCTGTTGAAAGGTGAAAGTGCTTCCATTCATTGAGGAAACTGCTGAAAACCAAAAGTATTTTAACTCTCAAACTATCTGCATCTAAACCCGAATCAAGCCACTGTTTCACCAGCACAAACAACATTTAAAGCTTTGTACAAAATGGCTGAGCCTGTCGTCCTTTCCACAAGAGGGCGGAAGGGGTTAAAATATTCAAAATGTTTTACAGGAAACCTTTCCAGGTTGGGTCGGTTCTTTGAATTGCTACTGGTTCAGGGACGATTTTTAAAGTTTTTTTTTTCCTTTTTTTAGTTTTGTGTTTCATAAAGCAGTGGTTTAGTTCTTTTGGATTTTGTGCCAGACTAGTGCACAGTTGCATCCTACCTTTAGAGAACCCTGCTGTACTTGCACTTGGAGTTTGCTTTTAATGTGAAGCCCTGGTTTGTGATTGCTGAGTTAGTTTGGCTTTCTTTAACCTGCACACCAAGTCGAGGGAGGCAGCTTGTGGGGTTGGCGGTGGAGTGTAGCAGGGGAAAAAAATGTGTATATATAGTTTTTGATTCACATGTGTTAATAGTTCATGCTTTATTTGGTTCATTTCACATTGTTTTAAAATATATATAAATTTATATTTAACGTGACCCATCCTATTAACTAGTTGCTAGAGAACCAACCTGGAATGTTGCTCTGCATTGGAATTGAAATGGAAGGAACAACAAATGTACACCAATTTAGATGTTTGTACTTAACAATTTTATACAGAAACTATATTGCCCGATGTTCCCATGTACCTTTACTGTCTCCTGCTAGTTTAGTCTATTGTGTACTACATACAGGCTGTGTATCGCTATCATTCCTTGTAGCAAGAAATGGTACTGCATTAAAAATTAGTTACAAGTGTCAGCTTCAGAGTTTGCTTGTTTATTCTCCTGGGGTTTGTTTTTGATGGGAATTGAGACTTAAGTTACAAAATGGTTTTCTGGGGGGTGGGGGTGGCGGAAATGGTGGAAAAATTGTGGGAACAACATTAACCCAGATCTACCAGGACCTGGAGAACTGCACTTGTAACTGACCCTTGTATATGGTAAACATTTTTGAGAATCTAGGGCGAACAGGGTGAGTGCGATTTTAGCGCACGTGTTTCTGTGGAGGTTGAGTTTTAAGCATATAACTGGAGCAAAGTTCATATTTATTTTCCTTCTACCCCATCTCTGTTCTTTCCTCCCCCCCCCCCCCCCCAAAAAAAATCATTGTACAAGTATGAAACTTACCAGAATGCTTGATTTAGTGTATGAAATGGAAAACTCGTCATTGACATTCAACTATTAAGTCTCCCAGAATGTGGATCATGTTGCACTCTGTACATTTTTAAAAGATTTAATTTCAATTCTTCAAAAAAAATTCATCTTGTGTGGCAAAGAAAGACTGGAAAGTTCATGGCTGCTTTCCAGAACTGTTAATGATTGCTCTGTACTGTGTCGCTCCATTGTGGGTGGTTTGGTGGTTAGCACTGTCTCACTGAGCCAGGGGCCTGGGTTCGGTTCCATCCTTGGGCAACTGTAGAATTTGTTCATTCTCTTGTCTGCTTGGGCTGCCTCTGGGTGCTCCAGTTTCCTGCCACTGGCCAAAGATATGCAAGTTAAGTGGATTGGCCATGCAAAACTGCCCCAAAGTGTCCAGGGATGTGTAGGCTAGGTGGATTAGCCATGGGAAATGCAGGGATAGGGTGTGGGGGAGGGGGGAAAATGCTCTTCAGAGGGTTCATTGTGGACTCTGAGCTGAATGGTCTGCAAAAATAATTGGTTGAATGTTTGGTTTCCGATTAGAAGTATCTTAATTGTAGGCTTAAAGTATGTGTTTATGTATTAAAAAGACGGTAACAATGCCAGTTTTTTTCTTCATGGGAATAAAAGTGTTATCAGCAGACAAATCTTGAAATCACTTTAGTGGTAATTACTGACATGATTTTGTTAGTGTCACCTTTTCCATTAGATAATGAAGTAAGGAAATGTTTTAGTTTCTTTATCATCAAATTTAAGTTATTGATTTATTTTAGTAATTTAACACCGCCAATGCTAACAAGTATGACTTAGTTCTGCAAACTGTCTAATTCTGTTTAAAGACTACTTTCTCCTAGTTTGTGGGATTGAGTTGGGGGAGCTTGAGTAGAAAATTAATGGCACCAACTATATAGGAATATCAAAATTCTTGAACTACCTCTTTGTACAATAGTGGAGTGGGCCCCTGTGTTGCATTGTTCTATCTCTGGGCAAGGAGGCCCAAGTGTCACCTGATTCAGATGTCACATGTTTGATACAGTTGAAACATATATTGCAACGGGAGCTGCTTCACCGATTGCAACAGTTCAAGGATAACCGGGAATGTAGAATGACTGTAGTTCTTGTATCTTGAAACTTTTTAAAAAATAGGTTATTGTTAACTTTGGTTTCATCTGCAAACTTCTCACTATAATGGATCATGAAGATGGTGGTCACTAAGGTGTTTAGCATGCTGTGGTCAGTGCTCCGATCTTTTGAGTACAACAGATGGGACTGGCTGTACAGGACATTGGTGAAGTCTCAGCAAGAGTATTGTGTCCATGATACTGGAAGGATACTAAGCTGGAAATGGTTCAGAAAACATTTACCAGGATGTTGCTGGAATGGAGGGTTTGAATTATCAGGAGAGGTCGGATAGGCTGGGACCTTTTTTGTTTTTCACTGGAGCATAGGGTGCTTGAGGAGTGACCTTTTTTTAAAGATTCATAAAATAATGGGTTTAAAGAAGGTGAATAGCAGGTGTCTTAAGGTGGGGGATTTCAAGATTAGGGGGAATATTTTTAAGGTGAAAGGAAAGATTTAGAAAAATCATGGGCAACATTTTACACTGGTTTGTGTGGAATGAACTTACAAAGGAATTGAGTACAGTTACACACTTAAAAGACATCTTAATTTGATAAATAAATGTTTAGAGGGATATGGGCAAGTTTAGGCATGTAGGACCAGGTTAGATAAACTAGTTTGGGATTGTGATCTGCATGGAAGACTATAATTTTTGGGTTTCTGCTTCCACAATTGTAAATGAAGTGCAAGAAAATGAGATTACAGAGGAACCACAGTTATCTGAATATCAATTGTCTGAATATTGGATTATCCAAAGAAGATCCTGTGGTCCTGATTTGAAACAACTTTGACAATGTTTCTATCCTGATCGCATCTTCTGATTACAGGTACAATGATTAAAAATAAACTCTGCTGACTGAAATGCTGCTGAGAGTGCCTGGACTATCCAGGATTTTTATCCCAAAATTAGACATCCTGCCCTCTTTCTGACTTCTCTCCTTTTTTTTCCTCCTCTCTTTCCCTTCTCTCCCCACCTTTCCCTGGTGTTCTACACATTAGCATTCACCAATTTCCCTAAAGCGTTGAGATTTGTAGCTTTGGTTGAGGTTCTGGATGTAGGCCTTACGGACATAAAATACACTAAAGAAGAAAACAATAACAAACTGCCCTTCTTTGATGTCATAGTAGAGCAAATAGCCAATGGGCAACTTCAAATCGGCATCTACCGGAAAACAACACAGAGACCAAATATTGAACTATAGAAGTAATCTTTCGAATACCCACAAACGAAGCTGCATTACAACATTATTTCAAAGAGCCAACACTCCAGCACAGAGGAACTACGCAGAGCAGAGAAAAATCACCTGTACTGTATACTCAAAAAGAATGGGTATTCAATTAACTCTACCCTACGTCCAGGACATATTTGAAATGACTGCCATACTACTCAGACCCCTTGGCATCATAGTAGTCCACCAACACACTAAAACAGCAGCCATGTACAGACAACAAGCAAAACTAGCATCATTTACAAAATACTGTGCAAGATCTGTAACAAACACTACATTGGACAAACAGGTAGAAAACTAACCACCAGGATACATGAATATCAACTAGCCACAAAACAATGACTCACTAGTATCTTTCCATATAGATGAGGAAGACACCACTTTGACTGAGACAACACATCCAGCCTAGGACAAGCCAAACAGACATGCATGAGAATGCCTAGAGGCATAGCAAGTGGGTGGCACAGTGGTTAGCACTGTTGCCTCACAGCGCCAGAGACCTGGGTTTAATTCCCACCTCAGGCGACTGTGTGGAGTTTGCACATTCTGTGTGTGTGTGTGGGTATCCTCCCACAGTCCAAAAATGTGCAAGTTAGATGAATTGGCCATGCTAAATTGCCCATAGCGTTAGGTGAAGGGTAAATGTAGTGGAATGGATCTGGATGGGTTGCACTTCAGCGGGTTGGTGTGGACTTGTTGGGCCGAAGGGTCTGTTTCCACACTAAGTAATCTAATAGCATTCCAGCTGGAACTCATCAATAAACACATCAAGATAGACTCCATCTACCAACCCCTGAGAGAAAAAGAATAGGAAATGACATCACCAACCCAAAAATAAACAAAGCCTAAATAGAAAGCAGGAATTATCTGCAGTGCTTCAGCCAGAGGCCCACTAAAGATGTTACTAAGTAGGGTGATCAAATGTCTGGAAATGAACCTTCCACCTCAGCAAGCAAACCTACAGCCAGAATCTCTCCAATATTGTTATGTACAGGGTAAAGGTGCAACCTATCAAATTGTTGCAGTAAAAAGTTGTGTGTGCGCATGTGCTATTTGGAAACTAACCCCACAATGGCAGCAGCAATTTGTTGGCGTACAATCCAGGTGCCTGGGGAGTTGGAGGAGGTGAGGGGCAGGCAGGTTCTCGTGTGCTGTGTGCTGCTGCTTCGTCTCCTGAATGGGGACCAGACTTCACAGAGAACTCTTAAACCTCAGAGGAAATCAATTAACTGAATAATCAATTATCCAAATGAAATAGCACCTGCTCATCTTGTTCAGATAATCAAGGTTCCTCTGCAATTGGCTAGTTTCTTCAGAGTAGGCACAGGCGTAATGGACTAAATGGCTGCCGGCACACTCTCCTGTAGGTTCTCCAATAATCTAACAAGCCTAAACGTCTCCTCAATTTTGACCACTAAATTATTTCAAGCCAATACAAAACCGCAGTCATGATTCTCAAATGGCATAGTATTTTCTCAGCATTGCAGTTTCAAGATCCTACTTTTTTTATTGTTTTGCTCTTTGTAATTTAAAGATTCTGAATAGCCCTAGAATTATAGGAGCCACACATTTCTCCATTTAATAACTTTGTGTTGATTATCATTTGAGAAGTATGTCCTTGGCATCTAGAAGGACATGGGCAGCAGATACATCGGAAACCCCTGGCGAGTTCCCCTCCAAGCAACTCACCAGCCTCACGCGGAAATATATTGCTCTTCCTTCACTGTCGCTGGGCCAAAACCCTGGAACTCCCTCCCCAGTGTCATCGTGGACCTACCTACAGACCTGGTCTGCAGCAGTTCAAGAAGGCAGGCCACACCACCATCTCAAGGACAGCAAGGGACAGGAAATAAATGTTGGCCATTCAGAGATGTACGTGCCACACAAGTGAATTTTAAAAGAGTGGAAATAATTTGGGCATATTTGGCAATATTTTGGTATTCTATTGCACATCCTCTTTCACGAAGCATTGAGTGGAATTTAAATCCACTTTACTATTCCAAATACTTGGCAAAATAATGAAATGGAATAATTCAACTTTTTTATTACAGTATAAACCCTAACATAACATTACTACTTTGTCATGTCCTGAGAGTGTTTTTTCCCTAATAAACTCTTGGTGTGTCCATTGACTGGTGTGAAATTTCAAGCATTGACAATGATTCCATTCTGTCCTCAGCTCCTGTGCTCTTCACTGGTGTGTTCAGAAACTCTGCTGCTCTGTGATCATGAGGATGTGAACATTATGATCAAAGGATGCAGAGATACAGAGTCCTTGCTTATCAGCATTCCAATCCAGGCTACCAATGGGTTGAGATGAGAGGGAGATGTTGTTCAGCAGTGTGGTGGTACATGTTGAAATCTTGTCGTCTGGCTCATGGTCACTTCTATCAAGCATCGTTAAAGATTCACTGCTGGTAAACAACAACATACAGAGCAAAAGATGAGTCCATGAATGCTCTGATTGACTCGGACTGCTTTTATGAGGTTATGATACTAACTTTGCAGAGCAACACTAGAACAACAGAGCCCTGAGCTGGACAGGTTTCTGGGACTCCAGGGAAGCGCTCATATGGAATAAAGAAATGCCACTTTTACTGAGTGTACCACATGATGGAACAACCTCATGTCCCAACTGGGTGAACCTACAAATTGAATTATGGCAGAAGAGTGAGAAAAGAGGGATATTTGAAACAAATAATTTTAATTATCTTTATACCCATCCCTTACATCACCATAAATCTTTTAAAATCTATCTCTTCCTTTTGCTTATGTTTTAATAAATTACCTCTAAAATCCAATTGTTCAGGGAGAATGAATGGAGTCAGACAGAACAATTGCACGTTCGTCTCTTTAGGGTACTGGCTGTTTCTTGAATGATCAATCTAAGTCAGGGACATGCATTCATTGTAATTAAAAACAAATGCCTACATTTACACTGGCCAGTACACTGCTGTGACAGTAATATGCATACCTCTGACATCAGCTCTCATGAAGATGCAAGTTACATCCACTTACTGTTTCCACAGGTGAAGGCAGCCGGCTCCTCCACTTGTTATGAAGATATTTTGATTTTGAGGCAAATGCCGCACCACCCAAGCTGTAAATTTGTATGGCTTTAAAAATAGAAAAAAATGACGAGTTTGTACTGCACAACATTTCAAATGCTGGATGCCTTTAACTGGTGTTCCTTAACTGAAATTCACTATTCAACAGACCTGGAAATAAAATGAAAATGTGTATTTCTGTCAGCTGAGGACTGCCCTGTGACAAAGGGTTGCTCTGTACAACTTCAAGCAATTTGTGGAGACAGATTGGAAGAAATCCACTTAAAAACATTAAAGGTCATTGTGATCTTCTTTGTAGCAAATAACTGAAATAAGGTGAAACGACCATTATACAGATTGATCTTGAGAAGGAACAAAATATTTAGGCAAGTTTAGGTTTTGAAAATTCCATAAATTGTAGGTCAAAGGATTGACAGGGATCCTAGTGAAATGGCAGTTCGAGTCTAGAATCTTTGATTTAAGTTGCAAGCATCATTGAAGATTGCTAGTAAATAACAACATACAGAACAAAGGATGAATTAGTGAATGGTGCATTTGACTCTGAGACTGCTTTTATGGGGTTATGATACTAACTTTGCAGAGCAGCACTGTTAGCACTAAAATGACACAGAGCCCTGAACTGGCCAGGTTTCTGGGACTGCAGGGAAGCACAAATGGAATAAAGAAATGTCACTTTTACTGGATGTTCCACATGCTGGAACAATCTGATAACGTCTAGCCTGACAAAGAAATACTGAATCCTGCATAATTAAATACTAACTTGGTGCTGTCTTGATTAGTAAAACTGTTCATTCTAAGTCTAGTTCTAAACTTATGAAATGCAAAAGACACAAATGCAAAAACTGGAATGTGAACATATGACCCACTCAACATTTCTCATTCACAAGATTCCTCAAAAATCAAAGCAACTAATAGAAGTAACAACAAGAAATTTTGTCTGATTTCAAGACAACCTGCTGGATTACGAGAATAATGGGATTTCTTCCTTAACTCCCTAAAGCAATTAAGATATGCTTAGTACTCAAATGACACACAATGCATCACTTAGCAAACTCATCTAAACTGCAACTCCTAATATGTCTTCCTTGAGGCCCTCATTACTTCTTGAGTCATTTCAGGTAACGAGTCGAACAGATGTACAACACAGAAACATCCTTCGGCACAACCCGTCCATGCTGACCTGATATCCTAACTTAAGCTAGCCCCACTTGCCAGCACCTGGCTCATATCCCTCCAAACCCTTCCCATTCATATACCCATCCAGATGCCTTTCAAATGCTGTAATTGTACCAGCCTCCACCACTTCCTCTGGCAGCTCATTCCATACATGCACCACCCTCTGTGTGAAAATGTTGCCCCTTAGGTCTCTTTTATATCATTCCCCTCGCGCCCTAAACATTTCCCCTCTAGTTCTGGACTCTCCCACATCCAGGAAAATACCTTTTCTATTTACCCTATCCATCCCCCTCATGATTCTATAAATCTCTACATACCCCTCAGCATCCGACACTCCAGGGAAAACCAACCCAGCCTATTCAACCTCCCCCCTATGTCCTTCATGTCAATCACACAATTTGTTCAACTTGGTTTTCCATCCCATTATACCCTGAACTACCAAAATTCTCTCAATCTAATTTGTATAATGTTCACTTGACACCCAGCTTCAAATGCTTTCTAGGGAAAGAGTTACAGATTTCCACTTTAAGTGACAAAATTTTTTTTGAAATCACCCGTGAAAACCCTAGCTTCGACTGATACTAATATTAGTCCACTTTCTTTTAGACTCCTCCCCACCAGATAAAATATATTTCATATTTACCACTGTTTTAACTATTTAACCATCTTAAAAACCTCAATTAGAACATCCCTTAATCTTTTATATTCAAAGTAGAACAAGTCCTGATATGCAACCCAATAATTTAACCATTAGTCCAAACATTCTGGTAAATTGATACTGCATCCTCTCCAATATCTACCTCCTGAAGTGAAATGCCCAAACCTGAATGCCATTACTCCAAATTAGCGTCTGATGAGAGCTTTACATAACTGTACAATTGTATTATTGTATCAGTTCCACCCAACAGCATCTTACCTTCTCACTCCGACAGGTAAAGCCACTGTTTCTGTGATACTTCTGCATATTGAAGACATGGACCCTTCCTTCCAACGTTGTTGCCACCAGTTTGTTCAAACTTATGTCCTTTCCATCAAACTCTACACAGCAAACCTACCCCAGAGTTAATGTTAAAATAAAATTATTGGCTTAATCAGCTGCAAACCATAGTTAGTTCATTTGCTCAGCCATATTTTGTATAAATAATATCCTTACAGCTGTGATCAAATGGCCAGTTTTGCCAATCTGTGATCACAGATGACCATTGGCAAAAACATTGGTCACTGGGGACATGCCATCTCAGCTCAATCCTACACTTCTCAGGTGTTCAGAAACAGCACCTTTTAAACAAGAGCCAGTGAAAAAACAAACATGCCTTTATATAGCATTTTTTACAGCCTCAATAGATCCTGTGTATCTTTACGATTGATCAAGTATTTTTGTAACGTAATTATTTCTGCAATGTGGGAATCGCAAGATAATTTGCACATTGAAAGCTCCCATAAACAGCAGCGTGGCTCAGTGGTTAGCACTGCTACCTCACAGCACTAGGGACCAAGCTTCAGTTCCAGCAGTTTGCACATTCTCCCCGTGTCTGTGTGGGTTTCCTCCGGGTGCTCTGGTTTCCTTCCATGGTCCAAAGATATACAGGTCAGGTGAATTGGCCATACTAAATTGCCCATAGTGTTAGGTGCATCATTCAGAGGGAAATGGGTCTGGGTGGGTTACTCTTCGTAAGGTCGGTGTGGACTGGTCGGGCCGAAGGGCCTGTTTCCACACTGTAGGAATCTAATCTAAACATAACCGTTAACAAACTTTTTATTTGCTGAGAAAAAACCTTTGCTATAGATTTTCAACTTGCACATATCAGGACAATTTGGAAGAAATGCCAATATTCAGGGAAATCAACACTTACAGTGTACATGTTGATTGTTTGGCAAATGGACTCTAATTGGTACATGCACTGTCAGGGTGTGTGCACCAGTTAGAAAGCTGATTGGACTCCACTTTCCAACCAATCAGCACTCAGACAGTAAAAATGTTGTTTTCCTTTTACATCGATATTCCTTGAGGATTGTCCTGATGAGTGCAAGGTGAAAAGTTTCAATAAACTGTGTTTTCTCAGTGATATTCAGGTTCTGTTAATTATATTACTTTACAATAAATATTGGGCAGAAATCCCATTTTTCAAAATACCACAGAGAGCAGGCTTTGATGGCTTAATATCCCATCCAAAAGACAGCACTTTCGAAAGTGCTGAACACCCTCAGTACTCCACTGAATTTGTTAGCTTAGACTACGTGTTCATATCTTTGGACTAAGACTTGAATCCAGGACCCTATGACACAGAGGCAAAGTACTGTGACTGACCCTGGATAGCAATCCCATGTCCATGCAAGCTTAACGGAACTGAACAGCTGGGGAAGTACATCTGGCTTCAATCACCATTGCTGCCTCAGTTGAAATGCACTAGCTCAGCTCAAAACGGGAGCTAAAGTTAATGAAGCTCATAAATGAGCCAGCAGCAGGCAGGTAAGGTTAGTATGGGATTATGTTGGCATGGACTGGTTGGACTGAAGGGTCTGTTTCCGTGCCGAATGACTCTATGAGAATCAAATCACTCAACTCACCCCACTCTTGACGTTTGTCTCCCATCGCACTTCCATGTTTCGTAAGTCAAATAGTTTAATATCCCCATTGTCATATCCAGCACAAACACAGCGGTCCCACTGGGTGCATGAGTGGCCTGTAAACCAGCACAGAACAAACATTCTTTAAGTATGTGGATGTAAGTGTGTGGCATGTCTTGTGTACAGTGTTGCAGATTCTATGAGCCGCAGCTTACCAAAAGCAACTGTCCAACAATCTCTCCTGTTGAATCCTACTGCAGGCTCCATGTTGGCCACAGGAAGGTCCTTTTGCCTTGAATCCCAGACCTTCACTGTACCTGGAAGAGAAGGTACAAGACTCAGGAGGTCACAACTGTCTGCTATTCGTCATTGCCTATCCATATGCACATTCCCTTCCAAACTCCTTCCAACCCAATGCAGTGCTGCTTCATGGGTTATCAGCTCTTGAACCAGCCTGAGTCAGCTTGGCTCAGTAAATAGCTTCAAAGCATAAACATTGTGTTATCAACACCCATCCTAGGATTTGGGCCATAAATTCATTCCAACACGTAGCAAGAGAGCGGCCTGTTATAGCTCTTACTATCAAAGTCCAGGTAACTCGGTTCTGTTTTGACTCAGACTTCTTACTTTCTGTTTATCCATTTTAAATGACAATACAACACCAAGATCCCACACCCTGCGATCCTTGTGTTAGCCTATGATTACTTCTGCTCTTATATTCTTTCCCCATTCCACTTTCCAATTTCCCTTTTCGAACTTGTGATTGGAGGTATGGTTAATAAGTTTGCAGATGACACCAAAATTGGGGCAAAGGAGGTTACCTCAGTACAACAGGATCTTGATCAGATGGACTAATGGGCTGAGGAGTGACAGATGGAGTTTGCTTTTAATAAATGTGAGGTGCTGCATTTTGGAAAAGCAAATCTTAGCAGGACTTATACACTAATGGTAAGGTCCTGGGAGTGTTGCTGAACAAAGTGACCTTGGAGTGCAGGTTCATAGTTTCTTGAAAGTAGAGTCGCAGGTAGATAAGATAGTGAAAAAGGCGTGTGGTATGCTTTCCTTTATTGCTAAAAGCATTAAGCATAAGATTTGGGAGGTCATGGTAAGGCTGTACAGGATATTGATGCTTTTATTGAAGGACTTTTGCCCGAAATGTCAATTTTCCTGTTCCTTGGATGCTGCCTGACCTGCTGTGTTTTTTCCAGCACCACACTCTCGATTCTAAACTCCAGCATTTGCAGTCCTCACTTGCGCCTGTACAGGACATTGGTTAGGCCACGTTTGGAATACTGCGTGCTATTCTGATCTCCTTCCTTTAGGAAGTTGTTAAACTTGAAAAGGTTCAGAAAGGATTTAAAGGATGTTGCCAGGGTTGGAGGATTTGAGCTACAGGGAGAGGCTGAATAGGCTGGGGCTGTTTTTCCTGAAGTGTTGGAGGCTGAGGGGTGACCTTATATCAGTTTATAAAATCATGAGGGGCATGGAAAGGATAAATAGACGATCTTTTTCCTGGGGTGGGTAAGTCCAGAACTAGAGGGCATAAGTTTAGAGTGAGAGGGGAAAATTTGAAATGGACTGAAGGGACAACTTTTTCACACAGAGGATGGTGCATGTAGGGGATAAGCTGCCAGAGGAAGTGATGGAGGCTGGTGCAATTACCACATTTAAAAGGCACCTGGATGGGTATATGAATAGGGGCAGCACGGGTTCAATTCCAACCTCGGGTGACTGTCTGTGTGGAGTTTGCACATTCTCCCCGTGTCTGCATGGGTTTCCTCCGGGTGCTCCGGATTCCTCCCACAATCCAAAGATGTGCAGGTCAGGTGAATTGACCATGCTAAATTGTCTGTAGTGTTCAGGGATGTGTATATTAGGTGCATTAGTCAGGGGTAAATGTAGAGGAATGGGTCTGGGTGGGTTATTCTTCAGAGGGTCAGTGTGGACTTGTTGGGCTGAAGGGTTTGTTTCAACACTGTATGGAATCTAATCTAATAGGAAGGGTTTAGAGGGTCAAGTGCTGGCAAATGGGACTAGATTAGATTCGGATATAGGGTGTAGGTTTGCTCACTGAGCTGTAGGTTTGATATCCAGATGTTTCATTACCTGGCTAGGTAACATCATCAGTGACGACCTCCAAGTGAAGCGAAGCTGTTGTCTCCTGTTTTCTATGTATATGTTTGTCCTAGGTGGGGTTCCTGGGGTTTGTGGTGATGTCACTTCCTGTTCATTTTCTGAGGGGTTGATAGATAGTATCTAGATTTATGTATTTGTTTATGGCGTTGTGGTTGGAGTGCCAGGCCTCTAGGAATTCTCTGGCATGTCTTTGCTTAGCCTGTCCCAGGATAGATGTGTTGTCCCAGTTGAAATGGTGGCTTTTTTCATCCGTGTGTAGGGCTACGAGGGAGAGAGGGTCGTGTCTTTTTGTGGCTAGCTGGTGTTCGTATATCCTGGTGGGTAACTTTCTTCCTGTTTGTCCTACATAGTGTCTGTGGCAGTCCTTGCATGGAATTTTGTAGATGACGTTGGTTTTGTCCATGGGTTGTACTGGGTCTTTTAAGTTTGTTAGTTTTTGTTTGAGAGTGTTGCTACTAGGATTCCAAGGAGTCTTAGTAGTCTGGCTGTCATTTCTGAAACTTCTTTGATGTATGGTAGGGTGGATAGGGTTTCTGGCTGTGATTGGTCTGCTTGTCGTGGTTTGTTCTTGAGATTAGGATATTTGGTCACCATAGACGTGTTGGACTGAAGGGTCTGTTTCCGTGCTGCACACCTCTATGACTCTATGATTGAATATTGTTCCATTGCTCTTTTCATCAGAGAATTCCAGATCACAACAACTCAGCACAAAAAAAAACTTTCTCCTTATCTTGCTCTGATTCTAATTCTGTACCTTGAGGATACTGTGACCATAAATACATTTCCATTCATCAAAATGCCTCCTATTTTTACATGTTAATAATAATGGGACTGGAAGTTTGGCAAGAGCACTATTCATTCATTCAAAGTAAAATACCAGATATGTTCTGGTGATAACTACAGAAAATTACAGAATCTCACATAGATTACTGAAGAAAGAAATCAGGAGGGCGAAAAGGGTGCATGAGATAGCCTTGGCTGATAAGATTAGGGTGCATCCAAAGAGGTGCTTTAAATTTATTAAAGGAAAAAGATTAACTAGAAGGACCACAAGTGGACATTAATGTTTGGAACTGTAGGTGATGGGTGAGGTTCTCAATGAATATTTCTCCTTTGTGTTTACCGTGGAAAAAGATATAAAGACTTGGGAAAGTTAGTGGTGATATCTTGGGTTCATATCACAGTAGAGGGGGTGTTGGAAGTATTAGAATGATTGAAGGTGGATAAATTTCCTGATCCTGACCAGATATATTCAAGAACACTGCAAGAGGCTGGAGAAGAAATTGCAGGGGCCCTGGCTGATATTTTTGCATCATCATTAGCCAAGGGTGAGGTCCCGGAAGATTGGAGGGTATTGAATGTTGTGCCATTATTCAAGAAGGGCTGCAAAGAAAAACCTGAGGACTATAGACCAGTAAGCTTAACATCTGTGGTAGGTAAGTTACTTGAGAAGATTTTGAGGGATAAGATATACATGCATTTGGAAAAAACAGGGTTTGATTAGGTGTAGTTAGAATGGTTTTGTGAGTGAGAGATCACGCCCCACAAATTTGTTACAGTTCTTTGATGAAGTGACCAGGAAAGTTGACAAGGGCAGGGTGGTAGATGTAGTCTGTATGGATTTCAGTAAGGCCTTTGATGAAGTTCCATAAGATAGGCTGCGCTGGAAGGTTAGATGGCATGGAATCCAGAGCGAGCTGGTGAATTGGATACAAAATTGGCTTGCCAATAGGAAATACAGGGTAACAGTGGAAGGAATCTTGTCAGACTGGAGGACTGTGACTAGTGGAGTGCCTCAGGGTTCGATGCTGGGCCCATTACTGTTTGTTATCTATATCAATGATTTGGATGAGAATGCACAAGGCATGATTAGTAAGTTTGCTGATGACACTAAAATAGGTAGTATTGTGGACAGTGAGGAAGGTTATTGGAAATTGCAGCAGGACCTTGATCAGCTGGCGAAGTGGGCTGAGAAATGACAGATGGACTTTAATATAGATAAGTGTGAGGTCTTGCATTTTGGAAAGTCAAATCATGGTAAGAGTTTCATGGTGGATGGTAGGGCCTTAAGGAGTGTAGTGGCAAAGAGGGATCTTGGAGTTCAGGTGCACGGTTCCTTGAAAGTGGAGTCCCAGGTAGACAGGGCAGTGAAGAAGGCTTTTGGCACACTGGCCTTCATCAGTCAGGGTATTGTGTATAGAGGTTGAAAAGTTATGTTGCAATTGTATAGGACATTGGTGTGGCCACACTTGGAGTATTGTGTTCAGTTTTGGTCACCTTGCTATAGGAAAGATGTTATTAAATTGGAAAGAGTGCAGAAGAGATTTACAAGGATGTTGCCTGGACTCAATGGTCTGAGTTATAGGGAGAGATTGGATAAGATAGGACATTTTTCTTGAGAGCTTAGGAGACTGAGGGGGACCTTATACAGGTGTATAAGATCATGAGAGGCATGGATAGGGTGAATGCCTTTTTCAGTTTTTTTCTCAAGGTTGGGGAATCAAGATCGAGAGGGCATCAGTTTAAGGTTAGCGAGGAAAGAATGCACATGGAATGAGTTGCCAGCAGAAGTAGTTGAGGCAGGTACATTAACAACATTTAAAAGGCATTTGGACAAATACTTGGATAGAAAAGGATTAGAAGGATATGGGCAGGGAAATGGGGTTAAGTGTGGCCAGACATTTTGGTTGGCATGGAGCAGTTTGGGTCAAAGGGCCTGTTGCTGTGCTGTAGGACTATATGGTTCTAAGTGATTAATTGGCCCATTGTGCCTATGTTGATTCTTTGATAGAGCTATCTAGTTACTCTCTTTCTGTCACATTTTTCTGGGAATAAATGTAACACGGACTGAAACAATATACTGTGGTAACTTGAATATTCTGGATCAGGGAGACATACAGGTGTGATACACAGAGCATGTTACATTGTCAGTGATGTTAGCCTTAAGCAAAAGTCTAAAATAAGGCTGCTTTTGCTGGTGCCACTTTAAAACTGGTGCATGTTTGACCGTTGGTCTCTTAATGAGATTGTACTAAATTGAAAGGGCATAAGAAACCATTGCACCCTCATGTCTGGGAGTCTTGTTTTAAAAAAAAATCCTTGAAGGGATGTGGCTGGGCCAACATTTATAACCCATTACTAATTGCCCTTGAGAAGGTAGTAGTGAGCTGTCTCCTTAAACCACTGCATCCTTGGTGTGTCAGAACACCCACAGTACTGTCAGGATAGGATTTCATCAATATCGACCCAGCGATGGAACTGTGGAATTCTGGATGGGTGAGAACTTGAGGCCTTTCAAATAAGCTGCGAATTACGGAAGATGGAACTATGAAGACAAGGTCAAAATGTAGGAGAGCCTCAAGAAAAGGTGTGGATTATATTTTGGTGGAAAATCTGTGTTAGTATGGGAGCCTCTGGGCGGCACGGTGGCACAGTGGTTAGCACTGCTGTCTCACAGCGCCTGAGGCCCGGGTTCAATTCCCGACTCAGGCGACTGACTGTGTGGAGTTTGCACGTTCTCCCCGTGTCTGCGTGGGTTTCCTCCGGGTGCTCTGGTTTCCTCCCACAATCCAAAGATGTGCGGGTCAGGTGAATTGGCCATGCTAAATTGTCCGTAGTGTTAGGTAAGGGGTAAATGTAGGGGTATGGGTGGGTTGCGCTTCGGCGGGTCGGTGTGGACTTGTTGGGCCGAAGGGCCTGTTTCCACACTGTAAGTAATCTAATCTAATCCTATCTGCTGAACATTTCAAATTGATACAGATCATGACAAATAATGCATGCTGTGTAAGTAGTTGGGAACATTATCTGCTATCCCACTAATTGATCAAGATTTCTGATTAGCAATGGCACTCATTTACATTGTTTAATAACATGACCTTTTTTGATATGTCACACCCAAAGGGGCAGGTTTTCTGAGTTCTTGGCCCTGTTCCTTAAATCTGGGGTTTTAAAGCTCTTGATAAAAACAGAAAATGTTGGAGAAAATCAGCAGGCCTGACAGTGTCTTTGGATAGAGACACAAAGTTAACCTTTGTGTTTTCTGATTTTATTTCATAGTCCCAGCATCTGTAGTTTTTTTCTTTTAAATGCACGTGGTTTGTAGAAAGAAGGAAGTAAAAGGGGCTACCTAGTTTGACAAGAAATTAATCATCTGAAACATTGCCTTGGTTTTTCCCTCTTTACAGGTCCTTGCTGCCTGACCTGCTGAATACTTCCAACACTTTCTGTTTTTATTTCAGATTTTCAGAATCTGCAATTTAGATAGTTTAAGATCCCAGGTTTAGGATAAAGAACAGTGCCAAGCCTTGATTTCACAGAATGCTAGAGATTCACAAGAGACCATTCAGCCCATTGTGCTTGTGTCAGCTCTTTGAAAGAGCCATCCAATTGGTCACAGACCCTTCTTGATTCCCAAACCTGCAAATTTCTCCTTTTCAATTCCTCTTTGTGAATCTGCTCTCAATATCCTTTCAAGCAGCTTTAAAGAAAAGTCTTTATCTCCTGTCTGGTTCCAGTGCATACTATTTGTAGAAGTACTCACCATCCCTGCTGCCAGTGACAATCTCTGGGGCCCCATGTCCATTTTCAAGCCCACCCACACCATCAATACAGTTAATGATTTCTTGATGTGCTTTGGCTGAGTAGAGGGGAGTTTCAGATGCTTCCAAGTTCCTGTGGAGTGACAACAAGTGAGCTTTTAGGTACTTTAATACTCACATTTTCATGTAGCAGGGGAGAATGTTCGCTCTCCCTATTACTGTTGAGTTGAAACCCCCTTATTCAGACAAAGATGCTACATAAATAAAGTTGTTGTTGTTATCTGGATTTAACCTAAGATTTCACATCACATGACCTCCCAGTTTGATCTGGCCCACCCTCATGTTGAATCAGTGGTGGCCACACATATTCCTTCAGAAACTGCACTATTCCTTGCACCATTTTCTGGGATTACATTGCATCCCAGATGTGGCCTGCATCTTCTGTTTGCTGCACATCTGTCTGATGCAGCTGCTTCCTGGGGGGATTAATCTTTATTTCTGAGACCAACCCAGGTCAAGCTAAAAGGTTTTGGGAACTCCTCGTGTGGCACAAAAGACACTTTCTATAAGCAGTGGGACTCTGATTTTGAATAATGACTCCTCGATACTGCATATTGAACGATCCAACTTAATGAGAACTAAGTACTTGAGTGTGACTTACAACAGAATGCTGGAGTTAGATGATAAAAGAAATTAAGGAGAGCAATGAAAAGAGGTGCTCCTTGCTTTTACCTTCTCCACTGTCAGTACTCAGGAATTGATTTTTACTCTGATTATCTAGTAAGTGACTAAGATTTATTCTGTTCCTAAGGATCAACATAGTATAGCAACCGGTGAATGTTAAGGAAGTATATTTTTAAAATTTGGTAAATACAAGGTTGAATAAAATAAGTAAGTAACTATAGAACAGGCGATGTGTGCTGGATGCCAGTTTAGACCAAAGCAAACACATTGGCAGGAAATGTTTGAAGGTCAAGCAGTTCAAACTGGACATATAAGCTAGACATTCATCTAGAAACACAGTGACACATGAGGGAGAGGGGAATTTTGATACATTTTGTGTGTGAGGAGGCAGTCATACCTCTCAAGATTGGTCTCATTTGGTCAAGTATTCAAGGACAGGAGGGTGTCACTGTGAGTGAATTAGGTAAGGGGACTCACAAGGCAGCGTTTGCAATTGTCCAACAGGTTTCAGATTATTTCAGCTTATTTGGTTCAGGGTGAGGGCCATAGGATAGATGGTTCTGGATTAGTGGTGCTGGAAGAGCACAGCAGTTCAGGCAGCATCCAAGGAGCAGCGAAATCGACGTTTTGGGCAAAAGCCCTTCATCAGGAATCAAGGCAGTGAGCCTGAAGCGTGGAGAGATAAGCTAGAGGAGGGTGGGGGGTGGGGAGAAAGTAGCATAGAGTACAATGGGTGATTGGTCAGGGAGGAGAGGGTGGAGTGGATAGGTGGAAAAGGAGCTAGGCAGGTAGGACAAGTCCGGACCAGTCATGGGGACAGTGCTGAGCTGGAAGTTTGGAACTAGGGTGAGATGGGGGAAGGGGAAATGAGGAAACTGTTGAAGTCAACATTGATGCCCTGGGGTTGAAGTGTTCCGAGGCGGAAGATGAGGCGTTCTTCCTCCAGGCGTCTGGTGATGAGGGACCAGCGGTGAAGGAGGCCCAGGACCTCCATGTCCTCGGCAGAGTGGGAGGGGGAGTTGAAATGTTGGGCCACGGGGCGGTGTGGTTGATTGGTGCGGGTGTCCTGGAGATGTTCCCTAAAGCGCTCTGCTAGGAGGCGCCCAGTCTCCCCAATGTAGAGGAGACCGCATCGGGATAAATGATATTAGTGGATGTGCAGGTAAAACTTTCATGGATGTGGAAGGCTCCTTTAGGGCCTTGGATAGAGGTGAGGGAGGAGGTGTGGGCACAGGTTTTACAGTTCCTGCGGTGGCAGGGGAAGGTGCCAAGATGGGAGGATGGGTTGTAGGGGGGCATGGACCTGACCAGGTAGTCACGGAGGGAATGGTTTTTGCGGAAGGTGGAAAGGGGTGGGGAGGGAAATATATCCCTGGTGGTGGGGTCTTTTTGGAGTGGCCTACTGAACATCACACTGTGGTAAAGGAAGACGGATAAGGAAAAAGGAATATTAGTGGTGTTAGGGGTCAGTGCAGTGAGGAAGATTGATATTGTCCTCCAGCAAAGAGTGCAAGTCCAGACAGCTTTGCTGCTGTTGGGTGCTATAGTTCAGGGTAGTTGTTCAGGGCTGGAGAAGAACCTACAGTGGGAGGGGGAGGATTCTGTCATCTATGTAAGTACCAATATCAGGGGCAAGTCAAAGCAGGAGGTTCTGTATTGTCAGTAAGAAGAGCCAGGTGCTACATTAAAGAAGCAGAACAGGGTCACTATCTTTGGATCATTAAATTACTGGAGGGGGAGTGGGATCTGTACTGAACTGTACATGGGCTGGTGTTCTTGCTAACTACACATCTGGGGGAGTAGACAGGATTTAAATAGTGAACCAAGTGATCAAATGTAGGGCACTTGTGGTAAATCAAAGAGTAGAGTGAAAGCCAAAGAGAAAGATATTATGATGAGAAATGATAAACAGATTGTGACAGAAAGAGATAGACAGTACGGATCAAGAATAACGGTGTAAATGTAAAGGCACTGCATTTGAATATGTGAGGCATTCAAAGCAAAACATATGAACTAAGAGCACAAACAGAAATAAATAAGTAAATCCACGCGGTAGCCATTACAGAGACATGGCTGCAGGAAGACATGGGATTGAACCTGAAGGGCAGAAGACAGTTAGGAAGGTCAGGGAACAGGTAGAGAGGTGGCTCTGTTAATTAATTAAGGCAAATGCTCTGGGGACATTCCATTGTTTCAAATCTCAATGTGACAGCTGGTGAAATCCAGATTCTTTACAACACTGGAATTGAAAATTGATTTTTAGAATGATCATGAAGCTATTCCTGATTGTCATAAAAACTCAACTTGTTCACTAGTGCCCTTTAGGGAAGGACTTTACCGTCCTTACCTGGCCAGGTCTCCATGACACCAGATCCAGAGTAATGTGGTTGGCTTTTAACTGTCCTATGAAATAGCATAGCTCAGTTGTACCAAACCTCTGTACAATAGGTGCACCCACACCATAGAGACTGCTGCCAAGAAGGTGGCTCACCATCACTTTCTCAAAGGCAGTCAGGGATGGCCAACAAATCCAATGATGATTACATCCTATGAAAGAATCTTTTAAATCCTTTGAATAATGGTAGACTTGAGTGTCCAAATGACCTACTTCTGCCCCTGATCTGTCTGTCCTAACTTGTATATTTATATTTTAATCCATTGAGCTGCCCTATCCAGGTATAACTATCGTAGTTGTATCAAGTTTATTGACTGTCACTGTGATGGGAGGAAGCTTACAGACAGCCCTTTGTTAGGAAAGGCAAGGGCTCCTGCTCCTGAATATTTTCCTGTGGGCCTATCAAAGTGAGGTAGTCAGAGGGCAAGATTAAGCTGTCGTGTTCTTCACAATTGATCAGCCAACATTAAACTCAGAGAAATAAAATGGCCACTTGGTGCGGTACTAGAGATAGGCTTTATCCTATCTGGTTCATGGAACCATTGTCCTCAGAATGAGTGCTTTACGTAGAAAAGATTAAACAAATGGAATGGAGCAATTGGGACAGTTCTCTTTGGAAGGGAAGTGTGATTGGAGACTTGAAGTATTCAAAACCATGACAGGTATGGACAGAGTGAATCTCTTCTCATTGGTGAAAGGATCACGACCCAGGAGGCACAGATATAAGGTGTTGGCAAAATAAGCAGTAACATAAAGAAAAATATTTTCTGTGTAGCGAATGATTAGGATCTGGAATAGTCCTTTGTTCAATTACTCCTTCAGCAAACCAGCACAAAGTGGGCAGAATGGCCATCTTCCATTCTGCAACCATTCTAGGATTTAGTAAGACTAGATTTTATGCCAGCTTTTGAATTGAAAGAAGGGCTTTCCATTTGGAAGTCTTTTATTAAGCAATTAATCCCATATTTTAAACAACTCAACAAACCAACTTATTACCAGATGTGAAGATTGCCTTCAAAGTCTCCTGTTGCCAGGTGCCTCTGCTGTAGACTGGTGGCTCCAAATGTCCCACACCTGAAAGCTCTGGGCTTTTCGATCTACAAAGCAAAAGGAATACTTGGTAAGCCTGGAGAAGTAGGGAAAGCACCACCTGGCGGAGTGCCAATGCACCGTGAAATTTAGAAGATAAATGTTTGGCTACCACCTTGGCCAAATCATTATTGCCAGTTGAGTTTTAGCAAAGGAGATCACTGTAATTTGCAAATCCTGGCCATTTGAACTGAGGAGAAAGTGAGGTCTGCAGATGCTGGAGATCAGAGCTGAAAATGTGTTGCCGGAAAAGTGCAGCAAGTCAGTCAGCGTCCAAGGAACAGGAGATTCGACGTTTCGGGCAAAGGGCTTATGCCCGAAACGTCGAATCTCCTGTTCCTTGGATGCTGCCTGACCTGCTGCGCTTTTCCAGCAACACATTTTCAGCATTTGAACTGAGGAACATCAATCAGGATTATAGCAATAGTCATCCTAAATCTAAGCTATGATCAGAGAGAATTTGGAGCTGTACCAACTCAAGGATCAAGAATTGATCACACCAATTTCCAGAGACTGTCACTCCCAGTGCAGTACTGGGGGAATGCAGCAATATTTTTTGGATGAGATGTTAAGCCAAGGTCTTTTCTCTCTTGGGAGAACATAAATTTACCCATCAACCGATTGCATTGAAATAGGTGGCCCACTCATTATTGTGAATACTCAAGAAATCTGCAAAAGACTGATAAAAATAAAACATTATTTTCTTTATATACCTTCAAAATATTCAGTGACGGAGTTTCCACCGTTTTTAACAGTACAGCACAGTACAGGCCCTTCAGCCCTCGATGTTGTGCCAATCCTTTATCTGACTCTAAAATCAAACTAACCTACATACCCCTCATTTTACTATCATCCATGTGCCTACCCAAGAGTCACTTAAATGTCTCTAAAGTACCTGACTCTACTACCACCACTAGCAGTGCATTCCACGTACCCATTCGCCTCTGTGAAAAAAAAACTACCTTTGACATCTACCCGAAACCTTCCTCTAATCACCTAAAAATTATGCCCACTCGTGATAGCCATTTCTGCCCTGGGAAAAAGTCTCTAGCTATACACTCTATCTACGCCTCTCAACATCTTGTGCACCTCTATCAAGTCACCTCTCATTCTTCTTCACTCCAATGAGAAAAGTCCTGACTCTCTCAATCTTTCTTCATAAGACATGCCCTCCAGGACACACAGCATCCTGCTAGGTCTCCTCTGTACCCTCTCTAAAGCTTCCACATCTTTCCAATAATGAGGCGACCAGAACCGAATACAATATTCCAAGTATGTTCTAACCAGGACTTTATAGAGCTGCAGCATAAACTCAGCCCTCCTGCTAATGAAAGCTAACACACCATACACCTTCTTAACAATCCTATCAACTTGGGTGGCAAGTTCCAAAGGTGCACAATCATCTGAGAAAAAAAACTTCTAATCTCAGTCCTAAAAAGGTGATCCCTAATTTTAAAAGTGGACTGACCCACAAAAGTTAGTATCCTACCTTGTCAAGACCATTCAGGATCTTATAAACTTTAAGTAAGTTGACCCCAACTCTTCTAAACTCATGCGAAAACAAACCCAGCCTCCTCAATCTCTCCTCATAAGTCAACCAGGTATCATTCCAGGTATATTTCTAGTAAACCTCCTCTGAACTGCCTCCAATGCATTTACATTCTTCCTTAAATAAACAGACCAAAACTGTACAGTGTATTTGAGATGTGGTCTCACCAAAATAATAAAGGATAGATTCCGCTTACTTTCTTAATAATTGTACTTGCATACTAACATATAGTGACTCATGCGTCGTACTATCTAGTGTTATGGACTAAGCCAGACCATTTAAAACATTCTTAAGCAGGCAGCTCAGACCATAACTTTGCAATTTGTTTCGGTAAGTGTACAGTGAAAATTACCCGGAGTAAGTTAGCGAGGTTGACTACTAGATTTTAAAACAGACAAAAATTTATTCACAAAATTACACAATGAAACACAAAGAACAGAGTAAAGAACACCTACAGAACTCAGTCTAACCAAACTAGACTTAATTATGCTGTTCTGAACATACACAATAGTCCCAGTAAGCAAACTCCCTTTAAAAACCAGCATAAATAGAACACAAGCTTACAGGTTGACGTTGAAGGGAGGGTTTCCTCACAGATCCCTGTTGAACTCCTCACCAGTTCAAGGCTGAACTAAACTGCTCAGCTCAGCGAGAGAGCTGACCACTCCCCTTTCTTTATTCAGGTCATTTCTAAAACATGACCACATTGGCCTGAAGTCTCACCTGTTTACATATAAACAAAACGCCTCTCAAAATCCTTTTCATCTCTGTACCAAAGCAGACTGATTGGAGCCTGGCCTAGTTTATTACCCCTCTGAAAAAAAATCAAGGATAGGGGATCCTTGAGCCAAGGAATAGCTTTTAGATAAAAAAAAGGGAGTAGCTTGTGACACTAGATTGCTCTGCACTTTGAAATTCTGCAGTTGTTACTGTTTAAATAATAATCTGCTTCTTTATTGTTCCTGACAAAGGGAACAATTATCCTACATTATGCTCCTTCCCCTGGATTTTGTCCAATGAAACTATCCCATTCGGTCTGTATCCTTGTTATGTCATCTTCAAAACATACTCTCTTACCTATCTTTATCTCATTTGCAAATGTAGATACCGTGCTTCTGATTCCCTCACCCAAACTGTATAAATTGTAAATGTTTAAGGGCCCAGCACAGAACCTGAGGGACCCCACTCACCGGATCCTGCCAATCTGAAAAAGTCGCACTTATTCATAATTTCTATTTTCCGCCAGTCAGCCGGTCTTCTGTTTATGCTTACACATGACCCCCTATACCATGAACTTTTATTTGTGCAGTAATCTGTTGTGTGGAACCTTGCCAAATGCCTACTGGAAAACCAAGAACAGTCCATGAATGGACTCCCCTTTATTCACAATATGTATTACTCTTGCAAAGAATTTCAACAACGTGGATGAACAAAACGTCCCTTTCACAAAACCATGATAATTCTTCCTGATTACTTTAAGTTTTTGTAATTGCCCAGATATAACTTTCATAACAATCGATTCTAACTCCTCAATGACAAATGTCAAGCTAACCAGCCTATAGATGCCTCTTTTCTACCTCCATCCCTCTTGAATAGAAATATTTGACACATTTTGGAAAATTAACACCAACACATCTATTAACAAATTAGCCACTTCTTTTAAGACTTAAAGGTGAAGCCCATTATAACCCAATAATTTATCAACCAGCATGTCATCAGTTTACTCAGTACCACTACTCTAATAATCAGAATGGTACCAATATCTTCTCTTCCTTTAACCTCCAGACTTAGGGTTACTGTGTTACTGGGATTTTTAAAAACATTTTTTTTAACAAAGACATAAACAAATAATTTAATAATTGTACCTTCCGTTTCTTTTTCTACACTCACAAGAGTAACTAATCTCCAAATTAAGAATGGGTAACAAAATGTCTGCCTTGCTTCATCCTGGAAAAAGCTGAAAATGTGTGGCTGGTTAAAGCACAGCAGGTCAGGCAGCATCCAAGGAACAGGAAATTCGACGTTTCGGGCCAGAGCCCTTCATCAGGAATCTGGCCCGAAACGTCGAATTTCCTGTTCCTTGGATGCTGCCTAACCTGCTGTGCTTTAACCAGCAACACATTTTCAGCTCTGATCTCCAGCATCTGCAGACCTCACTTTTTACTCATCCTGGAAAAAGGAAATTTTATAACTTTACCTCCTTTGATACCGAAAGAAAGACTTGTGTTTACAGGGCACCCAATCACAGTATTTACAAACGCAAAAACTACTTAATATCACGATAAATTACAATGGTGTGGAGCATGATATGGTCACCTCACTTCATACAAGAGATGTGTTGATTTGCACATAGCAAGATCCCACAAACAGCAACGATGTGAAAAGAAAGACCTGTATTTGTGTGCCACCTTTCATGGCCTCAAAGGGTTCCAAAGCTTCACAGTCGCTGAGGTACCTTTTCAAGTTCAATTCCTGTTGTAATGTGAGAAGTATGGCTATAAATTTCTGCACAGCAAGCTCTCACTGATAACACTGAGATAATGTGACAATGTAATGTTGACTGAAGGATAAATATTGACCAAGTATCATGGAAACCTTCTCAATAGCCATGTACCTTTTATGTTCACTTGAAAGGGTAGACAACATCTCTGAGACTTCAGCATTTCCTCAAAACTGTACTGCAGTGAAAGCCTGCCATATATAGTGTTCGTTTCAGCCCTTGTGTATATATAACTCAGCAAAGTCAATAATGGGCAGGTTGAGGTATTGTGGGCTTGTCACTGAGACTAGTTACATAGACCACCTAGACTAATGCTGAGGGGATGTGGTTTCAAATCTCACCATAGCAGACAGTGAAATTTTAATTCAATATAAATGTTAGAATTTATAAAAATCTAATGGACATTGATTGTTATATCTGCTGTTTCAATCATGCACACTGACTTGCTAATAATCCTGCAAATGCTGGAAATCTGAAATAAAATGATGGTTGAAATGTTAACTCTGTCTTTCTCTTTCCGCAGATGCTGAATTTCTCTAGCATCTGTTTTAATCTGGTTTGGCCAGACCCAGAGAAATGCGATTGACTCTTAACTGCTTTCTGAAAGCACAACAGCTCAAGGGCAATCAGAAGTGGGCAATAAGTGCTGGTCCTGCTAGTGATTTCCACATCTCTTTAAATAATTAAAAATCTCATTGAAATTGTAGATTGCCGAATGTTAGTACAGAAGGTAAGAGTAAAGGCCGTGAAAGCAAAAAAGATAAAATTATCATTGTCACCTTATCTGCAAGCAGTGTGGAGGACAATGCAAGTGTTTTTTTCCAACACTTCTTTAAACAGTTACCATCCTTTTAATTAGAAAAAGAAAAACACAAATCTCAGGCAAAACCGCAGAATAATGAGATGAAATAACCACTGACACATTTTAAATTATTTTATCATTTTTATCTTTGTCTTTCCTCCAGACTTAGTGTAACATCTCGGAATGTTCCAAAAACAAAATCGGAAACAGAGATATGCAACGTTACATATTTCTCAATTAACAGGAAAGATGGATCATATACAACTTGCCACTCTTTGGTTTGAATGTACACAGCAATTTGACAGATATTTATAATGCAATCTCCTTCCATGTGTTTCTAAAACGATATAACAGTTGGAAGTAATCTGATACAGTAGCTATTACGCTGCAAGTTTAATCATCATCTGCTCAGCTGGTAACTGCATGGTGAAGATGCAGACCAAAGCTCTCAGGTTCTAGTAGGTAGGTAGAAAAAGTTGGATATTTAGGCTGCTGGATTAGTTTTGAAAAAGATTGCCAAGTTCTAGATGAAGTTGAGCTTTTTGAATATTGTTATAGCTGCATCCATTAATCACGTGTTGATTGCTCCCTCATACTCCTGACTGGTACCTTGTAGATTATGAACAAATTTTCAACAGTCAGGAGGTGGATCATTTTCTGCAGAATATCCAACCTCTGATCTGCTCTTGTAGTCATAGTATATGTGTGGTTTGTCCAGGTATTTTCTGGTCATTGGTGACTGTGAATTCTAATTATTGCAGATTTACTTACAACAATGACCTAGACTGTCGAAGATGTGTGATTGGATTCTCTGTTGTTGGAGATACTTGTGTCTGGCACTTGCATGATAGCAAAATTACTTGCTACTTATCAGCCCAAGCCTGAATTTTGTCCATTTCTTGTTCCAGGCAGATATGGACTGCTTCAGCATCTGAGCAGTTGCAAATTAAGTTAAACACTGCAATCAACAGTGAAAATTCCCATCTCTGACCTTATGAAGGAGGGAAGGGCATTGGTGAAGCAGCATTCCATAATTCCCAGCACCATTCCTGTCAATTCTGCTGGATTTCCAGTTCTACCTTCATGGCCTCCCCCATCCCCTCTACAAAGTGACCAAATCTAGCTCGACCAATGTCAAGCCATGTTGGATTGGGGGCAAGGTGTAGGCTGGACGTTGCCATGGTAAGAAACCAATGCCTTCAGGGAAGAAAGAAATAAATCTCAAAACCATTTGTCAACGTGAGTCGTGGAAACAGACACATTTGTGTAAGTGGAAATGGAGAATATAGCACTGCTGCCTCACAGCGCCTGTAGACCTGGGTTCAATTCCCGACTCAGGCGACTGACTGTGTGGAGTTTGCACGTTCTCCCCGTGTCTGCGTGGGTTTCCTCCGGGTGCTCCGGTTTCCTCCCACAGTCCAAAGATGTGTGGGTCAGGTGAATTGGCCAAGCTAAATTGCCCGTAGTGTTAGGTAAGGGGTAAATGTAGGGGTATGGGTGGGTTGCGCTTCGGCGGGTCGGTGTGGACTTGTTGGGCCGAAGGGCCTGTTTCCACACTGTAAGTCTAATCTATATCCTTCCATCTTAAAATTTATGGTCTGTCTGAACTTCTTCCATTTCTGATGAAAGGTCATCGACTTGAAATATCAATAAGTTCTATTTCTCACAGATGCTGTCTAACCAGTCGAAAGTTTCTAGCATTTTCTGGGGTTTTTTTTCCCTCTGAATTCCAGCAACCGAATTTTGCTGGTCGAGAATAGGATCAGGTTCTCGCCAAATGGAACAGGACCAATTAATCCATTGTAGTAAAAAGTGAGGTCTGCAGATGCTGGAGATCAGAGCTGAAAATGTGTTGCTGGAAAAGCGCAGCAGGTCAGGCAGCATCCAAGGAACAGGAGATTCCACGTTTCGGGCCAAAGCCCTTCAGGAATGAGGAAAGTGTGTCCAGCAGGCTAAGATAAAAGGTAGGGAGGAGGGACTTGGGGGAGGGGTGATGGAGATGTGATAGGTGGAAGGAGGTCAAGGTGAGGGTGATAGGCCGGAGTGGGGTGGGGGCGGAGAAATTTTCTTCCTGACCTCTCCGCCCCCACCCCACTCCTGGCTATCACCCTCACCTTGACCTCCTTCCACCTATCACATCTCCATCACCCCTCCCCCAAGTCCCTCCTCTCTACCTTTTATCTTAGCCTGCTGGGCACACTTTCCTCATTCCTGAAGAAGGGCTTTGGCCCGAAACGTCGAATTTCCTGCTCCTTGGATGCTGCCTGACCTGCTGTGCTCTAGACACATTTTCAGCAATCAATCCATTGTACGAGGATCGAGATTAGAGTGGTGCTGGAAAAGCACAGCAGGTCAGGCAGCATCCGAGGAGCAGGACAATCGACGATTCAGGGAGGAGCCCTTGATCAGGAACCCTCATTCCTCTACTCACATCTTGACTCATCTCCAGCATCTGTAGTCCCCATTGTACAAGGATCCCTGGTTGCAATGTAGCCATTATTTCACCGGGCCAATCGCAACATTGAATCTTTGTCGTTGCTACATTGTAAGGTCCCCCACCAAATTGTAACACTCCCGTTATCTTTTCCCCAACAGTTTGCTACATGGATTGTAGAACAGCCAAAAGAGAAACAAAGGGTTACCGTGTGTATGTCTTTGATCTCTCCGCTGGTTGTCTCGTACACGCCGATGATTCCCCGACCTGGTGCCCCAGAGCCGGAGTCGGTCCCCAGGCAGACGAATCGGTTACTGCACGGGATCCATAAACACCCGAAGGGGGTGAGAGGCAGTTTCCGATGTGATAAAGATACCAGCCGGGGCTTGGGACTGTCTGACATCGCGTGGAGTCAGCAACAATCCATAGCACGAAATGGCGGGGGGGGGGGGGATTAAAGATTAATTATAGATTTAAAAAGTATTTAATTCAAATAATGCACAATGCCCTTTGTTTACAACCGATCAGAATCTAAACAGAACACATTCAATTGTATTTAAAGAACACAGATCGTTCCAAACTGCGCGGGTTCTTGAAGATCTGATCCAAACTAAAACAAAGTTAAAACTTGAACATTGTTTTAAAATCGTGTTGTTATAATTTGGATAAATCCCAGGCCTGATTTTAGGGTTTTTTTTTACAAGATCGGTCTTGATCAACAAGCTTGAAGCTAATACAATAAATCTCAGGCCAGATTTGAGATAAAACATAACAGAACTCAGCTAAAATTGAAAGTAAACTTTCTGGTAGGCGGCGCTCAACAAGGTCTGCTTCCGCTCAGCGACTGAAAATCACCACCTCCTGCTGGTCGAGCGAGGAATATGACAATTTTGCATTTATGTATCACCTAGAGGCAGCCCCAGGAAACCGCTTTATACCCAATGAAGCACGTTTTGAAGTATAGTGTGATCTAGAAAAAGTAAGGTCTAGTTTACCCACAGTAATGAGCAATGTTAATAATGACCTGAATAATCTATTTTTCCGTGATGTTGGGTGAAGTAGTCAGGCAATCTGGAGGGGCCAGCCACTTTTCTTTTGAAGTAGTGTGGTGAAAATTTTGACATATCATCCTGAGTATTCCCTCAGCATTGCAGTTGTTATAAGTGAATTCTGTCTAGGCTTTCTGAATCTCCGGAGAATAGTTCCTGACACTTGGCTAACTATTCTAACTCTAGGGATCTGATTCAGAACAACCGGGTCCTGCCTCCGAACTCTGCCAACCGCGGACTGTCCTTTAACCCTTGTATCAAGGGAGACTGTCCGCAAGGTTAAGTTCAAAAAGGCGAACTCCAAGTTGACTGGTATCAGCCTTTATCCCCACCGGCTATCACTTCTCCCGTGGCAAATCGAAATACTGCGAGACACACAAACGGAGCAACAGATGTTTATTCAATCTTCGAAGATTGGGCGAGTTCCAAAAAGGACTTCGGAAATCGCAACGGGAGATTTTACAGCACTAATACTTGTACATTATTTTTCCATTCAAATACATTGGTGATAATTTCATTGGTTTAAACATCTCACGCTATGGATTTTCTTACATTAAAATCATTAATGACAATTCCATTGGTTAAAGCATTTCACGCTTTTCTCTGCCAATTTCTTTAATTAAAATGTTATATTATTTTACAATTTCTGCTATTTGGCATATTCCCTTATCTTCATGTTCTACTAGTTATAACATTTATTGATTTTTGTGTATGTCACGAAAAGAGCTTTCATTGTATTTTGCCCTCTGTGTCTAACTGAAGCATTCCTTGGTTTCTTACCCAAGGTTACCATGTTCCTGGCTTTACAGAGGTGACTTACAGTTCATGCTTCATTATGGCCTAGTCAATCATTAGTTTCATAATTTAGCTTCTATTCATTAAACCTCAGTTTTAGTACAGAAATTACCCCACTCATACCAAGAGAGTGTGTGTGTGTAAGTGAGTGAATTGGGTGTGTGTGTGTGTAATATGTGTGTGGTGTGTGAATGTATATGTGTGTGTGTGAAGGTAGTGTGGGTCTAGTGTGTATATGTGTGTGGGTCTTTGTATGTGTGTGTAGGTCTAGTGTGTATCTGTGTGTGTGTGTATGCGCGTGAATTGGGTGTGTGTGTGTGTGTATATGTGTGAATAAAGAAATGTGTGTGTGTGTGTGAAACTGCAGAAATTACATTAACCATATCACAGTGGCCTAGCTTTTGAAGAAGCGCAGAGATAAATAAAACTGCAGGTGCTGGAATCTAAGGTAGACAAACAAGAGGCTGGAAGAACACAGCAGGAGAGGTCAATATTTCAGGTTGAACCCTTCTTCAGGATTGGGAGGTGGGTGTAAGGAAAGCTACAGATATAGGGGTGGGGATCAGGGTGGTAAGGTGAATGCAGGTAGAGGGTCTGACCTGGTTGGTTGATGGGAGGAATGAATCCAGTTGGAAGCTAGAAGGAAGGGTAATTGAGAGGAATGGAAAAGGGGGGAGGGGCTGGGAAGGGAATCGGGTGATGGGAAGGGAGGTTATTTGAAGTTGGAGAACTCAATGTTGAGTAAGCACCCCCCCACAAGGAAATAAAGGCAAGTTCCCCCTTTGTCCTCACCTACTACCCCACCAGTCTCTGCATCCAGCGCATCATCCTTAAATACTTCCACCAACTCCAACTAGACTCCGCCACCAAGAACATCCTCCCCTCCCCCACTCCTCTTTGCCTTCCCTTTGCAAATTCCTTGGTTTGCGCCACTCTCCCCACCAACACCCCTGAACCCTGAGGTACCTTCACCTGCAACCAGAAAAGATGCAAAACCAGATGGCACACCTCCCCTCACCTCCATCCAGGGCCCCAAACAGTCCTTCCAAGTAAGACAGAGGTTCACCTGCCTCCCCTCTGAACTTCTTTGCTGTATCTGGTGCTCCCGATGTAGTCTTCTCTACATTGGGGAGACCAAATGTAAATTAAGGGAACATTTTGCGGAGCATCTCAGCTGGGGCCAACCTGACCTCTCTGTCACCACCTATTTTAATTTCCCTTCCTGACATGACCATCCTTGGCTTCCTCCATTGCCACAATCAATCAGATGACAATTTGGAGGAACAACTCCTCATGAATAGAATAGAATCCCTACAATATGGAAATGGTCCACACTGACCCTTCAAAGAGTATCCCACCCAAACCCATTCCCTACTCTACATTTACCCCTGACTAATGAATCTTATTACACATGCCTGGACACTATGGACAATTTTTCCATGGCCAATTCACCCTAACCTGCACATCTTTGGACTGTGGGAGGAAACCAGAGCACCCGGAGGAAACCCACACAGACCCAAAGGGAATGTGCAAACCCCACACACAGTCGCCCAAGGCTGGAATCAAACCTGGTCCCTGGCAGGTTAACATCAGTGCTAACTACTGAGCCACCACACTGCCCTAGGTAGCCTACAGCCCAGTGAACTCAACATTAAGTTTTCCAATTTCAAATAACCTTCCTTCCCATCCAAATCCTCTTCCAGCCCCTCTCCCTCCCTTCTATTACTCTCATCGACCCTTCCTTCTAACCACCAACCGGATTCATTCCTCCCATCGACCAACCAGGTCATACCCTCTACCTGTCCTCATCGATCCCCACCCCCTTCATCTGCAGCTCCCCTTACACCCACCCTCCAGTCCAGAAGAAGGGTTACACCCAAAATGTTGACTTCTCCACCTTCTGATGCTGTCTGGCTTGCTTTGAATAATCTAAACTGAGTGCTGGGTCATTGGAAGTTCAGGTGAAAGTAAAAATTCCATGTCACTTTTATTTGAAATCAGAGCAAACTGTTTTTGCCCCCTGGTCGGTATCATTCAAAAGATTAATCAATAAATTATCTAATTAACTGCCTTAGGACATAACTATAACAGCTAAACAGAAAGATGTTAAGCTGTCTTCAATCTCAGTATACAATTTCTATTTAGCCTGGCTTACCTTGAAGTTGTATTTGGTTTTATCTTCTAAACTACACAATTTAGAATTTGATACAGCTTGATACCCCTTTAAATTTTCTCAATAGGTTGTGCAACCGGTGTTTTTCTAAGTTCCTCTCACAGATCTTGGAATAATTTCTGTTGTTTATGCCTACACCCGCTCCAATTAATGTACCTTTATACAGAATGTGGTCATAGTTGAAGATATTTCCAAAGTAACTTCTGTAGATATGTCTGCTTATTCTACATATCTGAAATACCAGTCGAATTTTCATCATCTAACCTCATTGCAAGGGAGAGAAAGAGCTTGTTGATGCCTCATGATGTTGCCTCACAGAGTCTAAAGGACCAAAAATCAATGCCTGAGCTGTATAAGCTGATTTAGAGAGGTCAGTCTGCAGAGACTCACAGATCAGTGAGACAACAGCAATTTCCAAAGCTCCAAGCAGTGAAATGACAGCAGGAAGCAACAATGTAAACACAAATAGAGTGTTTCACAGGGGGTGAGGTGAAGCCCAGAAGAGCAAACCTCCTCTGTAAGATGTCCAGTCCTGCTATAAGAAGGTGAGGACTGCAGATGCTGGAGATCAGAGGTGAAAAATGTGTTGCTGGAAAAGCACAGAAGGTCAGGCAGCATCCAAGGAACAGGAGAATCAACGTTTCGGGCATAAGCCCTTTAGGATTCCTGAAGAAGGGCTCATGCCCGAAACGTCAATTCTCCTGCTCCTTGGATGCTGCCTGACCTGCTGTACTTTTCCAGCAACACATTTTTCAGCCAGTCCTGCTATAGTTCAAAAAAGAATGGGTACACTGCAGAACAGAAGGAAGTGTTTTGGGATTCTGAGAATAAGCCATGAATATTCAGGGTAGACTGGGAGAGCTGATTTAAGGGTGGCATGGTGGCACAGTGGTTAGCACTGCTGCCTCACAGCGCCAGAGACCTGGGTTCAATTCCCACCTCAGGCAACTGACTGTGTGGAGTTTGCACGTTCTCCCCGTGTCTGCGTGGGTTGTCTCCGGGTGCTCCGGGTTCTTCCTACAGTCCAAAGATGTGCGGGTCAGGTGAATTGGCCAGTGCTAGATTAGGGGTATGGGTATGGGTGGGTTGTGCTTCGGCGGGTTGGTGTGGACTTGCTGGGCCGAAGGGCCTGTTTCCACACTGTAAGTAATCTAATCAAAAAAAAAACTGTTGTCACAGCGCAGGCAGGTGAGCATCAGTAAGTGCAGAAGGTCCTTTCCTACCAGTAGGAGGCCTGAGTCAGGACAGCTTCAGTCATTCAAGCAATGGAGCGCCCACTCTTGGAATTGGTGAGCACAAATTATATTTGTTTTTCTACATGAGTATTTTTTTTATTTATTCACTTGTGGGATGTGGGTGTCACTGGCTGGGCCAGCATTTATTGCTTGTCCCTACTTGCCCTTGAGAGCGTGGTGATGAGCTGCCTTCTTGAATCTCTGCAGTCCCACCTGCTATGGATCGACTCAGAATGCCATCAGGAATAGAATTCCAGGATTTTGAGACAGCAACAGTGATATTTTTCCAAGTCTGGATGCTGAGTGGCTTGGAGGGGCACTAGAAAATGGTGGTGTTCCCATGTATCTGCTGCCCTTGTCCTTCTAGATGGAAGTGGTCATGGGTTTGGAAGGTATTGTCTGAGGATCGTTGATATGACTAATATCATGCTGTTCAAGAGCTTATGCTTGAAACTTCAACTGTCCTGCACCTCAGATGCTGCCTTACCATGTATGCTTTTCCAGCGCCATATTCTTTGACTCTGATCTCCAACATCTGCAGTCTTCACTTTCTCATATATTAGGCTGTTGCTTGACAAGTCTGTGAGAGACAGCTCTCCCAATTTTGACATTAGCCCCGGGATGTTAATAAGGAGGACTTTGTAGGGTCAACAGGACTATTTCTGCCGTTGTCTTTTCCAGTCCCTAGGTCAATGCCAGGTGATCCGTCTAGTTTTATTTCTTTGAGACTTTGCAGCGATTGGTACAACTTGCTAGGCCATTTCAGAGGGCAGTTAAGTGTCAACTACATTGCTGTGGATCTGGAGTCACATGTAGGCCAGACCAGGTAAGGATGGCAGATTTCCTTCCCTGAAGGGCATTAGTGAACCAGATGGGTTTTTCTGACAAAAAAACTACCTGCAAATCAGTTGGATACCATTACTCCTTTTCAGTGTTGATTTGTAATTAGTGTGTATTTTTAAAGGTGTATTAATACCATAAACTGTCCCTCTTACTCCAGTCCTGCATTGTTCTCAGCCTCCGGGTACATTGAATTTCTAATCCTTATTCTTAATTCTTGTGCTTTGGCAGCTTCCATTCATCCTTGTGCGTTAGTGTGACCATTGTTTGCAGTTTTGATTTTTATTGCATTCCTCACCCATCACGTTACCTTTCTTTTCGTTTGCAGAACAGTTGGCTCTTGTGCCTTTCACCCTCCTCACAATATTCCCAAAGCATGGTGGCTCGGTGGTTAGCACTGCTGCCTCACTGCACCAGAGGTCCCAGGTTCCAGGTTCCATTCCAGCCTCGGGCGACTGTCTGTGTGGAGTTTGCACACTCTCCCTGTGTCTGCGTGGGTTTCCTCCCACAGTCCAAAGATGTGCGGGTCAGATAAATTGCCCATAGTGATAGGTGCATTAGTCAGAGGGTTAACTCTTCAGAGGGTCAGTGTTGACTTGTTGGGCCAAAGGGCCTGTTTCCACACTGTAGGGAATCTAATCTATTTTTGGTAGCAATGAATCGGATTTGATCAACAGAATATTGAGGGTTATGTTATTGGAATTATGAGGCTATGATCTGGTGAGGAACCAGAAAGTTTTCATTAATGGAGACAAAGTTTGAGATGCCATGAACTTACAAAGAGAATAAAGTCACAACATTCCATGGTGTTAACAAGTGAAAAATATAACTATTCAAAGTTAGAACAGTAACAGTAATTAAATTAAAATTAGCACTAGGCATGTATGGATAGCCATGAGACTCTGATCGATCACCCCATAGGACTCTTCAAATACTAAATGAAATGAATATAGATCCCACAGATTTCTCAGCAACACTTCCAGACCTGTGAATAGTGAAATCTCATTCACATCTCGTTTACAAGGGATAGCAATTCCTCCCTGTTTGAATTAGTGATTAATCAGAAATGTGTTCCGAGCCAGATCTGACCCTTGTATCACTGAAGGGTGATGTTGGAGGGTTGCTTCCCGGACTGGAGGCCTGTGACCAGTGGTGTGCCGCAATGGTCGGTGCTGGGTCCACTGCTGTTCTTCATTTACATAAATGATTTTGATGTGAACATAGAAGGTATGGTTAGTAAGTTTGCAGATGATACCAAAATTGGAGGTGTAGTGGACAGTGAAGAAGGTTGCCTCAGAATACAATGGGACCAGGATCAGATGGGATGAGGAACGGCAGATGGAGTTTAATTTAGTTAAGTGTGAGGTGCTGCATTTTGGAAAGACAAATCAGGGCAGGACTTATACACTTCCTCGTAAGGTCCTGGGGAGTGTTGCTGAACAAAGGGAATTGGAGTGCAGTTTCATACTTCCATGAATGTGGAGTTGCAGGTGGACAAGATAGTGAAGAAGGCATTTGGTATGCTTTCCTTTATCGTCAGTGCACTGAGTATAGGAGTTGGGAGGTCAAGTTACAGGACACTTTTTGAATATTGAGTTTAATTCTGTTGTTCCTGCTATAGAAAGGATATTGTGAAACTTGAGGGTTCAGAAAAGATTTACAAGGATACTGCTTGGGTTGGAATGTTTGAGCTATAGGGAGAGGCTGAATAGGCTAAGGCTATTTTCCCTGGGGCCATGGAATTTGAAAGGTGACCTTATAGAGGTTTATGAACTTATGAGGGGCATGGACTGGGTGAACAGTCAAGATCTTTTTCCCCAAAACTAGAGGGCATAGGGTTAAGGTGAGAGGGGAAAGATTTAAAAGGGATCTAAGGGGCAATTTTTTCGCACAGAGGGTGGTGCGTGCATGGAATGAGCTGCCAGAGGAAGTGGTGGAGGCTGGTACAATTACAGCATTTAAAAGGCATCTGAGTGTGTAAATGAATAGGAAGGGTTTAGAGGGATATGGGCCAAAATTAATTTAGGATATGGACAAGTTGGACTGAAGGGTTGCTTTCCATTTCTATGATTCTAATTGACAATGATTTCATGATCATCAATAGATTCTTAATACCAGATCTTTTGTTGAATTCAAATGCCACCATCTGTCATGACAGGATTTGAACCCAGCTCCCTAGAACAATAGCTGGGTTTCTGGATTAATACCATTAGGCCATTGTCTTGAGCTCCTTGAGAATGCTTTTAATCAGGCAATGAAATTCAGAGAGACACAGGACCTGGCTAGGTGCTAATTATCTGTGGTTTGTTATTCTTGCTTTTATTTTCATTGTTTTTAATTATGGTGCTCCTTGACTTTGGGGTTTTCATTAACATCTGCAAAGTAATCATTACTGATTAATTGCACAGCAGAAGTAGAGCTGAAAATGGAGCAATTTTTCCAAGCTTGCTGAAACAGTGGCCCACAACCATCACCAATCACCTTGGGATTTTTTCCTTCCCAGCTCACAAAGTGTGGAATTGCTATGTGCTGGAAATTCCACCTGGATGATAGTAGCCGCCGTGCCCATACTTACCTACTCTCTACCCTGGACCTCAACCATGTGTTAATTCTTTATGTTTAATTACAGCTGGTGAGTAAGAGTCTGCTCAATGTCAAGGGAAAAATTTAATGGTGATGTTCAAACTTATGAAAGTTTTTGAAGGTTTTTGCAAGTGGCAAACAAGGAGAAACTGTTTACGTTGGCAAGTGAGCTAGCTACAAGAAGTGAGAGATTTAAGATAATTGGCAAAAGAACCAGAATGGACAGAAGCAAGTTTTCACAGAATCCCTACAGTGTGGAAACAGGCTGTTCACCCCAACAGGTCCATACCGACCCTCCGAAGAGTAACCCACCAGACCCATTCCCCTACTATCCTGCATTTACTGCTGAAAATGTGTTGCTGGAAAAGCGCAGCAGGTCAGGCAGCATCCAAGGAAGAGGAGATTCGACGTTTCGGGCATAAGCCCTTCTTCCTGAAGAAGGGCTTATGCCCGAAATGTCGAATCTCCTGCTCCTTGGATGCTGCCTGACCTGCTGCGCTTTTCCAGCAACACATTTTCAGCTCTGATCTCCAGCATCTGCAGACCTCACTTTCTCCTATCCTGCATTTACCCCCTAACTTATGCACCTAACCTACACATCCCTGAATATTGTGGCCAATTCACCCAACCTGCACATCTTTGGATTGTGGGAGGAAACCCACGCAGGCACGGGGAGAATGTGCAAACTCCATACAGACAGTTGCCCAAAGTTGGAATTGAAACCAGTATCTGGCACTGTGAGGCAGTAGTGCTAACCACTGAGCCACCAGCCACCCCCAAGTTTAATGGAATAAATGTTATGAACTATAAGTGCATAACCTGGTTAATGTTATTTTCAAATTAGAATTGGACATATACATAAGAGGAGAACAAATGAAAGGCGATGTAGAGTGGGTCAAATTGAATAGCTCCTTTAAGGAGTTAGCACAGACAACATGGACCAAATGATTCCCTTCTGTATTGTGAATTTCAATGATTCAATTCAGGTCTTCAGCGCAATATGAATAAACTTGATTCTTTCTTCCCAGTGAAAGATGCCAATGTCCGTTTTTAAGCAGGAATCACAGGACCTTCAACTGGTTGGGTTAACATTGATTCATGCCGCACCCCAAATCGCTGCCCTACCACCCAAAACACATACACTCACTCTCTCCCTCTCTCCTCAGACCGTAGGCTGCTGAGACATGTTGTTCCCCTCCGATTCTTTCCTCAGTTAATTTATCTCAGTCCTAGTCTACTGCTTATTTATCTATGGTGCTAAAGAAGGGCATAGTTCACAATCCCAGTTGATGCTTTTTCCCCAATAACCTAACAGTGTGGCACGCTTCAGCTATTGTTTGCTGAGTAGAATAATATTTTAAAGGTTTTTTAAAAGATGATGTGTTCAGTTAAAAGTAAACATTTGCTTGTATTATTACAGAACATTCAAGATTTTAAATATGTTTAGAAAACTCAGAACACATATTCCATCTAGTGGTCATTGAGTATAGAAGGACTTCAGCAATCTCCATCAAGTCTACAACAACAAAAAATTGACAAACACATCTGGTTTTCTTTTCCTTATTTTCTTTCTCCCATCTTTACTTCCTTGGCTCATCTCTCCTATTTTTAAAAGAGAAAACAGTGTGGTTGCAAAGTATTATTTAATTGTGCTCTGTTTTTCTCTGTGAAATGTGCCCCAGGCATACAGTGGAATTGCTGCTAATGGTGGATATATGAAGGGAGTGGGGGTGGGTGATTGTCCAGATCCTTAAGCTATATCTTCCTCAGGCTTGTGGATACAAGATGTCAACTATCCCTCATTCCTCACCATCTGGAGGTGCGTAATCCATGATTTTCTAGTGAAGCATTTGGCATGCTTATCATCATTGCTCAGATTACTGAGTTTAGGAGTTGGGACATCATGTTGTGGTTGTACTGTACATTGATGAGGCCACTTTTAGATGACTGTGTACAGTTCTGGTTGCCCTGTTATGGATATTATTAAATTGGCGAGGGTGCAAAAAATATTTATTACAGGGACTGGAAGGTTTGAAGAGGTGGATAGGCTGGAGCTTCTTTCATTGCAGAGTAGGAGGTTGAGGAGTGACCTTATAGCGGTTTATAAAACATGAGCAACGTAGACAACGTGAGTAGCAAAGGCCTTTTCCCTAAGATTAGGGAATTCAAATCTAGAGGGCATATTTTTAAGGTGATACAAGAAAGATTTAAAAGGGATCTGAGGAGCAACGTTTTTACACAGAGGGCAGTTTGTGTACAGAATGAACTGCCAAAGAAAGTGGTATACAATTACAACACTTAAAAGACATTTGGACATGAATACAAAAGGTTTAGAAGTATATGGACCAAACGCAGGCATATGGGACTAGTTTTGTTTGGGAAACTTGGTTAGCATGGATGAGTTGGACCGAAAGGCCTGTTTCTGTGTTGTATGACTCTGTGTTATGAATAAGTCTAAAACTACGGTTAGCCTGTATGGTATTCTGTACCAAGTCTGAAGACTGTCCCTTATAATTCTGAATAAAAGTTAATGATGGGATTAATTGTTGAGAGTAAACATAAATGAATTACATCCATTGATAAATGAATGGAGTGAATAAGAGAAGGATTGGTGCTGGATGAGGAGAATTTTTTAAATGCGAAGGTTGTCAGGATATGAAGTGTTTGCTCACAAGTTTTGTGTGCAGTTATATGTAATGTAAACACTTGTTCTGTGGGAAGATACAACAGCAACTTTAACATAACAAGATCCAATAAATAACAATGGATTGAATGATTGATTAACCCCAAAATCTTTATACAGATAATTGGCTTGTTGAATATTTCCTGCAGTTCTGATTTTATCTAAGGTTAAATAAACTGGCTAGGGGGGGTAAACATCATTACAAGTATGTTGGGTCAAAATCACCACATCTGTATCAAAATGATTTGGAGGTGCCGTGTTAGACTGGGGTGTACAAAGTTAAAAATCACACAACACCAGGTTATAGTCCAACAGGTTAATTTGGAAGCACTTTCAAATAAACCTGTTGGACTATAACCTGTTGTTTGATTTTTAGCTCTGTATCAAAATGATTGTGTGTATAGACATTATGCTTATGTGCCTCTGCTTAGTATGTATAGGTACCTATGTGTAAGGGACTTCTGTTTTTATGTATCTATTTGTCTTCCAGATATTTTTAAATCAATATATTCAGACATGACATGACACACCTCTGGTGCTGGTAGGACTTGAACCCTGTTGTAAGGACACTGTCACCATACCACATGAGAGTGTAACAAGGTACTATTTAACAGTTCATCAACAATTCCAACAGTGCAGCATTTTCTCAGTACTGAAATAGAATGCCAACCCAAATTTGTGAGCTACAGTTTAAGTATTCATACACGTATCTTGTATGTTATGTCTCTTGTGCGTGCCTTGCTTGTGTTTACAAATCTACATCTCCCCACTTTTCAGACTGTTCCTGCTCCCCAACCAATCAAACCATGTGCATGATGTCATCGGCACTCTGCTGACTAAAGTTCCCATTTTGGTTTCTTGAATCAACAGAAATAAAGTAAAATAAGAAAATCCTGTAAAAATATTTATCATCATTTCTTCAGTCTGATTTATTTTTTTATGGTGGAGGAGTGCTGAGGGCAGGCCAGTTCAGTAAACAGCCTGGGCTGACCGTAATAGAGGCCTCTGTGAAGACCACAGTGTTGAAAGTACAAAAATAGCCCTGTTGTCCGAGGCCACGTGTTTCATTGCCAAATGGGCAGCCATTGACACCAGGAATTTCTAACCTTTTGAGCCAGAAATTCCTACAGACGACATTCTTTTCAAACTCTACACATTTCAGACAGCTTTAAGAAGTTTTGCGACGCTCCCTGAGGAGATCATTATGTTCTCTGGTTAATTCTGTAAATGCCGTTACCCAGATCAGTATGCCATTTCTGGTCATGTTCTAGCCACGAGGTGCTGCTTGCTTCATTTTCCAGACTCTCAGGATCCTTGTTGACTTTCTTCATCAAATAAGGCTTGACTGTTTCCTCATGAAAATATTGTGAGAAACAATTTGCAATTTGAAAGGAACGTAATTCAATGAAGTGATACTTTCCTTGCGGTTTTACTGTGACTTACGACAGAGAAAAGGTTCTTTTAGTTATTTTTGCCAGACTGTAATCCTTCTGTTAAAATTGTTAGCTTGGTACTTGCCTAGTCACTAAGGATTTTGAGTTTACTGTTTCTTCTCTTCAGTTTTCCAAGGTACATAGTTGACGCGTCCCCAATATCTTTGCTAAATGCTATTCCCTATGCAAAATAAGTTAGTCGACTATTCGACTGCAGAAACCATCACACCATGTCACCTCCCGTTCTTAGCTCATGTCCCACTTTGCAGCAGAGCTGACTGGAAATGATCAGGCCATCTCCTCTCCCCACCGTAACTAGAGTTTGTCAACTGCTGGACCAACTGGTATTCCTGAAGAAGGGCTTATGCCCGAAACGTCGAATCTCCTGCTCCTTGGATGCTGCCTGACCTGCTGCGCTTTTCCAGCAACACATTTTCAGCTCTGATCTCCAGCATCTGCAGACCTCACTTTCTCCTCGAAGACTTTGTCAACTATTAGGCCAACTGGTAGCAGCCCGAGACCTAGTCTGTCCGGCTGAGCAGTGTATTGACACACCGAGATATTGGCAGCCCCCCTCCCCCCCGAACGGCAGTGGACAAGCACGTAGTGGGATTTGTACGACACCACTACTCCCCACCTTTTCCCATAACACAAATCAAGTAAATTGTCTCTATCAACAGATTATGTTTGACACAGCATGAGGCGATGAGAGGACGTGCTGATTTACAACAGTGGGGTATTAATTTGATGGGAAAGCTGTCATGGGAAATAAATGGTCAATAATTTTGTTCTATATGCAATACTTTATGGATCATTTGTTAAAATACTTGTGCACGTATGAATAATGACCAGACAGAAAAAGACCTTTTGTTCATTCTCTCCATAGATGCTGTCAGACCGACTGAGTTTCTCCAGCAATTGCTGTTTTTGACACAGACTATTCCATTCCTGCCAGAAACTGCTCTAACTTTGAGATAAATAATCCTGAAAACATCCTACATCTTAATCCACATGTCCATTATTTTCAGGTTTGCATAGTTCCGATTTCCTGTAATATTTGCTCTTTCTTCCTTCTATAATTTTCATTATAAGTAGTTGCTAATACCTCAGTTGTAGTGATACAACTCATGTTTACCTGTCTGTGATGTTGTGATGAGGTTCTGTACTCCTGCTCCTCACCTTTGACAATGCAGATGTCACATTGTCTGCCAATCAACGTGTAAAATGACTATGCAGTCTTTGAGATGACCAGCTTACTATGTCAGGAGTCTTCCACCTGTGCTTAGAATAGAATCATAGAATCCCTACTGTATGGAAGCAGGCCTTTCAGCCCACTGAGTCCATACCTTCCCTCTGAACAGCATCACATCCACACCCACCCACTAACCCTATCCCAACATCTTTGCATTTCCCTTGGCTAATTTTCCTAGCCAGCACATCCATAGACACAATGGGCAATTTAGCATGGCCAATCCAGACACCCTGCACATCTTTGGAAGGTGGAGTCACTCTAGCAGCATCATTATTGCGAGCATTCCCCTTTCACGGCATGGAGCCTCTGAAAAACGAGGCTCAATATCATCCAGGAAACCCACAACGCTGTCACTCTACCCCTACTCAGTAGGTAGCCAAAGTCCTGATTTTCCTGTCCCTGGGAAAATCCCTCTGCAGTGCCAGCGCACGCCTTGCGCCACTATTTTCCAATTTCATCTGCTTCCCAGGCCACCATGAATGCCTCAGAAAATCCTGAGCTTTGTTAGCTATGTCAGAGGTCAATTAATAACATTAATTATTCATCCCCCGTATAATTAATGGGGGGAGAGGAGGCAAATTTGGAATAAATTCTTTATTTGCATCAAATACTTTATCAATAAATCAATTCTAGACAGTGATCCTTTACATAGCTATGAGGAAAATGCACAGAATCTTTGTTTAACCACAAAGAGAATTGGAATTGTTTCTGAGGCAGAAAGTTGAAAGTTCCAAGTTCCACTTTAGACTACAGCACATTATCCAGGCTGATGATCTCAATACAGTGTTAAGGCAATGCTTGTATTATTGGAAATTCCTTCTTTCAGGATCACCATTGAATCATTGAACCAAGGTATCCAGCTGGATTCTTGGGTGATGGTAGGAGATCCCAAGATACTGCTTTTCAGAAGAGAAAGAGAGTTCTTCCTGGCGTTCTGGCTAAACGTTAACCTACAATCAATATCAATAAATTATCTGGTCATTTATCACATTGCTGATCTGGGAGCTTGCTGTGTGAAAATTGGATGTTGCATTTCCTACCTAACAGTAGTGGCTGAAGGTGAGGAACATTTAACTGACCAAACTACTGTGATTGTAAAAGAAGTGAGATAAATGCATTATCTTCATGTGTAGATGTACTAATTTTCAGCATTGAGCTCCACTCCAAACTAGTGACACTGAGGTAGGTAGGAGGTAGGAGCTGACTGACGTGCAGAGCCCTTAAAGGCAGGTGCCGACCATGATGGAACTTGCTGCTGTCTTTCAGCAGGCAGGAGATAGGGCATTACCTAGTCAACAGCCTCCTGGTGCAGAAAGGAAGCTAACTAGCCAACCAAATAGGGTCTATTCTGAATCAGAGACAATAATCCTTGTCAAAAATCTTCACTCGGAAAAAGAATATGGCTTTTCCCAGTACACTTGACAGCTGCACACTAACGTATAATAACATTCGTGGTCACATTGTGCAGCAATACATTTTTTACAGAGAGGAAAATATTAACTTCATTCAAAAACATCTTACTAAGGCTTCGTGTTGCCACCCATGTGATACTGTATCACTTCCTCTGATGATGCATATGTGTCTTATTAGCATATCATGCTGCCAGACTTAACCCCTTATGACAACATGCATCAGATTGTTTGGTTTAGGAATCTGCAATTTATCTGCAAGTCAATCAGAAATGAGGCTTGGGTAGTGTTGTAAAACAGAGACACCAAGGGGTTCAAGTATATAATTATTTGAAGTTTGCATCACATGTAGATAGGGTGGTTAAGAAGTCATTTAGCTTGCTTGCATCATTGCTCAGACCTTTGAGTATAGGAGTTGAGACATTATGTTGAGATTGTTAACAAACTTCTTAAATGTGTTCAAGAAAATTTTCTTTAACAATATAGAAATATTTCTACTGCAGAAGGAGCAAAACTTGACTTTCTCTTGAGTAATAAGACAGGACAAGTGACTGAAGTGATATTAGGGGAACATTTTGAGTCTAATGATCATAATTCTATTTGCTTTAAAAATAGTCATGTAAAAGGATAAGCCTTCCATAAAAATTAAAGTTTTTAATTGGAGTATGGGAAATTCTAATGGTATGAGACAAGAACTTTCAAAACTTGATTAAAGTAGACTGTTCACAGGTAAAGGGATGTCTGATAAGTAAGAGGCTTCCGAAAGTGTGTACAAAGTTAAAAATCACACAACACCAGGTTATAGTCCAACAGGTTTAATTGGAAGCACACTGTACTTTGCTCAAAAACTGCATGCATTCACGTAGAACTCTGAGCTCAAAAACTGGATGAATTCATGTAAAGCTCCGTTATCTCACTTTTTAGATTAGAGTCAATCTAAACATCAGGGCATAGACAGAGAACAAAGGGGGCCAACACCTTCAACATATTGTCTAGCTATCACCATTGTTAACAACTAACCCGGGAATGCAACTTTTTTTTTAAAAAAGGTTTTGTGATTTACACATGAAAGAAGTGAAACTATCACTGTATTCTAACAGATGAAAGGCTTAACAGACAATCAATTTTTCAATGTATAATTTCAGTTACATCACACTGTAAATTTTTGCTATAAATTCTGCGTTAGGGGTTGAGCCCTCCAGTATCACCTGATGAAGGAGTGTTGCTCTGAAAGCTAGTGTGCTTCCAATTAAACCTGTTGGACTATAACCTGGTGTTGTGTGATTTTTAACTTTGTACACCCCAGTCCAACACCGGCATCTCCAAATTCAAAAGTGTGGGAATGAGAGTTCAGAGTCATTATGTTCCTTTTAGAGTGACAGGTAAGGGTGATAGGATTATAGAGCAATGGATGAATACAGGTATTGAGGTTTTAGTCAAGAATAAAAATAATTGTATATTAGATATAAATAACTTGGTTCAAATGAATCTCTTGAACAATATAAATAGTTTAGGGGAATTCTTAAGAGGGAAGTCAGGAAGACAAAGAGAGAATATGAGATAGCCTTGGCAAATAAGGTTAAGGATAACCCAAAGTGATTCTGCAGGTAGATTAAGAGCAAGAGAGCAACCAGAGAGAGAGTAGGGAAGATCAAAGAGATTATCTTTGTATTGAACCTCAAGAGATGGGAGAGATAGTAAATGAATGTTTCACGTCAGTTTATACTCTAGAGAAAGCAATGGAGGCTAGAGAACTCGTAAATAAATATTGATGTTTTGAAAACAGTTCACATTACAGAAGAGGAAATACTGGAGGTCTTAGAGAATATAAAGGTGGCTAAATTTCCAGGACCTGATCTACTATATCACATGATGTTGTGGGAAGTTAGGGAGGAAACTGGGGGTCTGTAGCAGAAATATTTGTATGATCTATAACTACAGTAAGGTGCTGGATGACTGGAAAGTGATTAATGATGTGCTTTTGTTTAAGAAGGATGTAAGGAGAAGCCAGGGAACTATAGACTAGTGAGTTTGACTTCAGTGGTGGATAAGTTGTTGGAAGTAATTCTGAAGGATCGGAATAGTATGCATTTGGAGAGGCATGGAATGATTAGGGATAGTCAGCATGATTTTGAGCGAGGAAAATCGTGTCCCACAAATGTTATTGAGTTTTTTGAGGAACTAACCAAGAAAATTGATGAGTGCAGAACAGTAGACATTATTTACTGGACTTTAGCAAAGTCAAATATAAGGTTCCACATGGTAGACTAATTAGTAATGTTAGATCACATGAGATTCAGGATGAGCTTGCCAATTGGATACAAAATCAGCTTAACAACAGGAGATAGAGAATGATAACAGAAGGTGTTTTTTTGGACGGGAGACCTGCAACCACAGGTGTTTTACCTGAACGATTTTGATGAGAATAAAGAAGGCATGGTTGGTAAGTTTGCGGATGACACCAAAATTGATAGTGTGGTGGACGGTGAAGAAGATTATCTAAGGCTACGAAGAGATCTTGATTTATTAAGTCAATGGGATGAAGAGTGGCAAATGGAGTTTAATTTGCATTTGGTAAATGCAAGTCTCATACAATTAGAAGTGCGGCCTTGGGTAGTATTATAGAACAGAGAGATTTAGGGGTACAATTACATAATGCTTTGAGGTTTGCATCACATATAGATAGGGTGGTTAAGAAGGCATCATTGTTCAGACCTTTGAGTATAGGAGTTGACAGATTATGTTAAGGTTATACAAGACGTTGATGATGCCTCTTCTGGAGTGCTGGTTGACTTGTTATAGGAAGGATATTATTAAGCAGGCAAGGGTTCAGAAGAGATGTTGCTGGGGATGGACGGTTTGAGTAATAAGGGGAGAATGATTAGGCTGGGACTTTTTTCACTGGAGCATAGAAGGTTGAGGGGTGACCTTATAGAGGTTTATAAAATCATGAGGGGTATAGACAAGGTGAATGGCAGGTGTTTTTTTCCCCATGATTGGGGAATTTCAAGACTGGGGGCATATTTTTAAGGTGAAAGGACAAAGATTTAAAAAAGACATGAGAGACAACCTTTTTTTTACACAGAGGGTGGTTCCTGTGTGGAATGAACTTCCAGAAGAAGTGGTGGACGCAGGTAGTTACAATATTTAAAAGACATTTAGGTAAGTACATGATTAAGAAATGTTTGGAAGGTTATTGGTCAGGTACAAGAAAGTGGGACTAGTTTAGTTTGGGATTATGTTCAGCATGACTGGTTGAGGCGAAGGGTCTGTTTCCATGCTGTATGATTCGATGATTCTAAGAAGCTTAATGAAGACTTATGGGTTTCTGACTGCCCCTGTTTTGAAAATGGACCACATTTCAGAGGCATCAGGATATTGATTCATCATCTGAAATGATCTTGTGAACTTGGTCGAATTTAGTTTTTGATGACTTTATGACATGCTGTAACCACCTCGGAACATATCATGCACCATTCTATTTTTAATAAGAAAACCCCAAACCCTCAATTTGTTCTGACCATACGTCATTAGAATACTGGTATTTATTGAGCTTCCTTCTCACATGACAACAGCAACACCTTCACCACCTCCCTGGCCCACTCTTGCCAACAGAGTCAAAAATCCGGGATTGGAAGCGGAGGATGGTAGGTCATCCTGACCAATGTTGCCTGACATTTCCTGTAGCAAACAACGGGAACTAGAGAAGACGATAAACAGTGCGCTGATTGTGCCTGGAATTTGGGCAGCACACCCAGTTCTATCCTTGGAATGCTTAGGAACCAAAATAATAATTTGTGTTTTTTAATGTTTTTTCTTTAGAATTTATTTGTGTCATTGGCAAAAAGGGATGAGCTACAGCAGGAGAGCAGGCAAGCACATCTTGCCCAATAAACAGCTGTGGTTTTATTGTAGAAATGCAGCCCCCATCTGGCATTGTTTCCATTTAGTCAGAGGGAGAGGTTTCTAGAATCATGGCAAGAAGTAGTGGGATAAGTGGAAAGCAGTTCATGATTGTCTTAATTTTTCCTAATATGAATCAAAAGGTGATAAAAGTGTTTCTGATTGTTTGAAAATGTTGACTTAGGTCAGGATAACGTTAACAAGTCAGTGGAAGGGTGAGGGAGACAAACTGAATGGGAATTTCTATCAAATTTGGGTCAGTCATAGTCATACAACAAGGAAACAGAATCTTTGGTCCAACTCATCCATGCCAACCAGCCATCTGAATCTGACATAGTCCCATTTGCTACTATTTGTCCCATATCCCTCTAAACTCTTCCTATTCATCTACCCATCCAGATGCCTTTTAAATGTTGCAATTGTACCTGCTTCCACTACTTCCTCTGGCAGCTCGTTCCACACATGCACCACCCTCTGTGTGAAAACATTACCTCTCAGGTCCTTTTTAAATCTTTCCCCTCTCACCTTAAACCTATAGCCTCTAGTTTTGGATTCACCTACCCTTGGCAATTCACCCTATCCATGCCCCTCACAATTTTATAAATCTTAGTAAGGTTACCCTTCAGCCTCTGATGCTGTAGAGAAAATTTCCCTAGCCTATTCATCCCATTCCTATAATTCAAACCCTCCAGCCCTGGCAACATCCTTGGAAATTGCACAATGTTCATCACCATTTGCAACTCCTCAGGTACTGAATGCTTTGTGCAAATGCTTTGCTGAAGTCCATATAGATAATGCCTACCACACAGCCTTCATCAATCTTCTTTATCACCTCTTCAAAAAACTCAATCAAGTTGGTGAGACACGATTTTCCATGCTCAAAGCCAAGTTGAGTATTCCTAATCAGTCCTTGCCTTTCCAAATGCTATAAATCCTGTCCCTCAGAATCCCTTCCATCAACTCACTCACCACTGACGTAAAGCTCACCAGTGTATAGTTTCCTGGCTGTTCCTTACAGCATTTCTTAGATAATGGCACCAATTAGCTAGCCTCCAGTCTTCTGGCGTCTCACCACTGGCTGTTGATGATACAAATATCTCAGCAAAGGGCTCAACAATTTCTTCCCTCCCTTCCCACAAATTCTGGGGAACACTAGATCAGGCCCTAATGATTTATCTACCTTTATCCGTTTTAAGCCCTCCAGCATCTCCTCTAATGTAATATGAACTCTTTTCATAACATTTTTTATTTCTCAAAGTTCCCTAGTCATACAGCATTCCCTATACTTACCAGTCTTGCCCTTCACACTAACAGGAACACATTGTCTCCGGTCTCTTGTTATTTCACTTTTAAAGGTCTCCCTCCTTCCAACCATCCTATGAATAGACCAAGAGGAGGTTGAACAGTTCATCCACTTTACCAACACCTTCCACCCTGACCTCAAATTTACCTGGACTGTCTCAGACTCCTCCCTCTCCTTCCTAGACCTCTCCATTTCTATCTCGGACGACTGACTCAACACAGACGTTTATTATAAACCGACTGACTCCCACAGCTACATAGATTACACCTCCTCCCATCCTGCCCCCTGTAAAAATGCCATCCCATATTTCCAATTCCTTCGCTTCCGCCGCACCTGCTCCCAGGAGGACCAATCCCAACACCGAACAACCCAATGGCCTCCTTTTTCAAAGACCACAATTTCCCCTCCGACGTGGGTGGCGATGCTCTCCACCGCATCTCCTCAACTTCCCGCTCCTCCGCCCTTGAACCCTGCCCCTCCAATCGCCATCAGCACAGAACCCCACTGGTCCTCACCTACCACCCCACCAACCTCCAGATACATTGTATCATCCTTCGCCATTTCCGCCACCTCCAAACAGACCCCACCACCAGGGATATCTTTCCCTCCCCTCCCCTATCAACGTTCTGGAAAGACCACTCCCTCCGTGATTTCCTCGTCAGGTCCATACCCCCCACCAACCCAACCTCCACTCCCGGCACCTTCCCCTGCAACCGCAAGAAATGCAAAACTTGCGCCCACACCTCCCCCCTCACTTCCCTCCAAAGTCCCAAGGGATCCTTCCATATCCATCACAAATTCACCTGCACCTCCACACACATCATTTACTGCATCCACTGCGCCCGATGTGGCTCCTCTACATTGGGGAGACAGGCCACCTACTTGCGGAGAACACCTCTGGGACATCCACACCAACCAACCCAACCGTCCCGTGGCTGAACACTTTAACTCCCCCTCCCACTCTGCCAAGAACATGCAGGTCCTTGGCCTCCTCCATCGCCAGACCATGGCAACACGACGCCAGGAGGAAGAGCGCCTCATCTTCTGCTTAGGAACCCTCCAACCACAGGGATGAATGCAGATTTCTCCAGCTTCCTCATTTCCCCTTCCCCCACCTTTTCTCAGTCCCAACCCTCGGACTCAGCACCGCCTTCTTGACCTGCAACCTTTTTCCCGACCTCTCCGCCCCCACCCCCTCTCTGGCCTATCACCCTCACCTTAACCTCCTTCCACCTATCGCATTCCCAACGCCCGTCCCCCAAGTCCCTCCTCCCTACCTTTTATCTTAACCTGCTTGGCACATCCTCCTCGTTCCTGAAGAAGGGCTTATGCCCGAAACGTCGATTCTCCTGCTCCTTTGATGCTGCCAGACCTGCTGCGCTTTTCCAGCAACACGTTTTTCAGCTCTGATCTCCAGCATCTGCAGTCCTCATTTTCCCCTATGAATAGCCTCCCCCAATCAACTTTTGAAAGTTCCTTTCTTGAGATAATTTCAAGAATTCAAGAGTGTAGTGCTGGAAAAGCACAGCAGGTCAGGCAGCATTTGAGGAGCAGGAGAATCAACATTTTGGGCACAAGCCCTTTATCAGGAAACTCATGATGAAGAGCGTATGCCCGAAGTGTCGATTCTCCTGCTCTTCAGATGGTGCCTGAGCTGATGTGCTTTTCTAGCATCTGCAGTCCTCACTTTCTCGTAGTTTAAAGAATTGTCTGTTGTCTCTCAGTTCAGGGTTAATGTCTACTCAGTTGTAACTTTCTGGTATGAGTTTTCACAAGATTGCAGAGACCAATTCTTGATTTTCAGATCTTTGGACACATGGTTTGATGAGCTGGTGGAGTCTGAAGTGCTGGTTATACTCCCTTTCCTTCTCTGTGCCATCATGAAGACTTCTGGACTTAAAGCACGATGCATCTTGATATGGAAGTTGCCACTTTGAATGATTTGTAAGAAGTTCCTCCCAGTCGTTAATGTCAATGTTGCTGTGCTTCAAGGAGAACTTCAGAATATCTTTAAAGCATTTTCTTTGTCCTTGGAATACTAGCCATTTGAGAATTGAGAAACCATGACATAACGGAGCAGACATATTCAGCCATCCAGTACAGTCTGTCATAGTTGGTTCTGCTGGTGTTTTGTCTGAAAACTTGAAAAGGTGGTTGTAAGAAAGACAGGAGTGTTTGTTCAATGAGCCTCCCAATGAATCCAGAGAATGCAGTGCATGCATATCTGTGAGAGAATCAGATTTCTGTTTGTCCATCATCCAAGGTGGGATCATTGGGAAGCAACCATATCAAAAACTCGGGGTAAATGTTTATCTTTTAGTCCACTGACAGCAATCGTAAGGCCCTGACAACATTCCAGCAGTAGTAATGAAACCTCCAATCCATGACTAGCCACATCCTTAGCCAAGTTATTCCAGTACATCTACAATATTGGCATCTGTATGACAATGTGGGAATTTGCCCAACTACAGATGGTCCACAAAGGAAATCCAGCCAGTTTACTCTCAATCAGCAAAGTGCCATCAAATAGCACTTGGTCAGCAATAACCTGCCCACTGATGCTAAGTTAGGGTTCCACCAGGGCCACTCAGCTCCTACCCTCATCACAGTTTTGGTCCAAACATGGACAATAGAATGAACTCCAGAGGAAAGGTAATAGTGACTGCCCTTAATATCAAGGTAGAATGTTGTCTATTCAGCACTTGATTTGTCTCTGAGTATAGCATTAAGGAGCTTTAGTAAAGCTGGAATCAGTGGATATCGGGGAAAACTCTCCATTAGGTGAAGTCACACATAGCACAAAGGACAATGATTGTGATTATTGGAGGTTAATAATCTCAGTCCCAGAACATCTCTACAGGAGTTCCTCAGATTTATGTCCTGGACCAACCATCTTCATATGCTTTATTAATGACTTTCCTTTCATCATAAGGTCAGTGGTTCACTGATGATTGCACATTTTTTGGATCCCTAAAGCTCTGAAGCAGTCATATGCAACAAGACGTGGACAACATATAGGCTTGGGCTGATAAGTGCTGAAAATGTGTTGCTGGAAAAGCGCAGCAGGTCAGGCAGCATCCAAGGAACAGGAGAATCGGCATTTCGGGCATCCACTCTCTTTGGGCTGATAAGTGGCAAGTAACATTCATGTCGCACAAGTGCCAGGCAATGACCATTTCAAACAAGAGAGAATAACCATCACCTCTTGATATTCAATGGTGTTACCATCGTTGAATCCCTCACAATCAACATTCCTGAAGTTATTATTGACCAGAAACTGAACTGGACCAACCAAATAAATACAGTGAGTTGGTCAGAGACTGTGAATTCAATGGAGAATAATTCACCCCCTGATCATTGCCTGTTCACCACCAGGTCAAAAATATGATGGAATAGCTTTGCTTGTCTAGATAGGATGCAGTTTCAATAACTTCAAGTAGCTTGGCACCATCCAAGCAACTTGCTTGATTGGCACACTTTGTATGATCTTCCACATTCACTCACCTTCCCACCATGCACAATGGCAGCAGTGTGTGCAATCTACAAGATGTATTGCAATCACTCAATAATGCTCCTTTGGCAGTGTGTTCAGAGATGTCTACCTTAGAAGGGTAGCAGGTATTTTGGGAACACCACCACTTGCAAGTTCCCTTAAAAGTCATCCACCATCCAGACTTGGAACTATATCTTTGTTCCTTCACTTTTGCTGGGTCAAGGTCTTAAGACAGCTCACCATGACTCTTCAAGGATAATTAGGGATAGGTAATAACTTCTAAGTGAGGTAGCAACTCGCTTATCCCATGAACAAATTAAAACTTTGCAAGCTGAAATTAGGATTTTTGGCACTTTTATATTAGCCTTGCTTTGGTGTTTTTTGCTTTGTATTTTGTGATCCAGATCCTGAGCTGTATGATTTCAGTTTGGTTCATTTAATCTTGCCAAATGTTTACCAAAAACACCGTGTCTGGGACAAATAGATCAAATATAGATGAATAAATGCTGGATCTGGCACATCGATGCGGAAATCACAGATCCCTGCAGGAAACTACTCAGCCCATTACATCTGTCCTAGTGCTGACTGTTGACTCTAATCCCACTTCCATTTAAAATACTAGACAGAAGACAAAAATCAAAGAGCAGAATTAAACCCAAGATCAGACATAATACTGGAAAGAATGAATAAACATAAACGGTTTAATAATATAACAGATTGATCCAGTGACCATTGAAAATCAATAATCTAAAACTCAATACTTAACATCATTCTTCACCAACATTTCAGCACTAGGGCACTGGCATTGGAGAACTCTCATTTAATAATATTTTACATAAACTTCTCCCCCTAATTGACAAGTCATAACTCAAGACGGAGGTTTTATAGCTCATTGTATATTTCCTGGTCTTGACGATTTTGCCAATGAGACTCAATCTCTTTACTCTTTCCCCATAGCCCTGGAATTATTTTCCTTGCCAAGTTCTATCCAATTCTTTCTCAAATTATCCTTTCAGACAGTGCAATTCCAGGTTGCATTAACTGGCTGCGTCTCCCCCTATCTTTGTTTTTTCGCCAATTATCTTAGATTTGTGTCCTCTGATTAGTTGTGCTTCTGCCAGTGATGGGGCTGTAAAACATTAGTTTTGCATCTCTCGATTCTCTAATTTGCACTGTCTCTGCCATATTATTTAACTGGAAATGTTTAAAACCTTGTATCTTTAAATAAGATTAGAATGAATGACTTTAAAATGAAGACTGAATTTTACATACATGTCCCAGTTCAATTATTCTTGTGCCTTACTGTCTCCTCGCCACACATCATCAGAAGACACTTGGTCTTATTGCCCATGCATAAAGCAAAGAGACTCCAACTAAGTATCATTTAAATAAGCAATGGAAAGTTTCATTGGCCACATATGTTGTTACTAGATTGGCAGAATTTACAATATCAAGGGAAATACATTAATTCCAAAAATAATTAAATACCAAAAGGATGAGTATTTCTGGTTTGCAGATGGAAATTGTAATGGGTCAGATTTCTGCCAAGGTAACCACACGGCCCTGGGTGGGACTAGATCAGGCATGGCTCAACTTGCGGGTGTTTACTGCACAGGTTACATGTTTGAAACTTTATCATCACCAAGGTAACTAATGTGCTCTGTTTGCTTTGGCTGTTTCCTTTTTCTGTCTGGGATGAAATAATATGACATTGTTGCTACTTCCCCAATATTTCTTCTTGTGCTCATCGAGTAGACAAGTGTTGGCAAATATCAGAATATCACAGATACTGGGAAATCTGCAACAGGAGAAAATGCTGGAATAAGTCAACATCGCTGCAGTGAACAAATAAGTTTGCATCTTATATGTGGACAGAGTTCAATCATGGAAATAAAAAAAAGGAAAGCTGTAACTCAAGCTGACTATCTCTGTTTTACATTATACTATTGAGTCAGATTGAATTCAAAAGACACTAGGGGCTTCCAGAACAGATTAACTCTAACCCAGAAAAAAAATCTGAGTTTGAGAGGGACTATTCTATTCTCATTCCCATTTATTTTATATAAGAGCTGGGCTCAGTGGGGAATACCCCTGTTGTTGAGATTGAGATTGAGAATTTAATTCCAAGTCTAGGGCAAACAATAAAATATAGATTTACGCTCCCAATTCAGTACTTAAGGAGCATTGCACAGCTATGAAATGTGGTCATGGAATGGCAACATTATGCTAAAGATCCATCTGCCCTGTTGGGGAATGTATAAAATACCATGACATCACTTTGGAAAAGAGCAGAGATATCCCTGGTGTCCTAGCCAATATTTATCTCTCAATCAACATTACAAAAAATATGTATTACCTGGCCAGTGTCACATTGTTGTTTGTGGGAGCTTGCTACGTCCACACTAGCTGCTGTCTTTCTTACAATACAACAATGACTGAACTTTAAAAAAAGTACCTGATTAAATGCAAAGTGCTTTGGGATGCCATGAAGATATTATACAAATGCAGTTCTTTCTTTTCATTTCATTGCTGTTTATGGGATCTTGCTGTGTATATATTGACAGATCTCTTGTATAAATGAGGTACTTTATGTCTTTGTAATTTGTTGTAATACTAAGTGGTATGATCAGGTGCTGTATACATGCAAGTCTTTATTTATTGAAGAAGGTAAAGTCATCAAATTTATTTTTAATTTCAGTTTCAGGAAAAGACAAGGTAGGCATTCGTTACTTATCTTAATTATCCTCAGAAGGCGGTGTTGGGGTTCTTGAATCACCAGCAGCTGGATAAAACAGTTAAATGGGGCAGACATATATCGGCCAATTTCGGAGCGGACATTAATGAACCATCCTTTCATGATTACCAGACATTTCAAAACATTTGAAAGAAATATAGGAAACTCAGCAGCAAATTTGGACATAGTAAGCTCTTACAAACAGCAATGGAATAATGACCTGATAATCTTTTTTGCATTATTGGTTCAAAAATAAATATTGGGCAAGTACATCAGAGATAGCTCCCCCTCCCCACCTCTTCAAAGTACACACGTGCCAGCTTGATATTTGTGTTCAAGTCAACTCAAAAATTCTAGACTACAGTCCAGCGGCATAACCACTCACTACTGAATTTCACTCCAGGTGGAAGCAGTCAACATAACCCCAAAGGGGCCCATTTATTTACTTCAATCAAGGTATTTCTGACAGCTGTTTCTCTTTCTTACATGATTTGTGACATTTATGTTTTTTTTCCTACAAATTTCCAAGCACAGTTTTGAAGTAATATCCAGCTCACTGAAAATACAGAATGATAAAAGAGTGATAGGGAATTTCATTTTAACTCTTCTAATGGTTTTGGATCAACATCAAAGTATAGGGAGAAAGAAAAAAACACATCAGAGTATTTTCTCTCTGGTTAGAATCAATGAACTGTGGAGTCATCAAGAGATTTAAAGGGACCTAGTAGAGAAGTCACTAGGAGCTAGAGTACTGGTACAAATCTAGTCTAAAATGTTAATAAAATGCTTACCTTTAATCCAATCGGGCTGGAATATAAGACCATAAGACCATAAGACATAGGAGTGGAAGTAAGGCCATTCGGCCCATCGAGTCCACTCCGCCATTCAATTATGGCTGATGGACATTTCAACTCCACTTACCAGCGTTCTCCCCGTAGCCTTTAGTATATGAAGTATTGGAAGCTCATTATATTTATAAAAACTTTGATTACTTCCAATTTACAGTAATGCGTTCAAATCTGAGTACCACACTTCAATAAAAATATAGTGACCTTGGAAAGTAGGAGTGCTGATTTGCCAGATCAATCAATGGGTTAAATTATGTGGACAAGTCGCATAGACAAAGGTTGTAAATATTTGTAATCACCCTGTTCAGGCATGTTAAGACACATCAGGAGCAGGCAGGACTTGAACCTGGGCCTTCCAATTCAGCAGTAAGGACACTACTCCTGCACCACAACAGCTCTAAGACAAACGCTGGTATTCCCTTGAGTTTATAGATTAAAGGGAGGGTTAACTGAAATACTTAAGGTCAAGTTAAGACATTGATCAGCTATGATCTAATTCAGTAGCAGAACAGGTTTGAAGGACTGAAAGAATTTTTTCCACCTTTATGCACAGCATGCAAATCTCTGAAACTTTTTGGAGTGTCAATTGCCCTGATATCATTGAGGTGTTCATTGTGACAAGAAGCATATTTCTTTATGTAACAATTTTATGTTGGGAATGCACATCAGCCCAGAAATATAGGAGGGGATTTCAATACATCACCTTGCTCTTCTGCTAACATGTCTGTCCCAGGCCTGCTCCAGTGATCTAGTAAAGCTCCGTGTGAGCCGGAAGAACCAGTACCTCATTTTCCACTTCGGCACTTCGTAACCTTCAGGAATTAACATTGGGTTCAATAACTTCAGACAATGAATTCAGTCCACCATTTTGAAAAACCCACCATCCACTTCCCCCAAACCCCCCATCCCACCCTTGTGTCTTCCTTGCATGGGTTTGTTCTCAGTAGAGATGATTTACTTCCTGCTATTAACACCTAACATTAACACCCATTATTCATCTATATCTCTTCTCAACTATTATTAGCCATCCTTAAACATTTTGTTCTGACCCTTTTACCAACTGTTTCCCTTGCTCCTTCTCCTCTCCCTTTTTCCAGAGCAGAAAAGTAATCATTTCTCCAGCCTCCTTCAGTTTTGAAAAAGAATCATATTGGTCTTGAAACATTGACTCCTTTTCTCTCTCCACAGGCAGTGCTGGACCTATGGAGTTACTCTAGCACTTGCAGTTTTTATTTTAGATTTCCAGCATCCACAATATTTTGCTTTTATTACAGGTGGCCTCATTTTGCAAACATTAAATCCAATTTGGTTGAACTCCATTTGTTTTTGGTGTCCAGTAGTTGCAGCACCTCATGCTATGGTTACCATTAGATCCATCACTTACAGAATTAACACAAAATCCAGGCTGACACTCCAGTCAAGACAGAAAGAACATTATCTCATTAGAAATGCTTTCTTTCAGGTTAGAGGTTAAAATCTGTCCAGTGGCATTATTCTGAATTTTGGCTAATATTTATTCTGCAAATAATATTTATTAAAACAGACTATCTGGTTATTATTTCATTGGTTATAAATTGCTTAGGGATATGTTCAGATTGCTGGAATTTGCTCCCTAAGGGCATTGTGGGTCAGGCTACAGCATGTGGACTGCAGCAGTTCAAGAGGGCAACTAGGGATGAGGAATAAATGCTGGCTCATGTCCACAAGTGATGTCCACATCCCATGAGTGAATATTTAAAAATTGCGAAAGGCACTATAGAAGCAGAGGTTTCTCTTTTCAGTTAACAGGAAGGATGGTTGAATAAACTCCGTCTCTAAATGCGAAAACATTGCTGGAGGTTTCTCATGCCTCAAGCAAGTGTTTTATAACCCAATTTATAAAAGATAAAGTATAAAGATTTTTTAAAAAATGTATGCAGGTGCTGTGAAGGATTGATGCATCTACACGCTGGGGCATGGAGTGTTGGGGCTTGTACATGCAATTCTCAACCTGCAGATTTCTCAGTCTTATTTGGCTCTTTATGGGCAGAGGCTGGAATAATAAATTTCCAGGAGCTAAGAAGGGACATTTATCCCTTTCACTAAAGTTAATTCCTATAGTTTCCACCTTGATTTTAGCACCCACAATATTTTAAAAAATAATTAAAACAAAAAGCTCCACAGTGACTCAAGCTGGGCAGACTTTCATATTTATAAATAGAGTGCCAGACAGACGCTCGGAGGGAAATGGCGAATTTTGATGGGTGGTTGGTATGGCATACTTTCCTTCTTTTCCTGGGGTTGCAATTCATTGCTGTGGGGTTTGATGTCACAACCACCAACAGACATCCTGACCTAAGTGTCTGTTTATGGCAGACTGTTTCAGCATGGGGGTGGCGGGGCATTACAGCCCAACCTGACATCCACACAAGCTCAATTTCCAGCAGGAACTGGTTGTAGATCTGGGGCATTGAGATTAATTATCTGGATCTGAGACCTTCCTGGATCATTCGACTTAGCATCACTGAGGCAGGTGAATTTACTCACAGGCTTGGTTTTTTTACAATAAATAGAATCACATTTACATTGGCGAGTTTCTGAACATGCCTTATGGAATTAGATCAATGTCATTTCACGTCAGTAAGTAGACAATAAAAACCCTCAAAGCAGGAATCTTCTGATTGGATTTTATAAGTGCAGACCCATCCTTGAATCAAAACATCGCCTCATCAACCGGACACATTCATGAGTGGGGTTGGACATCAGAAAACCGAGGTCAGACCGAATCTCCCTTTCACTCACGTCACTAGACTTGACTAAGAGACAAGCTTGTGAATCAGACTGGCTCAGTTCCAGCACAATTGCCTCTGAGGCGGAAGATCACAGATGCATCTTTTCGGCAAGACGTTAACCGAGGCCTCCGCTTTTGAAGAGCAGGGAGTTGACAGTCAAAGAATAATCCATGAAAAGTGCGGTGCTTTGGGACCTACAGGTGATGTGAACGGCGCCAAGTAAATGCAAGGTATTCTTGATTGATGGTGGCAAGTGGATGGACTTAAAAATGATTTGTGATGTGACTGGGAACAAGTAAAAGACGGAACTGGAAGACGATTAGGACTTAAATGCACATGGAAGATTGAGTGCTTTTGTAGCAACCATCTGGACAGGAAACAAGTCGCTGGGTAGGGTTTTACAGACAATGGGAGGCAGGGTTGGGGCCGAAGGGGGTGGGGTTGTTCGTTTTCCACGTGGGTCGACTGGTTCCAAACAGTCCCGTTAAAAGTGGCAGCGGTCGGCGCTGGTGCAGAGCTCCGAGGGTGGGCGGTCAGAAGTCACAGGCACCACCGGCGGGAAGAACCGCTTTACTCGGGCAACCTGCATTCCGGGAGCGGCAGATCCTTCAGGTCCTGACACCCCAGGGACCAGCAGCGATTTATTAACGTGCACAGGCAACAAGGCGAAATATCACCCCGAAACTGACAAGGCGAGAAGTCTTTTGTTTTAACGTGGAAACGGGCACTTTCTGAAAAGCCACTTCCGGAGCCTCTCTCTCTCTCTGTCTCTTTCCATCAACACTGAGTTACGGGATGTCGCCTTTCCCTCTCATCCTTTTGACCATTGAGCTGTTGGGTTTTTCGGCAACTTCCAAGCCCCACCGGTTCGACAGGACTCTGGTAAGCGACAAACTTCAAAGTGCACCCCGATCCCAGCTCTCCCAGATTCCTTTATATAAACGGTCAAATAACTCATTCCTTTTTGATACAGTTAGGGCTATTCAAAACCAGTTTAAAGATACATTTCCTCCCAATGTAAGGGGAAAAAGTGAGGTCTGCAGATGCTGGAGTGTCAGAGCTGAAAATGTGTTGCTGGTTAAAACGCAGCAGGTCAGGCAGCATCCAAGGAACAGGAGATTCGACGTTTCAGGCATATGCCCTTCATCAGCTTCCTCCCAATGTAGTCAGGCAGAACTTATACAACCGGCTATAACGCCACAACACTGGCCCAGACGCACTTACTGTGTAGGGAAACATAATCTATAAGTCCCTCATATTAGACACAGCTCCTCGGATGCTGCCTGAACTGCTGTGCTCTTCCAGCACCACTAATCCAGAATCTGGTTTCCAGCGTCTGCAGTCATTCTTTTTACCTACATTATTACAGTGGGAGGATTCTACAACGTTTAGGTGTTGGGAATAATATTCTACTGAAGACAATTTGAACCTGTGTTTCACAAAGTTAAAGAGATGGGTAAAATGAACTAAGAATTATTTCATAGAATTCCATTTCTATATCGATCTGCGTTTGGGGATATATTTGAAATCCAGAGTTCAGATATTTTCTGCTCAGTTGCGGTGTTTTCACACACGCACATTGCGGAGTTTCGGCTGGAGAGTGGGGTCTGTTGCATGTACCTGAGTTAAAGTTGCTCCAGTGGCTCTGACTATTCAGTGCGGGACGAGTCCGAACAGGCCGGATGACAGCAGAGGAACCTCCTGGCTGACCAACAACGCAAACCCCTCTCCTGCCTCCCAGTGTGCACTGTTACAGGGCCAATTTCAGTCAAACTGCTCCCACTGAATAAGGGAGGAAGCTTTGCCTATTTCGTGAACGATTTGTGTTCCTCTTAATAAGTACGTCACGCAGCAGAAGACTTAGACAATTTCATAAATGTCCATAAATATAGATAGTGTGATTTGTGACCGGTTGTCTCAGTTTGTGAATATTCCCCCTAGAGGTCGCAGTTTTATTCATTAGATTACTGAATCAACCTGTTATTGGGCACTTGCTAGAAATGAACAGCAGGTTAGTTACCATCCGCAGGAGTCAGAGAAAACCCGAAATGAATTTTGAAGCAGCGGGGATGAGGGAAATGATTACTGCCTGTCATAATGATCTCGATTGCGTCGTCTGAAAATGTGGGAGAAACTCATTCAACAGTTACTTTCAAAAGGAAATCTGATAAGGAATTAGTAAAGCTAAAAGCAGAACCAAGGGCCAAGAACAGAGGATTGGAACTAATTGAATAGTTCCAGACCATATGAACGTAGAACATTACAGCGCAGTACAGGCCCTTCGGCCCTCAATGTTGTGCTGACTTGTGAAACCAATCTGAAGCTCATCTAACCTACACTATTCCATTATCGTGTTTATCTAATCACTATTTAAATGTCCTTAAAGTTGGCGAGTCTACTACTGTTGCAGGCAGGGCGTTCCATGATCTTACTACTCTCTGAGTAAAAAACCTACCTCTGACACCTGTCCTATATCTGTCATCCCTCAGTTTAAAGCTACGTCCCCTCGTGCTAACCATCACCATCTGAGGAAAAAGGCTCTCACTATCCACTCTATCTAACCCTCTGATCATCTTATATGACTCTATTAAGTCACCTCTCAACCTTCTTCCCTCCAATGAAAAAAGGCTTAGTCCCTCAGCCTTTCCTCATAAGACCTTTCCTCCATACGAGCCAACATCCTGATAAATCTCCTCTGCACCCTTTCTAATGCTTCCACATTCTTCTTGTCATGCAGTGACCAGAACTGTATGCAATACCCCAAGTGCTATCGCACCAGAGTTTTGTACAGCTGCAATATGACCTCATGGTTCCCAAACTCAATCCCTCTACCAATAAAAGCCAACACACCATACACTTTCTTGACAACCTTATTGACCTGGGTGGCAACTTTGAGGGATCTATGTACATGGACACTGAGATCTCTCTGCTCATCCACACTACCAAGGATCATTCCATTAATCCAGTATTCTGTATTCCTGTTACCGAATGGAGTGGATGTCCTCTCACCTGTTCCTTAAGATTATAACATATTTTATTTCAAACATAGCAATTAATATAATAAAAAATAATACAGTAGATATTACTTAAATTCATTTCTCACGTCCCCACTATAACAACCTTTCTGAAAGTTGCTGTGACCTCTGGATGTTAAAAATACGCTTCCTTTCACATCTATGATCTCTACCCCATTACCTTCTGCTTTCTCAATAATTCTATTGTAAATTAATTCTTCAAGTTAAATATATTTCCATTGTATCTTTATTTCCTGAACGCTAAGTCATTCTGTTTACATGACAACACTGACTACACTTCAGAAGTGCATCATTGGCTGTCAAGCACTCTGTGGTGCTGCGGGGTTGTGAAAAGTGCTACGGAAATGCAAAAGTTTCCTTTTTCTTTTATAGAAAAGGGAAGAACCAGCCATGATTGAATGACAGTGCAGATTCGATGGGCTGAATGGCCTAATTTCTGCTCCTATATCTTATGGAATCTGCACTGTGATATATCGATCAGGTAAGTGCGGAGAATGGATTTGTTGTCGGGTGCAGTTACTTTATCACAGTGCCCTCAGGCAGTTTGTTTGTAAGCATCTGATTGCCTGCTCTCTGCCTAATCCTGCAATGATGGAGGATTCATTGTACCATTGCTTCAGTGAAATGTTCTCATCAGAAAGATGCAAAGAACCAGCCTGCTCTTGGCACAAGAATGACCACATCTCTGGTGTGAACCTCAGGTTTCACAATGGAAGACACACTTTCTTCATGCCCTCCTTCTTGAATTCTTCTCCTGCAGTTGGCAGAGAGAGATTAGGAGAAACTTCTCTGCACAGAGGGTTGGTGGAACATGGAATGTTTTTGCCACAGTAAGTAGTGTAGACAATATTGCATAATATTGCATTATACACTGCAAGAGAATGGGTCAATGTGGGATTGGTTGCTGTGAAGAAGTGCAACATCAGATTTAACATAGAGTCATAGAGATGTACAGCATGGAAACAAACCCTTTGGTCCAACCTGTCCATGCCAACCAGATATCCCAACCCAATCTAGTCTCACCTGCCAGCACCTAACCCATATCCCTACAAACTCTTCCTGTTCATATACTCATCCAAATGCCTTTTAAATGTTAACATAGAACATTACAGTAGAGTACAGGCTCTTTGGCCCTCGTTGTTGCGCCCATCTGTGAAATTAATCTGATGCCCATCTAACCTACATCATTCCGTTATTATCCATGTGTATATCCAATGCCCATTTAAATGCCCATAATGTTGGCGAATCTACTACTGTTGTAGGCAGGCCATTCCATGCCCCTACTACTCTCTGAGTAAAGAAACTACCTCTGATATCTGTCCTAAATCTATCACCGTCAATTTAAAACTATGTCCCCTCGTGTTAGCCTTCACCATCTGAAGAAAAAGGTCTCACTGTCAGCTCTATCTAACTCTCTGATTATCTTATACGTCTCAATTAAGTCACCTCTCAACCTCATTCTCTCCAATGAAAACAGCCTCAGTTCCCTCAGACTTCCCTTGTAAGACCTTCCCTCCATACCAGGCAACATCCTAGTAAATCTCCTCTGAACCCTTTCCAAAGCTTCCACATTCTTCCTATAATGCGGTGACCAGAACTGTATGTAATACACCAGGTGTGGCTGCACCAGTGCCTTGTACAGCTGAAGCATGACCTCATGGCTCCAAAAATCAATCCCTCTGCCAATAAACACCAACACACCATATGCCTTTTTAACAACCCTATCAACCTGGGTGGCAACTTTCAGGGATTTATGCACCTAGAAACAGAGATTTCTCTGTTATCTACACTGCCAAGAATTTTACCATTAGCCCAGTACTCTTTATTCCTGTTGCTCCTTCCAAGGTAAAGCACTTCACACCTTTCCACATTAAACTCCATTTGCCACCTCTCAGCCCAGCTCTGCAGCTTATCTATGTCCCTCTGTAACCCACAACATCCTTCAGCACTATCCACAACTCTGCCTACCTTAGTGTCATCACCCATCATCCGCAAATTTACTAACCCATCCTTCTTTGCCCACATCCATATCATTTATAAAAATGACCAACAGCAGTTGCTTGAAAACAGATCCTTGTGGCACACCACTGGTAACTGAGCACCAGGATGGACATTTCCCATCAACCATCACCCTCCATCTTCTTTCAGCTAGCCAATTTCTGATCCAAATCACTAAATCACCTTCAATCCTGAAACTCTGTATTCTGTGCAATAGCCTACCATGTGGACCTTACCAAATGCCTTAGTGACATCCATATACACCACATCAACTGCTTTACCTTCACCCACCTGTTTTCTCACCTTCTTGAAGAATCCAATAAGGTTAGTGAGGCATGACCTACTCTTCATAAAACCGTGTTGACTACCCCTAATCAACTTGTTCCTTTCCAGGTGATTATAAATCCTATCTCTTATAACCTTTTCCAATGCCTGACCCACAACCAAAGTAAGGCTCACTGGCCTATAATTACCAGGGTTGTCCCTGGTTATTTCATAAATCATTTTGGCGAGAGTCTGAGTTGGAGAGTGGAAGTGAATAAAAGTGAGTATATATAATAGGCATTCCCAAAATATATCTTCAGTGTGAAAAAATGAATACAAGTATAATGTATAGATTTTAATTCATTTTCTTTAATTGCCCAACGCCTTGATGGGCAAGAGCAGGCCTGAAGGCATGATCTCATTTCCAGTTGGCAAGATGGACATTAAAATTACATACACACAACTTGGTGGCTCGTTTTGACGGCAGTGACAATTATAAGTGAGCTGCTTTTCAATTCAGCTTTGATCTGTGTAGGTTACCCACAGGTCCTGCCTTCAGTGGTAATTTTGATTGCTGTAATGTCATGGAGAGCTAATACATTCCAGCAGGATTTATGTAATAGCATCAGATGTTTGCAAACAAATTGGAACATAGTTTGCCAAACATTTTAATCATGAGGACCTACATAAGAATATGCTTCACTTCAATTGAGATTACAAATTTATTTCTTAAGGAGTTTAAATGCAACTTGATGTGTGCATTTGCGATGAGTAGACTGAGTCTGTAGTGGCATCATTTGCAGTCCCTCACAGATGAGGATGACTCTGTTCCTCTCTCTGAGTGTCAGTAAGTGGCTGTACAGACCTATGGAGTTACTGCAGGCTCTGTAAGACCTGGGCCAGAAAGATGGTCCTGGGGAGAGCTGGGTGGGTTTTTGCTCTTTTCACTGTTTTTGCCTGGCTTCTGCTTTTTCCCAACAGCAAGTCTCCAGGTGCTCAATGCCTTCCAGGATGTTCTTCCAGCACTTTGGACAGTCTTGGGTCAGTGATTCCCAGGGTTCTGTGGGAATGTCACACTATGCCTTGAGGATATCACTGAAACACTTCCTCTATCCATTTGGAGATGGCCATACATCTCTTATAAGGGGCAGTACATGGGTGTGGGTTTGTGTGTGCTCAAGGAAGAATGTGAGTTTGTGTGGCTGCTCAATCAACAGACCAGCAGCTGATGTGAGTTACCAGCATTTATGTTTTTAAACTTTCAATTTAAGTTCAAACTGAGAACTTTGAGAAATTGATGTAAAACACTGTTGGCAGGAGCTTTGAAGCACCTTGATTCTTATTTTCATTAGCATCACTAACTGTGAAAATATCTGAGGTTTCAATGTGTTCCTCCTTAATGTTGAGCAGGTATTTTGCAACTTTGCTTTGCTGCAGAATTTGAGTTATATCAGTAAATACCAGGACGGCACAATATAACATCACCAGTGACAGCTCGCTGGAGTGACAAAGTTCTACACTGTACACACATTAACTGCTCAGAGCCTCTACTGTATCATAGAACTGCAATCTGTCAGTGTTTCATTTAGAGGTCCTCTGATCTTGCTGCCTTGATTAACAGTAATAATTTAAGAATTGAGGAGAACCAATATTTGCACTTTAAAATAACTACTGATATCTCCAAGTCCAGACTCATCACTTTAACCTGATGTGCCTACTGGAAGCCTGGGGGATTTGATGGAATGTTGGTTTCTAAGCCTGCTTAGTATTTAATTCTTTGCTGAATTCACATAATTCTACAACATAGAATGAGACAAAATTCAGGCAGTGAGGCCTAATGGCACCATAACTGGGATATCTCTTGCCCTGTATCTGGAATGTTGGAAACTTCCTTGCTTCCCGTATGCAAATAGCACTCGTGCCTAGAGAATTCCATTCCCATTTGCTGAACTTACTGCTGTTTCCCAGCACTGCTATGTGCAAAGTGGCCCGAGACTCTGTGAAATGGTAATGAAGGTCACAAGGTTTCCCAGAAGAGGAACAGAATCTTGTGGAAATCTCACATACCGAGTTAAGCTCAAGGATATATCTGCTGTTTGGCTGGGCTTCTGCAAAGGATTAAAATGGATAAAGTAACCATGTTAAAGTAACCAGGCACCTTCAGCTTCCTTGCTATCTCTTTTGGTGCATCCTTGCAAGATGGTAGTTTGTAGCCTTGCCTTGGTAGGTTCCCTTTTGATAATGGAAGTCATGGTGGAACATACCTAACAGTAAATATGAATCCCAAATCCAGGTTTGGATTGGACGCAGATGAAGAGGCGTGGAGGAATTATCTTCCTTTGTGTAGACCTCCCCCCTAATAGTCTACCTGCTTCCAATCACAGAGCTGCTGAAGTGGAGTTTCATGATCAAACACAAAATCAGAAATTGCTGGAAAAAAATGCAGCAGATCAGGCAGCGTCTGTGGAGAAAAGTCCAAGGTAACGTTTCAGGTTTAGTGACCTTCAGAACAGTTTCCTCAGTTTTTTAAAGTTTTATGATATTGCTTCAGGTTGAGTTATTTGTGTAATCTTTCTCCTCAAGACTTCTCCCTAAAACAATCAAGTTGGAAAAGGGAACTGTTTTCCATTGCGAACACCATGTCTCAGTGTCAATAACCTCCAAGATCAGATATGACGGAGTTTTCTGTATGTACACCTTTCTCTAATGTGACACAGACTTAATGGCAGAATCGCATTTTTGCTGAACCAATGCTGTACTTCACTTTCCCACACTGACCATTGTATTGCAGTTCCTGAGGAAGATGTTTATTTGTGCTGCAGCAGGTAGAGTTTTAGAAACTGCTGCAAATGTGTTGCTGGTCAAAGCACAGCAGGTCAGGCAGCATCTCAGGAATAGAGAATTCGACGTTTCGAGCATAAGCCCTTCATCAGGAATAAGAGAGAGAGCCAAGCAGGCTAAGATAAAAGGTAGGGAGGAGGGACTAGGGGGAGGGGCGATGGAGGTGGGATAGGTGGAAGGAGGTCAAGGTGAGGGTGATAGGCCGGAGTGGGGTGGGGGCGGAGAGGTCAGGAAGAGGATTGCAGGTTAGGAGGGCGGTGCTGAGTTGAGGGACTCTCTCTCTCTTATTCCTGATGAAGGGCTTATGCTCGAAACGTCGAATTCTCTATTCCTGAGATGCTGCCTGGCCTGCTGTGCTTTGACCAGCAACACATTTGCAGCTGTGATCTCCAGCATCTGCAGACCTCATTTTTTACTCGGAGAGTTTTAGAAACAGTGAGTAGGAGCAGGAACAGGCCGTTTGGCCCATCAAGCCCACATGATGGTAATGATCTATCAAACCAGACTTCATTCCGGTATCTGACATGTTCAATAATATCATTAGCCACAACAATTAGGGGCTTTTGGTAGGATGTTTGAATTCACTGGGCTTAAAAGGAACCTGTGTCTTCCTTTTAAACACAAGGCTTTGTGGTGCTTCTGGGCATAAAGCAGTTGTATTGTGCTGAAGTTTATTGTACTGGAGTTTGAAAATGGCTTTAAATGTTGCTAAGAGTTTTCTGAAAGTGAGGGGTTTAACTGTGGACTACTTGGACTCAAGCTGAATTGAGAGAATTAGCAGATAAATAGAAGTAGAAATGCGAGCAGGATCTTTAAGGATGAGATGTTGCAAGTGATTATCTAATATTTAGAACTGCAAGAAAGGAAACCTGAAATTGGGAAGTCACAGGTAGTTAAGATATAGTTAGAAATGACAAAACTTGAATTGGAGGAGATAGATAAATAGAGACGAAGGTCATTGAGTTAAGGAAATTTGAAAAGCAAAGAGAGGAGAAAGAAAAATAGTAGAAAATACAGGAAAGAGACAAACAGAGGGAGATGAAATTAAAACAATTCGAACTTGAAAGAAATAGGGAATTTTAAGGAACATGAGCAGGCCCTAATGCAGCTTAGAGAAAAGATTATGCAAGAGAACAAACAGAATAATGTCAAACTAATAAAGGAGAAAACACAGAATCAAAAAGTGAGATTAAAATGAAGTAACATACTTCCAGTTGGATTCCCTACAGTATGCAAACAGGCCCTTCAGCCCAACAAGTCCACACCAACCCTCTGAAGAGTAACCCACCCAGACCCATTCCCCTATATTTACCCCTGATTTGGCAATTTAGCACAGCCAATTCACCTGACCTGCACATCTCTGGATTGTCTGAGGAAACTCACACAGACATGGGTAGAACGTGCAAACTCCACACAGACAGTTGCCCGAGGCAGGAATCGAACCCGGGTCTCTGGCGCTGTGAGGCAGCAGTGCCACCGTGCCGCCCATTGAGGGTGGTGAAACAACAGGTGAAGGCAGAAGAAACTGAAATGTTACTAAAGGACCTTTTGTATTGTTTTCTGACTGTGTTGTGACTAGATCCTACGCCCAGAGTATCAGACAGGAAGAAAAGGAGTCTATGAAACATGGAAAGGATTTGAAAATTCGGTTATTGGGCTTAATTTTTGAAATTGTAACTAAAAAGGATGAAGTTGAAATGAATGAAACTAAGATGTCTAACTTATATTTTTTTAATAGAAATGCAACAAACAGAGTGAAAAATTTATACCAGACAGCCTTCTCATGACTGAATCAGAAACAGTCCCTGAATATTATTATTTGAAAGAGATTGTCTTAAAAATGAAGATTGTCTCAAATACCAGCTAATGAAGAAAGTGCAGTGGTCCACCACATTGTAGCCCCATCTGAGTATTGTAATGAAATTTTATGGGTGATTCAATACATTCCTAAGGCAGAACTAGAAGCAAGAGTAGGGAATTTAGCCCCTTGAGTTTGCTCCACTATTTAATATGATCATGACTGATTGCATCTCAGCCTCGACTCCACTTTCCTGCCCGCTCTCCATAACCCTTCCACCCATTACTAATTAAAAGTCTGTCTATCAACTCCTTACATTTATTCAGTGTCGATGTCCACCACAGTCTGACATGATAAATGGTGGAGTAACTTAACAGGTTCTCTGCATCTGTCATCATAGTGGAAGACTCTTGTCGCATACCAGAACTTCGAAAGTCAGGATAGAGGTGAATGTAGTGGCCATCACTAAGAAGGAAGCGCTGGGGAAACTGAAAGAAGGTGGATAAACAACTCAGACAGTCCAGAATTCTGAAGGAATTAGCTGAAGAGATTGTGGCAGCATTGATGGCTCTGGTCAGAGTCCATTTGGAATATTGTGAGCAGTCTTGGGCCCCATATCTAAAGAAGAATGTGCTGGCCTTCGACAGGTTACAACGGAGGTTTTCAAGAATGATCCCAGGGATGAAGGCTTTGTCATTTGAGGGGCAGCTGAGGACTCTGAGTCTATATTTGCTGGAGTTTAGAGGATGAAACTTACAGAATATGGAGAGGTCTGGATAGACTGAAGATGGAAAAGATGTTTCCACCATTAGGACAGAAATAATTTCCTCAGCCACAGGGTGGTGAATCTGTGGAACTCATTGAGTATCTTTAAGACAGAGACAGATAGGTTCTTGATTAGTAAGTGGATCAAAGATTACAGGAAGAAGAGAATGGGGTTCAGAAACATGTCAGCCATGATCGAATAGCAGAGCAGACTCAATGGGCCGAATAGACTAATTCTGCTCCAAAATCCTGTGGTCGAATGAATTCCACTCATAAGGTATGAGTGTTGCTCGCTGGGCCAGCATTTATTGCCTAGCCCTAAATGCCCTTGAGAAGGTGGCAGTGGGCTGCCTTCACTAGCTGTTGCAGTTCACTTGGTGTTGGGCCACCCACAATACCATCAGGAAGGGAGTGTTAAACATTTGACCCAGTGACATTGAAAAACCAGTGATATATTTACAAATCTGGATGGTGAGTGGCTTGGAGGGGAACATGTAGGTAGTGGTGGTCTCCTGTATCTCCTTGCTTTGTCCTTCCAAACCAGAGTGGTTGGTTGTTTTGTAAGGTGCTGTGGTGAATTTCTGAAATACACCCTATAAATGATACACGCTAACGCTACTGACCATCAGTGGACAGAATGTTTGTGGATGCTGGTGTCAATCAAGTGTTGCTTTGTTCTGGATGGTGTCAAGTTTCTTGAGTGTTTTTGGAACTGCATTCATCCACTCAAGTGGGGAATATTCCATCACACTTCTTGAGTTGTGCCTTGTAGATGGTGGTTAGACTTTGGGGAGTCAGAAGGTGAGTTGTCCACTGCAGGATTCCTAGCCTCTGACTTGCCCTTGTAGCCACAGTATTTGTGTGACTAATCCAGTTCAGTTTCTGGTCAATGGTAACCCTCTGGATGTTGGTAGTTCAGAATTCTGTGATGGTGATGCCATTGAATGTCAAAGGGTGATGATTAAACACTCTTATTATAGATTGTCATTGCCAGGCACCTCAGTGGTGTGAATGTTACTTACCATTTGTCAGTCCAAGCCTGGGCATTTTCCAGGTTTGGTTGCGTTTGGGAATAGTTTGCTTCAGTATCTGAGAAGTTGTGAATGGTACCAAATTGTGCAATCATCAGTGATCATTCTCACTTCTGACCTTATAATTGAGGGAAGGTCATTGATGAATCAGCTGAAGATGGTTGGGCCAAGGACATTACTCTGGGGATCTCCTGCAGAGATGTCATGAAACTGAGATGGCTGAGGTCTAACAGACACATCATCTTCTTTTGTGCCAAGAAATCCAACCAGCAGACAGTCTTCCTCCTGAATCCCACTGACCTAGGGCTCCTTCATACCACACTTGGTCAAATGTAACCTTGATATCAAGGGCAGCCAGTCTCATCTCACCTCTGGAATTCTGCTCTTTTTTCAATATCTGGACCAAAGCTTCAATGAGATCAGGAATTGAATGCCCCCGGCAGAATCCAACCTGAAATTATTGCTACGCAAATGCTGCTTGATAGCACTGTAAATGACAACATCCAGAACTATACTGGTGATCGAGCAGAGATTGATTGGATGGCATTTGGCTGGGTTGGATTTGTCCTGCCCTCTTTGTGTACAGGACATAACTGGGCAATCAGCCATATGTTTGGGTAGATTACCAGTGTTGTAGCTTTACTGGAACAGTCAGGTACAGCAAGTTCTGGAGCTCAAGTCGACTATTGCCAGAATGTTATCACTTTTCAATGCCTTTGTAGTGTCCAGTGCCTCTAAATATTTCTTGATATCACAGGGAGTGAATCGAATTGTTTGAAGACTAACATTTGTGGTGCTGGCGACGTCTGCAGGGGGCTGAGATGGATAATCCACTCAACACTTCTGACGGAAGATTATTACAAATGCTTCAACCTTTATCTTTTACAGTGATGTGCTGGGCACCTCCTTTATTGAGGATGGGAAGGTTTGTGGAGCTTCCTCCTCCAGCAATTGTGCATGTGTCCACCATCATTCATGACTCAATGTGGCAGGACTGCAGAGCATAGATCTTATCTGGTTGTGGAATCACTTAGCTTTGTTTATTACTTGCTGTTTTGCATGCAAATAGTGCTATTTTGTAGCTCCAGCAGGTTGACACCTCCTTTTAGCGTGACTGGTGCTGCTGCTCCTGCAGGGTTTATTCCCTGGTTTGCTGTTAATGGTTCTATGGGGGATATGCTAGGCCATGCTTTTGTATATTGTGATGGAGTACAATTCTGCTGCTCATGATGGCCCCCAGTGCTTCATGGATACCCAGTCTTGAGTTGCTAGATCTGTTTGAAGTCTGTCCTATTTGGCATGGTGATAATGCCAACATAATGGAGGCATTCTCAATGTGAAGATGGGATTTTGTCTCCACAAAGACTGTGTGCGGTCGCTCTTACCAATACTGTCATGGACAGATTTTTTTGAATTTCAAAAATATACTTTATTCATAAAATTATTTTGATATCTATACAATTGGTCATGCCATTTTTATGCACACATTGCATTTCTTCACAGAGATCGGAATTAATCATTCGTGTATACAAGTCGGTACATTGGGCTCCACCGACTTCTCAGCAAAATATATGGATGGTCAATTTCTGAGTGGGCCCCCTGTTCTTCTCAGGCAGGCAGGCCTTACACGGTGGTCTTTCCCCACTGTGCCTTGCGGCAGTTGCCCCAAGCTTCAGCACATCCCTCAACACATAGTCCTGCACCTTGGAATGTGCCAGTCTGCAACACTCAGTCGGGGTCAGCTCCGTCAGCTGGAAGATCAACAGGTTTTGTTCAGACCATTGAGCGTCTTTCACCGAGTTGATGATCCTCCAGGCGCAGTTGACATTCGTCTCGGTGTGCGTCCGGGGGAACAGACCGTAGAGCACTGAGTCCCGCGTCACGGCGCTGCTCAGGACGAACCTCGACAAACACCACTGCATTCCTCTCCAGACTTCCTCTGCATAGGCACATTCCAGAAGGAGGTGTGTGACAGTCTCGTCTCCTCCTGTCATGGACAGATACATTTGCAGCAAGCAGGTCGCTTTCCTTCTTGTTGGTTTCCTCACCACTTGCTGCAGACCCAGTCTAGCAGCAATGTCCTTTTGTACATTGTCAGTTGTAGTGCTCCTGAGCCACTCTTGGTGGTGGACATTGAAGTCCTCCACCCAGAGTACATTCTGCCACCCTCAGAGCTTCCTTCAATGAAGAGGCATGCTGATTGATCACATGAGGGGGTGGGTCTACATGGTAATAAGCAGGAGGTTTCATTTCCCAAGAACAAGAGGAATTAAGAGATTTGCAGTTACACACACTCTTTCTTTATCATACAATGTCCCAAAGTGTGTTACTATCAATAGATTATTTTTGAAGTGTAATTCAGATTTAATTCAGGCTGCACTGGGAATTGAACTCACAAAATTCTGACTCAGAATTGAGCATGCTGCCTACAGAGCCACATCAGGCACAAGAAATTTCTAATCATCAGTATTTATGTTAACATCTCAGTCCGCTAGAGTCATAGAGATGTACAGCATGGAAACAGACCCTTGGGTCCAACCTTTCCATGCCGACCAGATATCCCAACTCAATCTAATCCCACCTGCCAACACCCGGCCCATATCCCTCCAAACCCTTCCTATTCAAATGCCCATCCAAATGTCTCTTAAATGTTGCAATTGTACCAGCCTCCACCACTTCCTCTGGCAGCTCATTCCATACACGTACATATGTGAAAATGTTGCCCTTTAGGTCTATTTTATATCTTTCTCCTCTCGCCCTAAATGTATGCCCTCTAGTTCTGGACTCCCCAACCACAGGGAAAAGATTTTGTCTATTTACCCTATCCATGCCCCTCATAATTTTGTAAACCTCTATAAGGTCACCCCTCAACCTCCGACGTTCCAGGGAAAACAGCCCCAGCCTGTTCAGCCTCTCCCTATAGCTCAAATACTCCAACCCTGGCAACATCCTTGTCAATCCTTTCTACCCCAATATGTTTCAATAATTCAGGGCTCCTTTAAAAAGGCAGAATGTGCCATCAATAAAACTTGTCACCCTTACCGAGAGCTCAAATAAGCTTCATACACAGCTACTGTAAGCACTTACGTTTTTTAAAAAAAGGCTATTTATTTATTTTTTAATTGCCTAAATGCTTAAAACATTGAGTCTCTGTGTTCTGCAGAAGCAGGATAGTAATTTCTCAGGTTTGACACCAAGCTGAAGTCCTATGAGTCACAATCTTAAAGGAATCAGGCTCTGCTCCAGACCCTGGCTTGGCTGCTATGTTACAAAAACACTACTCATGTTATACTTGAAGGGTGTGAATCCCTTGTGTCCTATTCCACAATTTATTTTGGAAAAAAATGATTTAATTTTTTGTTAATCCCACAAGCTCTTTCCATGGTAGAGTAATTACAGATGTTGTTGAGTGACAGGCTGCTGGCATTTATGTAGACCTCAGGCAGTCAGTGGCTACACAGAAGGTTATGTTCACCCTATCCCTTGGTGGCTGATATTTTGACCTTGGCTTGTTCAGGCTGTTGCATGGCTAATGCCGAAGCATCAATCAGTTAATTTGTTAAACTTACTCACACGTTAGCAGAATTTTTTTGGGGTCTGAACAGTTGCTGAGATGAATTCAGCATTGTCCTCAGCAGTGACATAAACACCGCACTAACTCATACATAAAGCTTCTATTGATATTTTTATGTACGTGGCTCACAGTGAGGTATGATAGATTTTGCAGCCACATTCATCAGCCCTGACACCCAGGGACATGGAATTTGCAGTAAAAATTTGAGTAGGCAACTAACGGCCCCCTCCCAACACTTTCTCTCAATCATGGTAACACATTAATCTCAGCCTGTTAATTTTTTTCATTTTTTTCATTAATTTCATTAATTTCTAATTTGCTGTCACTTGTCAAATCTGAAGCATTTATACACGTGTTGAAAGCCGCTAAAGGAGAATATGTGTGAATGCATATGTGTTTGTTTAGATGTGTGTTGCATATTATGTGCATAAATATGTAATAACTTTGCACTTAAGTAAGTGCACACTGTCTGTCTATGTGAAAGACATACTGTTCTTGTATGCAGAATGTGTGACTATTGTTGAACAGTGTTTTGAAGATGAGAGGGATGGAATAGGAGGACTCCTGTAATCAGATGTTGCTGGCAATTCCTTTACTAGAAAACATCCTAACAATAGCTTCCTCTTTAAAAGGTGCCTTTTTATTTATTTACTGATCCTGCTTTCTCTCCATTTCTCATGAGCCAGATCCTGCCAAAATACAATCCTTTCACCATTCCAGAGTTGCAATGTAGAGAAATACAGCAACTTACTCACATATGAGTTAAGAGGTGGAGCAGGTTAACAGTACCTTGAGCCTACTCTGACATTGAATAAGAAAATGGTTGATCAGCTTGTGACCACAACTCCACATTCTAACCCATCCTGATAACCAGTGACCCCTTTGTTAGTCAAGAATCAATCAACCTCAGACTGAAAACTAGACAAATGATTCTACTTTCAATGCGCTCTGGGGAAGAGAGGTTTAAAAGATTCTCAACCCTCCAATTTGGGCACAGCAGCAATGAAATAATGACCATATCAGTTTTAGCAATGTCGATTGTGGGAAAAACCTTGGTCAGGATGTTGGTGCAGGTAGATACAAAAGTGGAGTTTCTTCTGATAAACATTTTCTCAGCATGGTGCTGGCAATGGTGGCCTAGATGTGCTGAAGACCCTGAAGTGGGACTTTGACACAATTCTCCAACCACTCTCTGGTGGTTGGAATCATACCTAACACATAGGAGGATGGTTGTGTTTGTTGGAGATGAGTCATCTCAGCTCCAGGACATTTCTGTAGGAGTTCTTCCTCTTCAGCTGCTTCATCAATGACCCTCCATCCACAATAAGGTGAGAAATGGGGATGGTCCCTGGTGATTGCACATTGTTTAGCACCATTCACGACTCCTCAGATACTGAAGCAGTCCATGTTCAAATGCAACAATATCCAGCTTGGGCTGACAAGTGGCAAGTAACATTTGTGCCACACAAATACTAGGCTACGACCATCACCAATAAGAGACCATCTAACCACCACCCCTTGACATTCAATGGTGTTACCATCACTGAATCCCCCACAAGCAATATCCTGGGGGGTCATCCTTGACCAGTAACTCAACTGGACTCACCACATAAACACAGAAGCTACAAGAGCAGGTCACAGGCTAGGATTACTGCAGCAAATAACTCATCTCCTGGCTCCTAAAGCCTATCCACTATCTTTAAGGCACCGGTCAGGAGTGTGATAGAATACTCCCATTTTCTTGGATGAGTGCAGTTCCAATAACATTCAGAAAGGTTGACACCATCTAAGACCAGGCAGCCAACTTGATTGGCACCGCATCCACTCCCTCCACCATCGACCCTCGATAGCAGCAGGGTGTAACATCTATAAGATGCATTGCAGAAATTCACCAAAGATCCTCAGACAGCACCTTCCAAACAGATAACCACTTTCATCCAGAAGAACAAGGGCAGCAGATATATGGGAACACCACTACCTTCAAGTACCCCTCCAAGCCACCCACCATCTTGACTAGGAAATATATCGCTGCTTCTTCACTGTCGCTGGGTCAAAATCCTGGAATTCCCTCTACACTGGCATTGTGGGTCAACCCTCAGCAGGTGGACTACAGTGGCTCAAGAAGGCAGCTCACTACCATCTGCTCCAGGAAACGAGGGAGGGGCAATATATGCTGGCGCAGCCAGTGATGCCCACATCCCACAAATGAATAATTAATAAAAACAAACAAAAGAAAATGTCTCACCCAGACATAGAAGTATTATCCTGTAAAAATCAAAGTAACATCTACTAGCATGGTTGAGTCTGGGCATCTCCCTAAACAGGATTTAGACACTGGACCAGCTTGCTGTGTGCAGCACAATCTCACTTCAGAAGAAAGAAGCACAATTCTAACCCAATTCTAACCCAACTGGCGAGAAACAATTAGAATCAAGGGCTGGCTTTACACCTGTCTGAGTTTACTCTGTATTGCAGAAAGTGGAGAGTGCGTGGAGTGTGAAGCCCGCAGCCAACTTGATCAAATAGGATTTCCACTCAGTGAGCTAAATTAAAGATAGCTCCCAAAGAGTTTATTTGACATACACTGCTTCTGGCTCAGTGGTGCTGGAAGAGCACAGCAGTTCAGGCAGCTTCCAACGAGCAGCGAAATCGACGTTTCGGGCAAACGCCCTTCATCAGGAAGGGCTATGATGAAGGGCTTGTGCCCGAAACGTCGATTTCGCTGCTCGTTGGATGCTGCCTGAACTGCTGTGCTCTTCCAGCACCACTGATCCAGAATCTGGTTTCCAGCATCTGCAGTCATTGTTTTTACCCGACATACACTGCTGTCAAGGGTAGATATAGATAAATATCACAGTTAATTTGTACAGAATATGATTCCACAAATGAAAACAATTGACCAAATATTATCAGGGCATGAGGACAATTCTCTGCTTTCACTTGATGCTTTAACATACATGAAACAAAAAGGCTGGACTTCAGTTGAGTATTGTGCCTGAAGGCAGGCATTGGAAGTGCCGCACACCACTGCCAGCCTAGGTGTGTGCCCAGATTGTAGTCAAAAGATGTGGTGCTGGCAAAGCACAGCAGGTCAGGCAGCATCCGAGGAGCAGGAGAGAGAGTCAACATTTTGGGCAGATTGTGCAGTGTGAAATCTCACATGGGATTTTTTTGAGCAAAGAAATGAAATCTTCACTTCAACTCCTTCACAAGAAGGTTCGAATAGAGTCCCCTTTAAATAATGCATTTAAACTCTGCAGGAATGTGGGGAAAAAGCAGGGAGAGGTTTTATGGAATTGGGTGATGCAAGTACAATGGAGTCAGTTGCCTCCTTTGTGGTTATTGCATTATGTTAATTTTGCTAAGCAAATGTTCTATCTAGCTTCAAGAAACGGTAGCAGAGAGAATAAGATGGATGGAAAATAGATTACTGTCAGCTCAAATTTGAGTTTTATTTTCAAATCCAGCTCTTACAAAAGACACAGTTCTTTGCCTGATTGCCTTGTATGTTGAAGCTGTACATTTTATTAGGCTATTAACACGACACAGTAAACCCTGTGAGCTGTGAAGAGCATTGTGCAAACACATGCTGAGTAAATCACTGCTGGCATATTAACAAAATAATATTTATGTAGCAATAATGTTAAGAAAATAAAAAGAGCTTTTATACCATCGCGTATTTATGTAATCTGTGGTCACATTCCTTCATAATATATCAGCTTGGGGCTTGCTGTACTGGGGGAGCATGGGATCCACACACTGCTGTGATTCTGTAACTGAGAATAGACCACCTCTTATTCAGCTGATGGACATAAACTAACCAACTAACCATGATGGACACTAATTCATTTGAACATTTATATGTTCAGGTTTATCCATTCCTTGTTTCTCCCATCACCCTACTATTTTCAACTGTTGACATTCGTCATTCATCTCCCCCTACATTTAGTAACAGAAGAACTTGTATTTGCAGGTGGCGGGGAAGGGGAGCAAGGTGGGGTAAAGCAATCTACCATTGTTTTCTCTCTCTTTTTTTATAGAAACATTATGTTGCTGTCATAATCTTTCGATGTGATCCATGTAAAATAGCAACCCCCATTCCTATTTCTGTGGGATGGCAGTGAAGGTGTTCCATTCTTCCAATTGGATGGTGCCATATGGTGGGAGCAATGATCAGAAAACTGAAGCTATAATATTTGTAATGCAAATTCCGACACTTGCCTTCCAGCAGGAGCTTGTCATCACAGTTATATCACTTTACTTCATAGTTTCTTTTTGTATCTTTACCTTTCCTCTTACCATTTAATGGTGCTACAGACAGATTTTCACAGGTGAAACTGCAATACTTGCCAGATGCTTTAGAGAAAATGTCAATATTTGTAGGGAGTCCCTGGGAGTGTCAATATTTGTAGTGAAATCCTGGGAGTTGTCATTTGATTCAACTGACGAGCAAATTTCACACAGTTTGCTATGGTATTGGTTTGGCTGCTCAAACTGGGTATTGTTTCTTTCCTTAAAGGACTTTCAAAAGAAAAGAATTATTTTACCTTCATGGTCACTTTACTGATTCCAGTATCTTATTCCAGATTTATTTAGCTGTACTTAAAATTATCCGTTAAGTTCTAAAATGGAAGTGAGTTGGGCTGTTAAGGAGTGCAAATTAGATACAAAGTTCACATGATTCATGCCACCATTGAAATTCATTTTGAGAGAGGAAAGTTTCTAAGATATTTCTGTAAAGTACGTAGTCTCCCAGTATCTAGGAGACACAGAGAGAAAAGCTAGGGGCTGAAAGTCTCATTTTTTCATAGGCCAGAATGTAGGGAGAAGCTCATGCTTGGGTTGTGATTAGATTAGACTTACAGTGTGGAAACAGGCCCTTCAGCCCAACAAGTCCACACTGACCCGCCGAAGTGCAACCCACCCATACCCCTACATTTACCCCTTACCTAACACTACAGGCAATTTAGCATGGCCAATTCACCTGACCTGCACATCTTTGGACTGTGGGAGGAAACCGGAGCACCCGGAGGAAACCCACACAGACACGGGGAGAACGTGCAAACTCCACACAGTCAGTCGCCTGAGTCGGGAATTGAACCCGGGTCTCAGGCGCTGTGAGGCAGCAGTGCTAACCACTGTGCCACCGTGCTGCCCATTGTGAAGACCAAATTGCTGCAGATTTAGAGCAAGGCTGGAAGATTTGCCTCGTATGCACTCGAGGAAACCTCTCCAGAAAGCTGGTGGGTGATGGGAAGGGCAAAACGTCACTGTGAAAGAAAGTATTGAAATTACAAGTTCCCAAACTGAGAAAGAGAACAGATGTAAACCATTGGGAACTAAGAATCACTTTGGAATGATTTCTGCCAGAATTGAATTAAAGGACAGTGTAAAATATACCTGTGACGTTTGCTTTCTCAGTTATGCTAAACATAAAGGAGGTAAAACTTCTAATCTGTGGTTTAAAATATAGGTTGTCTACAAAGAAAATTGATTAGTTAATAGTGACTTTAGTCTTGTGTTTACTGTAAATGATGGTTTCTAAAAATCCAATCTTTTTCTTTTGACTTGGTATCTATCTCCTTTACCATTTCTCATACACAGAGCTGGCTCATTTTTAATTTTAATTTTGAGTATTTTATCACACCATCCTGAATTTTACCATAACTTTTCCTGTCATTGTATAATATTTTAAAGTTATGGGTTAGCAGCCCCTTCAATGACTCAGTGTGTAAATGCAGTCTATCTTAAAAAACTAAAGACCAGTTTAGTTCAGGGTTCTGCTCCAAGTTAGCTGATCTCAGTTGGATCACACCACATAGGAGGGAGATAAACAGGATCAATATTGGTGTAATTCCATGACCATGGTTAAGTACAATAAGTTCCCTAACTGCTGTTACTGTCTTGAGGGATTTATATGATGAGCAGCTTTAGATATTCTCGTAAAAGTTCTGATCGCAGCATGGCCTGAAGCTCAGAAATCTTTTCTAGTTTATCAAATGGATTTAATAAGATACCACAAGGTCCATTTCTGATCACAATTGCTTGACTCATCTTGTGTGTTTCTGTATCCTTTACTTCATTATCGGTGAAAATGCCTACAGCAGTCTCTCAGCTACATTCTAAGATTATCTCGCCATGTCTCTCCGTCACTTCCATTTCTTTCAAGACATTTCTTAACTCCTAGCCCTGACCAAACTTTTGCTTTGGGCTCAACTGCCTCAGCTCATACACTAACTCACACACCCACAGTAGTTCACAGTTGGCTGAAGGGCTAGAGAAAGAAACTCAGTATATTTCAAGTATGTTCAAGTATTCATCAACTTCACACATTGCTCAGAGATGCAAATTTAAGGCAGAGTTAATGATTTAGTCACTTAGTAAATTACACACATGGAATAAAAAAACCCTTAAAGTTAGAACTACAAAAATATATATAAATAAATAAAATATGTTTTTTGGGAGAGATAAGTTAATTTCTTTCCAATTTGTTTTATTTATTTAATATTCAATTAGTTAAACTGCCTCTTGTGTCTCCTGATCATGGTCAGATTCCTGGGCTCCCCCGGGAGATGGGCCAGCTGGGGGCCAAGAGTCTGCTCGTGGTCAGATTCCTGGGCTCCCCTGGGAGATGGGCCAGCTGGGGGCCAAGAGTCTGCTCGGGAATCTCTGCATTGCCAATGAGTTCCCAAACTACCACAAGCCGCAAAACCACAAAACCGCCTGACTCCAGCTGCCAAACTGTTCCACAAATATACAAATGGCAATTAGATGTGTTTTTCTGCTAAAGTGTCTCTCAGTGAGCTCTAACAAATTACAGTTTGGTTTCATTTTTCTTTTCAGATGGTGTCTTTTTATAATGCACTTCTTTCTCCTCGGAGTTAATCCCTGGTGTCCTGTCCTTACCACTATGCAGACGATTACCTTTCTTCCAATGTCAGCAGAGGAAAGTCTGTATCTGACAATATATATCTCTTATCCTTCTTCTTTTTCTTATTTATTTGTGTGTGACGCTCTGTGATATTCTCTTTCCCCTACATAGAACATAGAACAGTACAGCACAGCATAGACCCTTCAGCCCACGATGCTGTGCCACGTATTTATCCTAAACTAAAATTAATCTAACCTATACACCCCTCACTTTACCACCATCCATGTGCTTGCCCAGCAGTCACTTGAATGTCCCTAATGTCTCTGACTCTACTCCCACTGCTGGCAGCGCATTCCACGCACCACCACTCTCTGTGTAAAGAACCTACCTCTGACATCTCCCCGAAACCTTCCTCCAACCACCTTAAAATTATGACTCCTCATTCTCAGCTATTTCTGCCCTAGGGAAAAGTCTCTTGGCTGTCTACTCTAGCTACGCCTCTCATTATTTGTACACCTCTATCAAGTCACCTCTCTTGCTTCTTCTCTCCAGTGTGAAATGCCCTATCACTCAACCTCTCTCATAAGACATGCCGTCCAATCCAGGAGCATCCTGGTAAACCTCCTCTGCATCCTCTCAGAAGCATCTACATCCTTCCTACTATGAGATGACCAGACACAATATTCCAAGTGTGATCTAACGAGCATTTAATAGAACTGCAGCAAAACCTTAAACTCAATTACTCTGTTAATGGAAGCCAAAGCACCATTTGCCTTCTTAACAACCCTATCAACGTGGTGGCAAATTTGAGGGATCTATGTACATGGACTCCAAAATCCCACTGTTCCTCCACACCACCAAGAATCCTGTCTTTAACCTTGCATTTAACATAGAAACCTGACTCAACCTATCCATTCCCAACTGCGCACTTCAGGCTGATGGTTTTTCTACCCATCTTATGGACTGTACAGCAACATCAGGTAAGACAAGAGGTGGAGGGGCCTGCTTTTTAATCAACAACTTGTGGTGCATGGATGTGGCAACCCTGGGCAGCCATTGCTCCCCAAATCTTGAATTCCTCATCATCAAATGCCGCCCCTTCTATCTACCATGGGAATTTCCCGCTGCTATTACTAACTGCTGTGTACATACTGCCACAAGCAAAGGTTAAGGAAGCTCTGGATGTGCTGTACTCCACCACTAACACCCTGGAGATGGAACACCCCGAGGCCCTGTTTATTGTGACTGGTGACTTCAATCAAGCCAATCTAAGGAAAGTGCTGCCCAAGTATCACCAGAACATTACCTGCCCCACCAGGGGCCTGAACATTCTAGACCACTGCTACACCACTGTGAAGGATGCCTACCGCTCCATCCCCTGCCCTCAATTTGGAAATGCAGTGGTTCTTCTCCCGGCTTACAGGCAAAAGCTCAAGCAAGAGAACTCCCCTCGTGGATACAGGTCCAGTGCTGGTCAGAGGAGGCACAGGATCAACTCCGGTGCTGTCTGGAATCGGCTGATTGGGTCATGTTCAAACAGGCTGCAGGTACCTTGGACGAGTAGGTCACCACCATCACAGACTTTATCAGCAAGTGTGTGGAGGACTGCATACTGAGGAAGTCAATCCGGGTGTTCCCCAACAGGGAACCCTGGATAAATCGGGGCATACAGAACCTGCTAAAAACCTGCTTAAGATCAGGAGACCCACTCCAGTATAAGGAATCCAAGTATGACCTCCGCAAACCCATAAAGACAGGCAAGGACCAATACTGATCCAAACTAGAGACCCAGACTGACACCTGGCAACTATGGCAAGACTGAATGACATCACAGGTTCTAAAAGGAGACAGTGGAAGATAGCAGATGATAACATATCCGTCCCAGATCATCTCAACGCCTTCTCTGCTCGCTTTGAGCAGACTTCCAGCGGAGAGGTAACACCTATTCCAACAAGTCCTGACGAACCTTTCCCAACAGTCACTGCCTCAGAGGTCAGATCAGTTTTCCTTTATGTGAATCCAAGGAAAGCGATGGGACCAGACGGTGTACCAGGCCGTGCACTCAGAGCATGCGCAGATCAGCTGGCAGAGGTCTTCTCGGACATCTTCAACCTCTCTCTGCAGCAGGCCACTGTCCCTGTCTGTTTCAAGGGGCCATCATCGTCCCTGTGCCTAAGAAGGCTCATGCAGCATGTCTCAATGACTACCGCCCAGTGACCCTGACTTCGGTGGCATGAAGTGCTTTGAAAGGCTGGTCATGGCATTAATCAACTCCGGCCTCCCCACTACTCTTGACCCACTCCAATTTGCCAATGGGAACAACAGATCCACATCAGATGCCATATCACTTACCCTTCACTCCTCCCTAGAGCATCTTAACACCAAGAACAGCTACGTAAGAATCCTAGTCATTGACTACAGTTCAGCCTTCAACACTATTATCCCCTTGAGACTGATTACTAAACTTAGTGATCTCGGACTAAGCCCCACTCTCTGCAACTGGATCCTCAGTTTCCTGACCCACAGGCCACAGTCAGTGAAGATTGGGGACAATATTTCATTGTCACTAACACTCAACAGTAGAGCCCCCCCAGGGGTGTGTACTTAGCCCCCTACTGTACTCACTGTATACCCATGACTGCGTCGCCAAATACCAGACTAATGCCATTTACAAGTTTGCTGATGACACCACCATAGTCGGTCGAATCTCAGATGGTGAAAAAACAGACTACAGATGGGAGGTGGAAGACTTGGAAACATGGTGCACTGAGAGCAATGCCGGCAAAACCAAGGAACTAATTATTGACTTTCATTGGGATGTTACTCATGCACCCCCCCCTACACATTAACAGCACAGAGGTGGAACGAGTGGACAGTGTCAAGTTCCTGGGAGTAGTCATATATAATAAGCTTTCTTGGACTCTTTATGTGGACGCACTGGTTACAAAGGCCCAACAACGTCTCTTCTTCTGAGGTAGTTGAGGAAATTTGGCATGATGGTGAATACCCTTGCCAACTTTTATAGGTGCGCCATCGAGAGCATTCTGTCTGGGTGTATCACTATCTGGTATGGCAACTGTACCATTCAAGATCAGAGACAGTTACAGAGAGTGGTGAACTCAGCCCGGACAATCACAAAGGCCAACTTCCCATCTACAGAACCAATTACCAGGCCCGCTATCAAGAAAAGGCTGCTAACATCCTCAAAGATCCATCCCACCCTGGCAATGCTTTTCTACAATGTCTACTATTGGGAAGAAGGTAAAGAAGCCTGAACACACACTCCAGCCGGTTTCGTAATAGTTTCTACCCTACTGTTGTTAGAATGCTGAATGGACTCACAAACTCTTAACATTCACCTGTACCTGTGTTTTAGTTTTTGCTGCAGTTTACATATTATTTACTTATCTGTGCTACTTAAATCTGCGATCTGCCTGTATTGCTCACAAGATAAAGCCTTTCACTGTGCCTCAGTACACGTGACAATCAATTCAATTCAAGTATTCAGCAAGGTAAAAACAATGACTGCAGATGCTGGAAACCAGATTTTGGATTAGTGGTGCTGGAGGAGCACAGCAGTTCAGGCAGTATCCGAGCTGCTCCTTGGATGCTGCCTGAACTGCTGTGCTCTTCCAGCACCACTAATCCAAAATCAAGTATTCAGCATTCAAATTCGACCTTCCAAAATGAATCACTTCACATTTATCCAGATTGAACTCCATCTGCCATTTCTCAGCCCAGCTCTGCATCCTGTCAATGTCTTGTTGTAGCCTGCAACAGCCCTCGACACTATCAACAACACCACCAACTTTTGTTTCATCGGAAAACTGACTAATCCACCCTTCCACTTCTTCATCCAATCATTTCTGAAAACTACAAAGAGCAGAGGTCCCAGAACAGATCGTGGCGGGACACAACTGGTCACCGACCTCCAGGCAGAATACTTTCCATCCACTACCACTCGCTGTCTTCTTTCAGCCAGCCAAATTCAGAGGGGCAGGAGTGGTTGCTGGATGTTCAGGTGGGGGGGGGGGGGGGGTAAAAGAGGAGGGGGGTTACCATTGTTAATTAGAGAGTGCATCACAGCTGCAGAAAAGGAGATTGTGAAGGAGGGTTTGTCTACTGAGTCAGTATGGGTGGAAGTCAGTAACAAGAAAGGAGCAGTCACTTTATTGGGTGTTTTTTATAGACCCCACCCCCCACCAATAACAACAGAGAGATGGAAGAACAGATTGGACAGCAAATCTTGCAAAGGTGCAGACATAACAGAGTTGTTGTTATGGGTGACTTCAACTTCCCCAATATTGATTGGAACCTATATGTATGTATCCAGACAGCCAAATTTCCCTGTATCCCATACCTCCTAACTTTCTGGATGAGCCTACTATGAGGAAACCTTATCAAATGCCTGACTGAAATCCAAATCCACTGCTCAAACTCCATCAACTGGTCTTGTCACATCCTCAAAGAAGTTAATAAGGCAAATGAGGCATGACCTGCTCCTCACAAAGACATGCTGACTATCTTTAATCAAACTATATTGTTCCAAATAATCATAAATCCTATCTCTCAGAGTCCTTTCTAGTACCTTGCTTACCACAGAGCGACTGGTCTGTAATTCCCAGAGAACATTCACCTCCCTCCAATCAGCTGGTACTATTCCCGTGGAGAGTGAGGATGCAAAGATCAACATCAGAGGCGCAGCAATCTCATTTCTCACTTCCCATTGTAACCTTGGATAGATCCGGCTCTGGAGACTTATCTATCTTGATGCTTCCCAGAATTTCCAGCATATCCACTTTCTTAATATCAATGTGTTCAAGCCGATGTGTTCAAGTCCACTGTGGTCTCACTATCAGCAAAGTCCTTCTCCCTAATGAATACTGACGCAAAAAACTCATTTCAGGCCTCCCCACCTCTTCAGCGTGCAGGCACACATTCCCTCCACTATCTCTGATCAGCCCTACCCTCTCTCTGATCATTCTCTTATTCCTCACATAAGTGTAGAACACCTTTGGCTTTTCTCTAATCCTTCCCACTTCTTATGCCCCTTCCTAGCTCTCCTAATTCCATTTTTGCGTTCTTTCCTAATTACCCTGTAATCCTCTAAAGCTGTGCTACATCCTTTCTTCCTCAACCTTAAGTAAGCTTCCCTCTTCCTCTTGATGAGAAGCTCCTCATCTTTTGTCATCCAAAGCTCCTTAACCTTACCATTCCTTGCCTGTCTAAGTGGGATAAAGTTATTCAACACTCGCAACAAGTGCTGCTTAAATAGCCTCCATATTTCTGTTGTGCATACTCCACAGCTCCTGTCTAATAGCAGTATAATTTTCCCTCCCCCAATTAAATACGTTCCCATACTGTCTACTCCCATCCCTCTCTGTGGCTATGGTAAAGGTGAGGCAGTTGTAGTCACTGTCACCAAAATGCTCTCCCACTGAGAGATCTGACACCTGGCCTGGCTCATTGCCTAACACCAAATCCATATGTCCCCTCTCCTAGCCAGCTTATCTACATATTGATTCAGGAATCCTTCCTGGACAGACTTGACAAAATTGGCTCCATCCAGACCATCTGCACTAAGGAGGTTCCAATCAATATTGGGGAAGTTGAAGTCACCCATATCAACAACTTTGCTATTTCTGCACCTTTGCAAGATCTGCTGTCCAATCTGTTCTTCCATCTCTCTGCTGCTATTGGGGGGGGGGGGGGATCTATAAAAAACACCCAATAAAGTGACTGCTCCTTTCTTGTTACTGACTTCCACCCATACTGACTCAGTAGACAAACCCTCCTTCACAATCTCCTTTTCTGCAGCTGTGATGCACTCTCTAATTAACAATGGTAACCCCCCCTCCTTTTTTACCCCCCTACCTCTTTTATTGTAGAAGATCTAAACCCTGGAACCTCCAGCAACCACTCCTGCCCCTATGAAATCCATGTCTCCATTATAGCCACAACGTCATAGTTCCAAGTACTGATCTATGCTTTAAGTCCATCACTCTTATCCCTGATACTCAGTGCATTGAAACAGACACCCTTTAACCTATCCCTTTGCCCTATCAATTGTGTATCCATCCTGTCAGACTCTCTGCATTCTACTTCAGCCCATTCAACAACTACCCTCTCCTCTGATCTGTAGCTCTAGTTCCCATCCCCCTCACGAAGTGCCTTAGCAAATCTTCTGCCCAGGATATTGGTGCCCTTCCCGTGTAAGTGCAATCCTTCCTTCATTTTCAGGTCCCACCTTCCCCAGCAGGGACCCCAATGATCTACGTATCTGAAGCCCTCCCTCCTGCACCAGCCCTGCAGCCACGTTTTTAGCTACACTCGCTCCCTGTTCCTCGCCTCACTAGCACATGGCACCATTAATCATCCTGGGATTACTACTCCTCATTACATGTTTATTTAAGTCTTTTTTTCTCTTTGCACAAGTGCCTGTCAATATCTTTCTCACTTTTCTCTCTTCCAATTTTCTCCTGACTTCCTAAAATATATCAATTGATGATGGCTAAAGAGCCTTTTCACTCCTTCTGTGTCATAATGGAGGTGAGTAAAATTTTGTCATTTAAAAAACTTTTGGATAAGTACATGGATGGGATGGGTATGGAGGGACATGGACTAAATGGATGGGATGGGTATGGAGGGACATGGACTAAATGGATGGGATGGGTATGGAGGGACATGGACTAAATGGATGGGATGGGTATGGAGGGACATGGACTAAATGCAGGCAAATGGGACTAGATTAATTGTGAAAACTGAACGACATGTACACGTTAGGCCGAAGGGCTTGTTTCCATGCTGTAAACCTCTATGACTCTATGTTCTTAAAGCTGATGGCAATGAATCATGACTTCAGCTAGTCAGTGGGACAAAGATCATAGTTCAGTCCTGTTCACACCTGCCATATTTCTGATCATCTTTAAATTGAGACTGTTGGATATGTGGAAAGCTGGACTGGAATTTTCTCCTCTGAAACCCAGCGTACAGAAGTGAATTGTAGCTCTAAGCTTTGCTCCTGGTGTACCCCTTCTGTTTCCCGAATTATTTTGCCCCTTCCTTCACTCTTTATGCCTTCCTGTCTCTCTTTTCTCTGTTTCTCTGCCTTGGTCTCACTCCTGTTCTCTCTCTTTCCTCTTATTTCATAGACCAAAACAAGTTAATGTTTATTTATAGCACTTTTACTCTGAACTAGAAACCCTGTGACTTCTGAAATTACCTTGAGTATTGTATGACTTATGCATGTGTATTCCCACACCACCGATAGTGTTTTGGGTTGTTTTTTGGTAAAAGATTCTTTTTGTAAAATGCCAGTCACTTTTAGATGGGCATAATACAGCTGACAGCAGATGCTTGATTCCTTCATCACCAACAGCACTTGACTATTTAATAAAAAGCCTGACCATCAGAGATGGAAGTACTTTGGAAATGTGCATCTTTAACCACTGTTAGTGGAACAAACCAATACAAATACTGGAAGAAACATCAAAGCAGCGCTTCACACGAGGCTCCAACAGCACTGATGATGTTCCCTAGCCAGGGAACGAAACGTTTGCAGCAAAAACTTCCAGCTCGGCGAGCAGAACCACAACAACGGATACCCGAGCTACAAATCTTCAATCAGATTTTAAACTGTTAGTAAGAGTTTTGACAAACAAAAAAAAAGAGAGGCAGGAAAAGATCTACTGGTTCATTCAGGCATGTCCCGTGCCTCATGAACTATGCCCTTGCACCCGAACAGGAACCATTTAATTTCTTGGGGTAATGAAGAAACCAAGTTCAATAAAGCCCTGACCAACTTGGGTAAAAAAAAATCTAGAAAAGTCTTCTCTGAGCTTCTTAATCAACCGAAGTAATCCAGGAGATTATATTGACCCTCATTATCATTACAATATTTCTATTTCTGTTTCCACGCTAGGCAGAAACAGGTTTAGGAGAAAGTGAGGACTGCAGATCAGAGCTGAAAATGTGTTGCTGGAAAAGCGCAGCAGGTCAGACAGCATCCAGAAACAGGAGATTCGACGTTTCAGGCATAAGCCCTGAAGAAGGGCTTATGCCCGAAACGTTGAATCTCCTGTTCCTTGGATGCTGCCTGACCTGCTGCGCTTTTCCAGTAACACATTTTCAGAAACAGGTTTAGCTCGTATTTGTAGGAATTCAATACATTAGTATTCACCTCAAGAGTTGCACTCTGTTCTAGAATTCCATTATGCTCTTACATGACATATAAGCTAGTTCTGGACTTGCATAAACTAATTTTGTTTAAACAGTTGATTCACACCAAGTAACCTACTCTCTTAATAGTCTCTAATTTGATGTACACATCTGAAAGGAAGAGAAATTGAAAATCTAGTTGAGTATATGTTTTTAAAATTAATTCACAGCGTTTGGGCATTGGTAGCTAGCCAACATTTATTGCCCATCCCTCATCACCCAGCGGCAGTGAAACTGCTAACCACATTGTTGTGGGTCTGGCGTTATACCTAGCCAGGCTAGGTAAGGGCAGCATTTTACTTCCTTAAAGTACATTAGTGTCCAGATGGGTTTTTCTCAAAAATTGAGAATTATTTCATGGCAATAATTAGACTCTTAATTTCAGATTTTTATTGAATGCAAGTTGAACCATCTGCCCGAATGGAATCTGAACCTCAGTCCTCAGAATATTATCTGGATCTCTGGATTAATTGTCTAAGCAATAAGACCACATAGCCATCGCCTTCCCTTTTGACATGTTGACTATTATGTTGAGTAACCTGTACATAGTGCAGACACTAGAGAAGTTGAAATTATTCTTCCTGGAGCAAAGAGGGTTATGGGAATGTTACAATGGGTATGTTTAAAATTATGAGGGGCTCCTGATTCCAGGGGCAAGAGAATCAGTAGCCAGAAGACACAGGTATAAGGTAAGAACAAAAGAGCCACAGAGAAGACTACTTTTTTTGTCATTAAGCTATTTTTAATATCTGAAAGGGTGGTGGAAATAATAACTTGCAAATGGAATTGGGTATATGCTTGCAACTCAAAAGGAGTAACTAGGAAAACTGGCAAATGAAATATACCAGATTGATATATCTTGTATACTTTAAAATGGATGACCAGTATGCTCATTTCCAAGTATTACTTTTTTTACACAAACAAAAGGCAGACAAATAGGCTTTTATATTCATGGCCCAGACAGTGTTAAAGAACCTGTCATTAAAGTCCTTTGAAATGTGTTAACCATTAGTCATGATTAATACTCAATGGAGCAGTCTTTAATTGGACTATTGGCATTAAATAAAGTATCTGATCATAGATTAGTTTACCTGTTGGCATTGCTTGGATGGCAGCAAAACTCAATATGGTGTAAAGATGATTAACTGTTGATGATTTGGTTTTTTGGCTCATTATTTATTTGCACCTGACATAATGCCAGAATTATGATTTTTCTCAAGGATTGAGACTGCCAATGAGCTAGCTCATACCCCCAACAGTTGAGGAGAATGAAAGCAGTTCAGAGTTTAATTGGTGTGTTAAAACATACTTTGACACATCTCCAGAGTAGGTGGGACTTTGATCAGAACCTTTTGGGTGAGAGGTAGAGACACTACCATTCCATTAAAAGACCCCAGCAGTTCAGAGTTGTAAGCTAGAAGTAGAGTCCATCTTATTAGCGACCCACTTATTGTTGATCTGCTCTGGCAGTCATCACTATGCCAAGCATTTAGACGCAGTGACATTGTAACAAAGATCCAAGAAATTTGTACTAAAAATGTTTCAGATAAATAATATAATCAGAACTTTTTGTGATCCACTCAGGAAGAGCTCTGAACTAAATCTACTTTTCATATTCAAAGTTTGTGAGAAGATTTGTAGCTCGGGTGCTCGTTGTTGTGGTTCTGTTCGCCGAGCTGGGAATTTGTGTTGCAGACGTTTCGTACCCTGTCTAGGTGACATCCTCAGTGCTTGGGAGCCTCCTGTGATCTTTCCTCCGGCATTTGTGGTGGTTTGAATCTGCCGCTTCCGGTTGTCAGTTCCAGCTGTCCGCTGCAGTGGTCAGTATGTTGGGTCCAAGTCGATGTGCCACATCTTCAGAGTAGATGGGACTTTGATCAGAACCTTTTGGGTGAGAGGTAGAGACACTACCATTCCATTAAAAGACTCCAGCAGTTCAGAGTTGTAAGCTAGAAGTAGAGTCCATCTTATTAGAGACCCACTTATTGTTACTTTAGGAATATTTCACTGTTTTTAAGTCACTGGTGTCCCTTATTTTATAAAAATTGCCGTCTTCATAGTGTAAATCTTATGTCTCTATGTACTCCATGTCAATCCTTTTCATTATAAATTCCTCTGTTCTCATTTTATTAAAAAATGTCTTTTTAAACACACCACACTTTGAGTACATCCTTCGACAGTGTGGCAGGAGAATGTTATTAATATATTACAAATTTACAGGCAAATTTCCATTATAAATATGAACCTAGAAACTTACAATTTCTAACATCCTTATTATGTGTTTTAAGGTTTTGACTGAATTAGACTTGTACACTCTGATCGAATAATTACCCACATCCTCAAGCTGTGCTTCACTTGAAGACTATTGTTGATTTTGACGCCTGATGTACAAGACCGAGGAGATAAATCTGATGTGTCACTGTGGTAGAAATGTTACACAGCACTCATACATCTCCTTTCCACAGACATAAATTCTGTCAGTTTTAATCATATAATTTGCTAAAAGGAACACACAACTGATATTCTGTAGTTGCAGGTTTTGTTCATCAGATGCCTCTCTGCTTACTTACCTATCATCGACGTTTACCTGTACAGTATTTGAAAAAAACATATAGGGCAAAATCTTACCAGGATCTGAACAACGTTGGCTATGGCATGAAATCTGGAAGAATCATGTAAGAAATCCAGTGAGGCATTTCTAACGGTTCTGGAGGTAGAGGTGAAATTCTTACTAGGCAGCAATGGAATTCCTACTAAGGGGTACTATTGCCTGTTGTCAGCCTAATTAATTGCACATCTCATCTCATTAATATGCAGCCTCCTATCCTACCATTGGCTGCAAGGAAAGGAGATGTAAAGAATTCTCAATATCGAAGTCTGAGCAGATAATTGGTGACTCTTGCTCCCCTAGACCAGCATATTGGAAAAATGGACCAACATCTCAGGGCATGTTCCCGGGTAATGGCTGCACACATCCAAATCCACAGACACTGGCACATACCAGCCTCGCCATGCCATTGTGACAAATCTTCAATGCACTTGCATAATACTACTACATTTCGATAATATATTTTGAAGTACACTAGCAACTACCTGTCTATCCGACAGGAAAGATCAGGTCTAGTTGCCAAAGTCACAGGCCCCTATGTTTTACTCATTGCATGTGTATGGTACAGCAGTGCTGACTTCACACCTTGGTCTGTTGAAAATTGACTAGAAATAAGGATGGGTGGATTCAGGATCTTCAAAATTATAGTTGCAGCTACACAGACTCACACAGATGACTGTCTAAACTGAACATATATATTTACATATGTGAGAACTTATTTGCAATGAAATGTCACCTATGCTACCATGTACTCTTAGAAGGTCTTCATCTTTTGTCCTTTCCACTACGTCTCAGTGAAATCTCTGGGGTCCATAGCTGGAGTGGAAGGAGGCAGCCAGACAATGGAGCTCATTGACCTTCCCAGAGGCAAGTGAACTATCCTAGACTTGGACTTTCACAAGGCTGAGGGTGACAAGCAGGGTTGAGATGGAAAGCCCAGCCATCTCTAGAGAGTCCTGAGAGAAGAATTCTGCGCCTCTTTGTAGTTGCCCCTCCAGCTGGATGCCTACTGGCATCACCCTGCATCCCTTGAGGAATGGGCACTTTGAATGAGGTCAGGGCTTCTTGTACTCTATTGCCTTCCTGTTGGTTCCTTTATTTTCTAGGGATCAATAGCTAGGGAAGTAGTGTGCAAGTCCATCAGATTCTGAGACTATAGGGTCTGACTCTCCATGGCAGCTACCAGCTTACCAAGGTGGCAATCACATGATCACATGCCTAAGGCAGCAAGATCCCCATTATGTTTCTGCATTCCCTCAGTCGTTGCACTGTGCTGCCAGTAATCCTCATCATCCTGTTTGCTGCTCTTATAACTGTTTTTGTATTTGTATGAAGTCCCTGTTTTGGTGATACAGATTTCTGTCTGGGCTGAGCAGATGACTGGTCGCTGACAGCCTCTGAGTGCCAATAGCCTGTGGCTGGCTGTGGAGATTTGGTAGTGAAGTGTTCAGTAGCAAGTGCTCCCAACTGTAATCTAAATAACATTTCAACCAATGTTTCAATTTTTGAGCTGGTGAAGGGTGCAGGAGGCAGGGTTGCTAGTGTTTCTTCTGAGGCATCCTTGCTATCTTCTACAGAGGTGGTGAAAGGGATGCCATGTGGAATGTTCCTCTTGATTACAGCCAATGTGGATACGCCATTTTGAAGACACGAGAGAAAAAATTGAAAACAATGCTAAAGTTATGGTAGGCAAAAATGACATTGACAATAGGGTTAATGTGTGAGCTACAGTACTATAAATATTGAATCTCATTTGGTTGCCAGGCCATGGATGTTTCTGTACCAGACCTGTTGCAGTATTTTGCTGAGAAGGGCCAAACCCCTCTCCTGTAGGGGGCAAGGAGCTGAATGTTGGGCACCCACCAGTCATCCTGCCCATTCCAGGCTGTATTTTCCTGTAATGAGAGAGAAGGAGAGAATAAGTGAAAGTGAGAGTGGCAGAGCATGAACCTTGGTGGGAGATGTATCCTGTAACTGAGGGAATGAATGTGAGTAGCAGAGAGAAGATGGTGGCATTAATCCTGGGGGAATGGAGAAAGTCATTGACCTTCCTATAAGTAGTTAGTTAATGAAGTGAGTTTTGGACAATCGCATGAGAAAACATGCTTGGTCTTGCAGAAAGAAACCATGCATGAAACTCGGTAAAATTGACAGTTAGCCAAAATATTGTAAGATTCAATCCAAAGTTACATTCATCAATTGACATTGACAACTCTCCAAATAATGTATTAGTACACTGTGTTTTAAAATTATATTTCTGTTTCGACAGGAATTTCCTTGAACATTCTGTGCTAAGTTAGCTTCTCTTAGACTGGGTATTATTATCAACGTTGCTGTTGGCAAACTCAGTGGCCTAAAGATTAAATTGTATCAGAATGGATAAGCTGAAGAACACAAAGGATTTGCATTTATATTGTACTTTTGATGCCCGCTGATTGTTTCAAAAGGCTTTAAAAACAACTTTTAAAGTGTAGCCACTGTTGTAATATAAGACTCTATATATTGGGCTTTGGGCTGTATATGCATGAGAGCATTGGATAGCAGAGGCCCATGGTTTTAAGATGGATTGAAGAAAACTCCTGTACCACCCCTCTCCCCATTCAATAAATCTTTTGAAATTTATCTTTTTGGTTATTTGTAATTGGCTTTGGATTACTACCTGAGCCACATACAAATTGACATAGAAATAATAAAATTAGGGAAATAAACTTGTGACAAAAGGAGTGGTGTGGGAAACAGGGGTTCCATTTCGTTGGGCACTGGTACCAGTACTGGGACAGGAAGGAGCTGTACTGTTGGGACAGACACCAGCCGAATCAATCTGTGAACAGGATCCTAGCGAAAAGGCTAACTATGGTGGTCACAAGGACTTTAAACTAGTTAAAAAGCGGTAGGGCTCAAGAGAGATTACTAAAATTTCCAGAACGAGAAATCGAACAGAGAATGAAAAGCATCATGAATCGAACTGCATCTATCTATGAGAAGAAGTGCAGTCAATTCCAGACTGAGAATATTGTACTTAAGTACACGCAGTATTTGAAACAAGGTGAATGAGCTTGTAACACAGATTGAACTGGGTGGGTATGGTGTTATGGGCACTATAGTGGTGTGGCTGCAAGGGGATCAGGACTGGGAATTAATATCCAATGATAAGTGTTCTGTCTCAGGATAGGCTGGTTGGCAAAGGGGACGGGGTTGCCTTGTTAGTAAGAAATGGCATTACATCAAGAGCAAGACGTGAGTCGGAAGGTGCAGGCTTTGTGTGGGTAGAGTTGAGGAACCACAAAGGGAGAAAGACCGTGATGGGAATTAAGTACAGGTCCCCTACCAGTGGTCAGGATGTGAGTCAGAAAATAAATCAGAAGATAGAAAAGACACGTAAAAAAGGCACTACTGGTAGCTCTGGGAAAACGTGCATTTCGGAATTTGGGTATAACATTGTTGAAGAATGAGGGAATGGTATTTTCCGGAATGCTTACCTCTGCTCACAAAAGCATGATTCCAGTGAGGATCAGTTCATGTGCTTTGTTCTGCACAAGCGCCAATGTCCATGCCACTCTGTGCATGTGCAATGTTGGTGCCAGTCTTCATGTCGTTCTGTGCACGTGCTGAAGTCTCTGCACCGTTCCACGTATGTGCGATGTCAGCGCTGGTCTTTGTGCCAGTGCTTTAACACTGTACATGTGCCGATGCCTGTTGCAACAGAGCAGCTTTCTGTGAGAGGTACTGTGCAGAGAGCAGCTTCCATACATTTTTTAAATGTACTGTATTAAATTTACGTTTGTTTCATTAATAAATATGATTTCAACCTTCATACTTTGTGTTAGATGTTTGGGTGATTTTTGAGCGATAGTGAGTGATATGCTTTGCTGGTCTGCCTGACCCCACTTTTCCCATAGGCCCCCTCTTAAGTGATTTTATTTTAAGTGAGGGATTTACTTGGAACGCAACTATGGCGTTATAGGAGAACAACCCGTATTACAATAATCATGGGCGACTTTAATGTACTGGGAAATCAGATTGATAGCAGATTCTAAGAAAAGGAATTTGTGAAATGACTATGGGATTTTTTTTGGAGCAGTTTGTGGTGGAGCCCACTAGGGAACAGGCAATTCTGAATTTGGTGATGTGCAATGAGGCAGACTTGATTAGGATGTTTAAGGTGAAGGAATCCCTTCACCACAATATGTTAGAATTCACTGAGAGGGAGAAACTAGAATCAGATGTAATGGTATTAAACTAGGGAAAGGTAACTACAAAAATATGAGGGAGATGCAGGCCAGAGTTGATCAGAAGACTTTTTCTGTGCTGTACATCTCTATGACTCTATGTTGATCTTTCAGGATCACTGGAGTCAGGGAGAGACCCAGTGGACTGGAAAATGACTAATGTCATATCCCTGTATCAGACAAAAGGGAGAAAGAAGACGAGAATTTATAGGCCAGTTAGTCTGATCTTAGTTGTTCATAAGATTTTATAGAGTCCATTGCTAAAGATAAGATGATGGAGTGTTCGGACGTGCACTGTAAAATAGAACTGAGTCAGCTTGGCTTTGTCAAGGAGTATGTCGTGCTTGACAAATCTCTTAGAATTCTTTGAGGAGGTAATGAACAAGTTAGACAAAGGAGAGACAGTGGACGTGATCTATTGGGATTTCCTGTCAGCTTTTGACGAGGTGCCGCACAGGAGGTTGCACGATAAGAGCCCAGTATGTTAGTGGCAAGATACTGGCATGGATAGAAGGTTGGCAGACTGGCAGAAGGCAGAACTTAGGGCGATAAAGAGGTCTTTTTCAAGTTGGCAGTTGGTGACGAGTGGAGTTTCACAGGGGTCAGTGTTGGGACCACAATTATTGATGTTGTACATTAATGATCTGGATGAAATAACTGAGGGTATTGTTGCTCAGTTTGCAGATGACACCAAGATTGGTGGACAGATAAGTTGTTTTAAGGAAGCTGGGAGCTGCGGAAGGACTTGGCTAGGCCAGGAGAGTAGGCAATTATGTGGCAGACAGAAAACAGCGTGAGAAAGTCTGAGGCTACGCGCTTTGGTGAGAAGAAGAGTTATAGACTATTTTCTAAATGGAGAACGGTTTCGGAAATCTGAAGCACAAAAGGCTTAGGAGGCCGACCTCAGGATTCTCTTAAGGTTAACATGCAGGTTCTGTTGGTACAGGTACACAATCCTTCATCTGAAATCCCTGGGGCCAGTTGTTTTTCGGATTTCAGAATTTTTTTGATTTCAGAATAAATGACATTTTCACAGTGAAATAAAAAACTCTTACCAAACATCAGACCCACGTGTGACTAGTACGAGTGCTGGGACAATGCTGGGCCATGCCACCACATCATATCTGAATGACATGGGTCGAGTGGGTGTGGAGTTGGGCCTCCTCTTCTCCAATCTGACACTCTATCTAGATCCTTCTCTTGTCATACACCTCAAATACTGCTCAAGTGGAAGGTAATCAACACTACCTTTTTCTGTGCTGTAACCCCATAGTTTATCTGCTAGTATTTTGATTCTTCAACTGAGTATTAAATGACAACAAAAATGAAAGCTGAAAAATGTATAGAAGTAGGGCATAGCAGTCTAGTTTATAGTATTAGACTGGCAACTCAGAGACTGAGCACAAATCCCATCACTGCTAGTTGTGATAATTCAATAAATATGATAACTTCTGATTGCCCCAGAAAATGTTGAATGGGCATCTAACCCCAACTGGGCTCCAGTGGGAAGGGTGTTGTCACCCTCCCCGTCCTTTGTTAAGCCAGTTGGTGACACCAATTCTACATATGGTTGGCCAGTCAACTTCCACTAACCACAGGGAGAAAGTGAGGACTGCAGATGTTGGCGATCAGAGTCGAGGGTGTGTGGTGCTGGAAAAGCACAGCAGGTCCTGCAGCATCCGAGGAGCAGGAGAATCGATGTTTCATCCATTCCTGATGAAGGGCTCCAGCCCGAAACATTGATTCTCCTGTTCCTTACATGCTGTGCTTTTCCACCACCACATACTCTTGACTTCCACTAAACACAGGCAACAGCTTAACCAAAGTTTAGCAGCATAGTCTGACTTCTGTCTAATCCTGTAGCCACTCAAATTTAAAATTCTCCTCTTTTTGTTCAAATGACTACATGGCTTCATCCTTTCCGTCTCTGAACTCTCCACCAGTTTCATAACTCTCCGAAAGGTCTGCATTCTTCTACTTTTGGCTTCTTGAGCACACTCCATTTCTTTGCCCCCCTCTCGTAGCCATGTTTTCAGCTAGGCCGTGAACTATGAAATTTTATCTTTTTGAACAAGCTTTTAAACACCTTATTTAGACCAGTGCCAAACTTTCTCTGATGATTCTATTGCAAAGCACCATGGGTTGTTTTCTTACATTAAAAGCACTATCTAAATGTAAGCTGTTGACTCTTTATAACTTTAGAGTTTGGAATGTACAAAAAATAGTTTTGCGTATATCTGAAGAAAAAACTTAGTAGCTGGATGGAGAGCTCTGGGTTAATGTGATTTGAATATTAGTTTTGGTAAATTTGATAGGCTACTTTAACAGTCAGCTTCCAAACTCTCTGTGGTGGGAGGGGGGGGGGGGGGGGGGGGGAGGTGGGGAAGGGAAATAAATTGTTATGAAGTATTAGTGAATCTTGAGTATACTTTACCCTAGTTACCAGTGGTAGTTACCCAAAGGGAAACATGTTAATAAATGTCCTCTGCAAAGGTTAAACCAAAAATAGAGTGCAAGTAATTCAACAGATAGCAGAAGAAATATTTAAAATCTGATTGAAGATTTGTAGCTCGGGTATCCGTTGTTGTGGTTCAGCTCGCCGAGCTGGAAGTTTTTGCTGCAAACGTTTCGTTCCCTGGCTAGGGAACATCATCAATGCTGTTGGAGCCTCGTGTGAAGCGCTGCTTTGATGTTTCTTCCGGTATTTATATTGGTTTGTTCTTGCCGCTTCCGGGTGTCAGTTTCAGCTGTAGTGGTTTGTATATGGTGTCCAGGTCAATGTGTCTGTTGATGGAGTTTGGGGATCAATGCCATGCCTCTAGGAATTCTCTGGCTGTTCTCTGCCAGAGATATAAAGTGCAGAGATCTCAAAACATTCTACTTTGGGTGCTTGAAATGCATTGGTCCAGACACAGATAAGCCTGCTTTCATGCACCTCATTTTGAATAATCACAATTATAGAGTCATACAGCACGGAATAGGTTGCCAACAAGTGGGTTACTTTCTCCTATAGGGTACTATGCTTCGCCAACGCTATTGAAACATTCATTAAAACCCTCCTGATGTTCCACCCCCTAAAACAGTGCTGAGAAAGTTAAACTTGGAGAGCATAAAGGAGGACACATATGAAGCTTTACTCTGTATCTGCACCTAAGATAACTGGACAGCAGATTGTACAAAGATGTGGAGAAAGGTGAACCTGGAGGCCATTAAACAGTGTGAGAGAGAGCAGGAGAGCAGTATTTATAATACAGGATCCAGTCCAGTGCAGTCTAATCTGTTGCTCCAAAAGGGACTAGCTGTATATTTTGAGAAAAATCAAAGTGTGACATCACAGGGAAACAGGTAATTGATTGTTTTACAAGTATTTGTCTAATTTATCTTTAAAAACTCCTGCAAGTTATTAGTAATTGTAACATTTTCTTATTAGTAGTAATGGTTACTAGCACTTGTAAAACTTTTTTGGAGAAGTACTGTTAAATAAATAAATAAAATAATTAAAATAAATTAAGACAAAAACTAACTGAATTAACATGTATTAAAAGTTGGCAGGGAGGTGAATTATTGTGGCTGGAGTGTGTAAGTGCCAAGGATTCTAGTGCAATTCAAGGCAATCACATTTGCAGTAACTGCCTACATCTTGAGGAGCTTCAGCTCAGAGTTGAGCTGGAGGCTGAACACTGCAATGCATTAGGAAGGGGTACCTGGAAAGTTTACTCCTGAAGACAGTCACACCTTTTAACATAGAGTCATCTTATTTAGTCAGTGGTCAGGGATAGAAGGGTGTTTTTGCAAGTGAAACACAGCAGGCCTGGCAGCATTCCGAGGAGCAGGAGAATCGATGTTTCGGGCATAAGCCCTTCTTCAGGAGTGAGCTCATTCCTGAAGAAGGGCTTATGCCCGAAACGTCAGTTCTCCTGCTCCTTGGATGCTGCCTGGCCTGCTGTGTTTTCCAGCACCACATTTTTCAACTCTGGTCTCCAGCATCTGCAGTCCTCACTTTCTCCTGTTATTGCAAATAAGACAGATAAAGGGACCAAGAACATTGAATTCGGATATCTCAGCTCTTGCAATTGCCCAACTGGTTCAAGGTTCTGGTAGGTTGTATCAATGAAAACCATGGCTGCAAGGTGGATGAGTGAACTGACTATGGCTCCATGTTACAGGAAGTCATTTATTTGGAGGGAATAAATAGTAATGTTGTGGTGGTAAGACATTTACAAACAGTGCTCAGTAGCTGACAGCATGAGTTGAGAAGTTTGTGTTGCCTGCCCAGTGCCAGGATTTGAGATATTTGCCATGACCTGGACAGAAACTCGGAGTGAGAGGGAGAGGTTTCTGTTGCTGTAGTCTGCGTAGGACCAAGGACATAGGTAGGACTTGGAAAGAGTTTCTGTTTAGTGTTGGTGTTAGATTGATAACATAGACTTTTATTTTTATTTCTTCATGGGATGTGGTGGTTGTTGGCTATGCCACTATAAGGTCAGAATTATACAGTAAACGAGTCCCACTTGCTTGGATTTGGCCTATAACCCTCCAAACCTTTCTTTTCATATACTTACCCAATGTCTTTTAAACCTTTGGAACTGTACTTGCAGCCACCACTTCCTCTAGCAGTTCATTCCATGTGCGAACTACTCCAGGTGTAAATCCATTGCCCCTCATTTCCTTCTTAAATATTTCTCCTCTCATCTTAAAAATATGCCTCACAGCTTTGAAACCCACACCCTAGGGAAAGGACCATTGCTCTTCACATTATCTACGTCATTTTATAAACCTCCATAAGGTTATCCCTCAATCTCCTTCCTCCAATGAACAAATGAATCTTACGTGCTATTCTGGTCTTCTTCCTATTGGAAGGATGTTGTGAAAATTGAAAGGGTCAGAAAAGATTTACAAGGGTGTTGCCAGGGTTGGAGGATTTGAGCTATAGGGAGAGGCTGAACAGGCTAGCGCTGTTTCCCCTGGAGCGTTGGAGGCTGAGGGGTGACCTTATAGAGGTTTATAAAATCATGAGGGGCATGGAAAGGGTAAATAGACAAAGTCTTTTCCCTGGGATGGTGGAGTCCAGAACTAGAGGGCATAGGTTTAGGATGAGAGGGGAAAGATATAAAAGGGACCTAAGGAGCAACTTTTTCATGTAGAGGGTGATGTGCGTGTGGAATGGGCTGCCAGAGGAAGTGGTGAAGACTAGTACAATTACAACATTTAAAAGACATCTAGATGGGTATACGAATAGGAAGGATTTGGAGGTGGGACTAGATTGGGTTGGGATATCTGGTCAGCATGGATAAGTTGGGCCGAAAAGTCTGTTTCCGTGCTGTACATCTATATGACCCTCTGACTCAAAATCCCAATCTATCCAACCTACCTTTGCAACTCAAACCTTCCATTTCTGGCAACATCCTGGTAAATCTTTTCTGAACTTTTTCCTATTTAAGATACCATTCCTCTAACAGGGTGACCAGAACGGTACACAGTATTCCAGAAGAGCCCTCACCAATGCCTTGTACAACCTCAACATGATGTCCCAACTTTTTAATTCATTTTCCAACATTTAGCCCATAGCCCTCCAAACCTTTCCTATTCATATACCCATCCAGATGTCTTGGAGATGTTGTAATTGTACCAGCCTCCACCACTTTCTCTGGCAAATCATTCCATACACACACCACTCTCTGCGTGGAAAAAGTTACCCTTCAAGTCCTTTTTAAATCTTTTCCCTCTCACCTTAAATCAATGCTCTCTAATTTGGACTTCCCCCACCCTTGGAAATAGACCTTGTCTATTTATCCTATCCATACCCCTCATGGTTTTATAAACATCTATAAGGCCACCCCTCAGCTTCCACTCCAGGGAAAATGCCCCAGCCTATTCAGCCTCTCCCTTTCACTCATACCCTCTAGTCCTGGCAACACGCTAATAAATCTTTTCTGCCCCCTCAAGTTTAACAACTTGCTTCCTGTAGAAGGGTGACCAGAATTGTACGCAGTATTCTAAAAGTTTCCTCACCAATGTACAGTACAGCTGCAACATGATGTCCCAGCTCCTATACTCAATGTTCTGACCAATGAAGGCAAGCTTTCCAAATGCCCATTTGTCTACCTGCAACTCCAGTTTCAAAGAAATGTGCACCTGCACCACTAGGCATCTTTGTTCAGTGATACTCCTCAGTGCCCTTCCATTAAGTGTACGGATCCTGCCCTGGTTTGCCTTACCAAAATGCAACGCCTTGCATTTATCTAAATTAGACTCCATCTGCTATTCCTCAGCCAACGTGGTAAGTTAGAGGGAACTGACAAGGCAATAAAACAGTTTAGTGATTTGAGTATTGAAACCCATGTGTGACAGCAAGGTGGAGAGAATATAAACTTAAGATTCTACTAGCAGAGTCAGAGAATGAAGTAATTGTAAAATGCGAGAGTCCTGTATCTGAATTAAGCAGCATTTTTAACAAAAATGAATTGTTAGCCCAGATTGAAATAAATATGTATGACTTGATAGCCGTTACAATGAATGTGTGCAAGCTGACCAAGTCTGGGACTGGAATATTGAAGGATATTTGTCATTTCAAATGGAAGAGTAGCTCTGTTCATTAAAGATGAGATCAGTACAGTACAGTAGTGAGAGATGACCCTAATGTGAAAGAGCAAAATACGGAATTAGTTTTGGCAGCGATATGAAATAGGAAAGGTAAGTGTTTATTTGTGGGAGGAGTTTATACAACTCCCCCCAACAGTAATTATGCTGTAAGAGAGTGAATAATGGAAGAAATAAATGAAGGTAAGAAAACTGAATTAGCTGGTGAATTAGCATACTAACAGACAGAATAGAATCTATTCAGAAGGAGTATTTGAGAATAGTCAGAATAAGTATATTCCTAATGTTAAAAACAATCTAAATGGAGGGTCCACCATTCTTGGTGAACGGAATAAGTTAGGGAAACCATCAAACTTAAGGAAAAAACATATAACTGCACTCAAATGAGTGGCAGGTCAGATAATTGATTCAAGTATACAGAATGGTAAAGTATGATTGAAAGGTTAACAGGAGGAAGAACGTTAGTATAAGAAGAAGCTAGCTAGAACTGTAAAAATGAAAAGCGAGAGTTCCTACATATATTTAAAAATGAAAAGAGTAAGAAAAATTAGTATTGGTCTTCTGCAGAGTAAAAATGGGGAATTAATGTAGATAATAAGGAAATGGTGGGTGAACTGAACAAACATTCTGTCTTCACTATGAATAATAGAAAAAAAAATTCCAGCAGTAGCTGTACATCAGGAGGTGGAATGGAGAGAAGAACTTCGTGAAATTCAAATCACTAGGGGACTATTAACCAAACTGATGGATCTGTGATTTGATAAGTCTCTGGGTCCAGATGGACTTCATCCTAAGTTCTTAAAAGGGGTGGTTTGTGAGGTGGTAAATATGTTGGAGTCAATTTTCCAAAATTTCCTAGATTCAGGAAAGGCTCCATCAGACTGGAAAGTAGCAAGCATAGGAATGGAGGTAGAAATCTGGAAACTATAAGTCAGTTATCTTGGTGTCTGTCATGGGGGAGGTATTAGAATCAATCATTAAACAGGTAATTGCTGCACGCTTAGGAAAAAAACTCAAAGTCATAGAGTAATTGAAGAGTCAGCATAATTTTGTGAAAGGAAAATCATGTTTAACTAATTTAGTGCAGTTCTTTGAAGGAGTAACTGGTATTGTGGAGATTTACTTACAGATGTACTGTACACATATCTTTTTATAAGGTGTCATACCAAAGGTTACTGTGGTAAATTAAAGCTCATGGTGTCATATTAGCCTGGACAGAAAATTGACTGATTTGCAGAAAACGACGTCTGCTTAACAGCTGTTTTGTATGACTGGATGGATTTGATGAATGGAGTTCTGCGCTGTCTGTGCTGCTGATAATTTACATCAATATCTTAGCTGAGTGTGAGGGACAGAAGCTAAATTTTGCAGATGACACAACAATAAATAGCAAAATATATTGTGACAAAGACAGAGGGTGGTTGCATAAAGGCCAAGAAAGATCGATTGAGTGGACAGAAGCTTGACAGATGGAGCACAATATGGGAAAATATAAAGTTGTTTACTTTGGAAGAAAGAATGAAAAAATTGATATTACTTAAAGGGAGAATCACTGTGGAAATCATGTGCGAGTGATCTAGGTGGTTTAATGTATAAGTCTCAAAAAAATTAATAAGCAAGTACAGCATGTAATCAAGAAGGCTAATGGGATACTATGCTTCATTATGAGAGGAATTAAACTGAAAAGTGTTATTCTTCGGTTATAGAACATTAGTAAGACCTCATCTCAAAACTGTGTACAGTTTAATCTCCTTATTTAAGGATGTCAATGTATTAGAGGCACTTTGTTTGAGGTTTGCTAGTTTGATACCTAGAATGGATGGGTATGAGGATAGGTTGGACATAGTAGGCTTGCTTCTACGACAATGTAGAAGAGTAAGGGCGTCTTGCTGGAAGGGTATTAAGATCCTGAATGGTTTTGACAAGGTGGATTTGAAAATGATTTTTTTTCTCTTGTGGGTGAATCCAGAACTTGAAAGCAATATTTTAAAGGTTGTCCTTTTTATTGGAGATGAGAATTTCTTTTTCTCAGAGGGTTATGTGACTTTAGAATTCTGTCACTGAAGATGATAGGAGCAGGGTAATTGAATATTTTTAAGACGGATGGAGATGGATTCTTGTTAAGCAAGAGGATCAAGGTTATTGGGGTGCATTGAAATGTGGATTTCAAAGCACATACAGATCACCCCATGATTTTATTGAATAGAGGAGCAAACTTAAATAGCTTCCTTTGTATATAATTGATAATGGAAAATAAACAAGGCTATGGCAGAAGAGTTAAGACTTAGAAAACATCCTAAAGGTACTTGAAAGTCAAGAGGTGAACACAAGGGAGGAACTCAAAACAAACAACATCATGAGGGAAAAGCTGCCAGGGAAAGGTTTGGTAAATTCCCAGGACAAGATAGCCTGCGTCCTAGAATCTTGAAAGTGGTAGCTGCAGAGATGCATTAGTTATAATCTTACAAAATTCCTTCATTTCTAGAAGAGTCCCAGAGGATTGGAAAACAGCACAGCAATAGCTAAGCAAGCCACTCAGTTGTATCAATCACTCTGAAGTCTCAAGAAAGGAATGAAACTCGACAGAACACCTGGCATCTACCTAGGCACTGGAAAAGACAAGGACAGGAACAGCTCAGGGGACTCTGTGAATCCTCCGTACTAATATCTGGGGGCTAGTGCCAAAATTGGAGAACTGTTACACAGACTAGTTAAGCAACAGTGTGACACAGTCATACTCACGGAATCAAAGTTTACAGACAATGTCCTAGACAACACCATCACCATCCTTGGATATGTCCTGCTCTACTGGCTGGACAAACCCAGCAGAGGTGGCGGCATAGTGTATACAGTCAGGAGGAAGTTGCTCTGAGGGTCCTCAACATTGACTCCAGACCCCATTAAGTTCATAGCTTCAGGTTAAACATGGGGAAGAGAACCTCTGGCTGATTGCTGTGTACTGTCCTCCCTCCGCTGATGAATCAGTACTCCTCCTTGTTGAACAACACCTGGAGGAAGCACTGAGGGTGGCAAGGACGAAAAATGTACTCTTGGTGGGGAATTTCAATGTCCATTACCAAGAGTGGCTCAGGAGTAGTACTACTGAGTCCTAAAGGTCATACCTGCTAAACTGGGCCTGCGGCAGGTAGTGAGGGAATCAACGTGATGGAAAAATATACTTGTCCTCATCCTTATCAATTTGCTGGCTGCAGATGCATCTGTCCATGACACTATCAGTAAGAGTAACCATTACATAGTCCTTTTGGAGATGATGTCCCGCCTTCACATTGAGAATACCCTCCATTGTGTGTGTGGCACTATCACTGTGCTAAATGGGACAGGCTGGCAACTTAAGACAGGGCAGCCATAAAGTGCTATGGGCCACCAACAGCAGCAGAACTGTACTCCAACATAATCTGCACCTTGTGGCATGGCATATCCCCCACTCAAACATTACCATCAAGCTAGGGGATCAATAGAGAGAGCAGGAGGATATGTCAGGAGCAGCACCAGGCAAATGAGGTTTCAACCCAGTGAAGCTACCAAACAGACTTACTTGCATGTGAAACAGCATATACAGCAAGTGATAGACACAGCTAAGCAATCCCCACAATGAACAGATTGGACCTCTCCAGTCCTGCCACATCCAGTTGTGAATGGTAGTGGACGATTAAACAACTCACTGGAGGAGGAGAAGGCTCCAAAGATATCCCCATCCTCGATGATGGAAGAGCCCAACATATTAGTGCAGAGATAAGGCTGAAGCATCCACCACAATCTTCAGCCAGAAATGCTGAGTGGATGGTCCAACTCAGCCTCCTTCGGTGGTCCCCAGAATCACAGATCCCAGTCTTCAGCGAATTTGACTCATTCTAAGTGATACCAAGAAATTGTTGGAGACGCTGGATACTGCAAAGACTATGGGCCCTGACAATATTCCTGCAATGATACTGAAGACTTGAGCTCCAGAATTTGCTTGTCCACTGGCCAAGCTGTTCCAGTACAGTTACAACACTGGCATCGAAACAATGATGTGGCGAATTGCGCAAATATATCCCCATACAAAAAACAGGATAAATACAGTCCGGCCAATTACCGCCCTATCAGTTTACTCTCATCATCAGTAAAGTGATGGAAGGTGTCAGAAACAATACAATCAAGCAGCACCTCCTCAGCAATAATCTGTTCAGTGACACCCAATTTGAGTTCCGCTAGGCCCACTCAGCTCCTGATCTCATTACAGCCTTGCTTCAATCAGGGACAAAAAAGTTGAATTCCAGAGGTGAGGTGAGGTGAGAGTGACAGTCCTTGACATCAAAGCTGCATTCAATTAAGTGTGGCAACAAAGAACCCTAGAAAAATTGGGATTAATGAATATTAAGGGGCAAACTCTCCACTGGTTGGAGTCCTAGATGGTTTATGGTAGCTGGAGGTCAGTCATCTTAGCTGCAAGACACTTCTGCAGGAGTTCCTCAGGGTAGGGTCCTAGGCCCAACGATCTTCAGCTGCATCATCAATAATCTTCCCTCCATCATAAGGTCAAAAATACAGATGTTCACTGATGATTGCACAATATTCAGCACCATTCATGACTCCTTGGTTCTGAAGCAGTGCACAATCAAATGCAACAAGATCTGGACAATATCCAGGTTGGGCTGACCATTGGCAAGTAACATTCATGTCATACAATACTAGGCAATGACCTTCTCTAATAAGAGACAATCTAACCATTAACATTCAATTATGTTATCATCACTAAATAACCCCACAATGAACATCTTCAGGGTTACCACTGACCAGAAACTCAACTGGACTTGCCATATTAATACAGTGGCTTCAAAAACAGCTCAGAGGCCATAAATCTACTAGGTGAAAGTGAGGACTGCAGATGCTGGAGACCAGAGTTGAGAGTGTGATACTGGAAAAGCAGGTCAGGCAGCATCTGAGGAGCAGAAGCGTTGGCTTTTCAGGCAAAAGCCCTTCATCTGGAGTCCTGATGAAGGGCTTTTGCTCGAAACATCAAGTCTCCTGCTCCTCGGATGCTGCCTGACCTGCTGTGCTCTTCCAGCACCACTCTCTAGATAGAGGCTATAAATACTGAGGTGAATAACTACCCATAGCCTGTCCACTATCTACAAGGCAGAAGTCAGATGTGTAATGGAATAATCCCCACTTGCCTGGATGGGTGCAGCTCCAAACACTCAAGAAGTTTGACGCCATCCAGGACAAAGCAGCCCACTTGATTGGCACCACATCCACAAGCATCCACTTCCTCCACAACTGATGCACAGTAGAATATGTGCCATCTACAAGATGCACTGCAGAGGTTCACCAAGGCTCCTTTGATAGCACCTTCTAAATCCATGACTACTTCCACCTAGAAGGACAAGGGCAACAGACACATGGGCACACCACTGCCTACAAGTTCCCCTCCAAGCCACTCACCATCTTGATTTGGAAATACAGAGGAACCTCGATTATCCGAACGAGATGGGCGGGCACTATTTCATTCGGATAATTGATTATGCGGTTAATTGATTTCCTCCTGGGCTCGGAGTTTTCTGTGAAGTCTGCTCCCCATTCAGGAAACTAGGCAAAAGCACACTGTATGCGAGACCCCACCCCCGTCCGCTCCCACCCTGCCTCCCCACCCACACTCTGCCCATCTGCCCCTGCCCGCCCCCAAACCTGTCCACTCCCATCCCACCCCCCCACCTGCCCCCAAACCCATCCACTCCCACTCTATCCCTCATCCGCTCCCACCCCACCACCCCGGCCCACACTCTGCCCATCTGCCCCCCCCCCGGCCGCCCGCAAACCCGTCCTCTCCCACCCTCCACCCCGTCTGCTCCTATCCTGCCACCCCGGCCCACACTCCGCCCGTCGGCCCCCGCCTGCCCCCAAACCCATCCACTCCCACTCGCCCCCCCCACCCACCCCCAACCCCATGCACTCCAACCCCACCCCCCCAACCCTGTCCAACTCTGCACACCCCGTCTGTCCCCTGCCCGCACCAACCCCGCACCAGTGCCCGCCCCCAACCCTGTAGCACCAACCCTGCTCCCCGAACACCGCAACCCCATCTATTCCCACCCACCATCCAATGCCCATCCAAACACCCAGGGCAGCCGGACTGTACACCAACACTAAAACTGCTGCTGGCTTTGTGGGGTAAGTCTCGAAATAGCGTGACACACACACACACACACACACACACACACACACACACACACACACACACACACACACACATTCTTACTGCAACTTTTTGACAGGTTCCACCTCTGCCCTGTACAGGACAATGTTGGAGAGATTATCTGGGGAAGAGGCGTTTAGGGTGCACCCCTATGTAGAACTCCAGGGAAGTGTAGGAGGAGAGAGAGGGTGGGGGGGTCAATCATTTGGAGATGGTGCCTGGACTGTCCAAGACTGTTCTCAGCAGCATTTTAGTGAGCCGAGTTTGATTTTAATCATTGTACCTGTAAAAAAAGATGCAATCAGGGTTGAAACAGCTCTTTGATGTGATGTTTCTATTAGAACCTTGAGATCCCCTTTGGATAATCTGATATTCGGATAATCGGATCCTCTGTATATCATCATTCCTTCATTGCTGGATCAAAATACAGAATTCCCTCCCTAAGGACATTGTGGGTCTACAGGTGGACTGCAGTGACTCAAGATGGCAGCTCACCACCGCCTTCTAGAGGGTAACTAGGGATGGGCAATAAATGCTGGACAGCCAGTGACTTCCACAAGAGAAGAAAAAAAATGCCACAAGAATTAGTGCTGTTTATATATTTATGCTATTTATCATTTATATCAATGAATTAACCAAAGGGACTCCATGTATGATAATTAAACTTGCCAACGACACCAATAAAGGTAGGAATATGAGGTGTGAGGAGGAGGTAAAGTGTTTACAAAGACATAAGGAGGGCATCAGAGAACCAGATGGATTTTTATGATAACCTGATAGTTTCATGGATACTTTTACTAACATATTTTTTAATTCTAGGTTTTTATTTAGTTAACTGAATTTGAATCCCTGAGTTGCCTGACTGGAATTTTAATTCATGCCTTCAGATCATTATTCCAGGTTTCTGAGTTGGATAGTCCTGTAACATAATGTCTTGGCTACCATGCCCCCAGTGCATGAAATAAAGTGAAGGCCTTCCTCACCTTCCTCTTCCTAGCTCTCTGATTTTTCTTGTTCCTTCTTCCCTCCTCAATTGAACATTCCATCATGCCGCAGGAGTTTCTTCACCAAAATGATAATTTGCAGTGATCATCTGAGGGTGGTGGACCTCAACTACATTTAAGTGTCCCTCCTTATATAGGGCTAGACCTTTGAGGTGATTGATCTTTTTGCCTGGCTTTGATTTTTCAAAGGAATGCAGCAGTAATTCCACTGAAAGTCATAGAGCTATACAGCATGGAAACAGGCCCTTCGGTCCAACTCGTCCATGCCGACCAAATATCCTAAATTAATCTAGTCCCATTTACCAGCATTTGGCCCATATCCCTCCAAACCCTTCCTATTCATATACCCATCAGATGCCTTTTAAATGTTGTGACCGGCCTCCACCACTTCCTCTGGTAGCTTATTTCATACATGCACCACCCTCTGTGTGAAAATGTTGCCCCTTATATCTTTTTGAATCTTTCCCCCTCACCCTAAACTTTGCATCAAAACTCTTTCTGTTTAGCTAATGCAATTACTGTTAATTGTTCCATTCATGTGTAACACTTAATAAATATTATTATGGATGGGATTTCTATAGGGGAATACAAGTGCAGAAAATATTCTTCATTTTTTAAAGGTTACCTTTGAAAATAATCTATTTATTATGCTGTTGGAAGTCTAGTGACTGCCAGTTTGATATATTAGAAAGACCCTTATCAGCAGATTTAACACCTCTATCAAATCACCTCTCTTGCTTCATAAACAGCCTCACATTTCTGTTTTGCATTTCTCATAGAACAATTGATCCCAATTTATACTCCACAGCTCCTGCCTAATAGCAGTATAATGTCCCCTCCCTCAATTAAATACCTTCCCATACTGTCTATTTCTATCCCTTTCCATGGCTATGGTAAAGGTGAGGCAGTTGTGGTCACTGTCACTGAAATGCTCTCCCATTGAGAGATCTGACACCAGACCTGGCTCGTTGCCTAGTGCCAAATTCAATATGGCCTTGCCCCAGTCATATTGATTCGGGAATCCTTCCTGGACACACCTGACAAAATTGGCTCCATCCAGACCATCTGCATTAAGGAGGTTCCAATCAATATTGGGGAAGTTGAAGTCACCCATAACACCGATCTGTTACAGCTGCACCTCTCCAAGATCTGCTGTCCAATCTGTTCTTCCATCTCTTTGCTGCTACTGGGAGGTTCTATAGAAAAAACCCAATGAAGTGACTGCTCCTTTCCTATTACTGACTTCCACCCATATTGACTAAGTAAACAAAGCCTTCTTAACAACCTCCTTTTCTGCAGCTTTGAGACACCCTCTAATTAACAATGCTACTTCCCTGCCTGTTTAATAGCAACCCCCCCCCCCCCCACCTTTTTAAAAGATCTAATCTAAACCCTGGAACATCCAGCAACCATTCCTGCTCCTTTGAAATCCATGTCTCCGTTATGGCCATAACATCGTAGTTCCAAGTACTGACCTATGCTTTAAGTTCATCACTCTTATTCTTGACACTCCTTGCATTGAAATAGACACACTTTAATCCATGCCTTTGCCTTATCAACCTACCTGACAGACTCTCTGCATTCTATTTCTGCCCATTCAACAACTACCCTCTCCTCTGATCTGTAGCTCTGGTTCCCAACCCCCTGCCAAACTAGATTAAACCCTCCCAAATGGTCTAGCTAATCTCCCACCCAGGACATTGGTGCCCCTCCAGTTTAAGTGCAACCAGTCCTTCATGTAGAGGTCCCACCTTCCCCAAAAGGTACCCTAATGATCTGCATATCTGAAGCCCTCACTCCTGCCACGTATTTAGCTGCACTTGCTCCCTGTTTCTCACCTCATTAGTAATCCTGAGATGTGCTGTTTTAACAGTCTCAATACAGCTGTATAGTATGAAGCTGGGTAAAGGGGTTAAATCTATCTGTTTGCTGTTTGTGATAAGGATTTTTTTGTGTAATAGACATGATATTTTTGTTTAAAAGTACATTGGCAACCTCATGTGACTATGCTCAGTTGTGACCACCATGGTAACAAAATTGCAAAAATAAAACTTATGGTCCATCAAGCCAGGGTTCACTTTGAAAACATACTAATCCAGTATTACAGTCAGCTGGGATTATAACATTGCTGACCACACAGTGCAAATACACAGTTAAGCACAACAATAAAGGTAAGGTTGGGACCTTTATACTGGAATATTACATGTTATGATACCATCTAACAGGTACACAACCTGCTTCCATGCCTACAGAAAGAATCTTGGCTGAGTTGCAGAACCTTCTTGCTAGTGCTGTCACCTTCCCAGATTTAAAGGAGTTTCCCAAAATGGGATATATTCTCATAAACCTCTGAGAACCAGCACTACACAGAATAAGCCAGCATGAGAACTTCACAAGTGATTAATATAAGCTTTCACAGAAGCATTCAGCATGGGACAAGGCCACTTGTTCCTTTGTACCTTCACTGGTTCTTTATCCAATTATTTTAATTGACCCACGCTCTTTCCTCACAGCGGGGAGAAAGTGAGGTCTGCAGATGCTGGAGATCAGAGCTGAAAATGTGTTGCTGGAAAAACGCAGCAGGTCAGGCAGCATCCAAGGAACCGGAGATTCAATATTTCGGGCATAAGCCCTTCTTCAGGAAGAAGGGCTTCCTGAAGAAGGGCTTATGCCCGGAACGTTGAATCTCCTGCTCCTTGGATGCTGCCTGACCTGCTGCGCTTTTCCAGCAACACATTTTCAGCTCTTTCCCCATAGCTCTGTGAACCTTTCAACTATTTATCCAACTGCATTTAAAAATTATTATTTGAATCTGTTTTTTCCACCTTTTGCAACAGTGCATTCTAGATCATGACAATTTTACCCTTCATTTACCTGGTTATTGGAGAGTTATGGTTTCTTCCATTGTATCTGAGTAGTCTAAGGTTGGAGTCAATTAGCGCCCTTAAACATCTAGAACTTTTGGAAATTGTAGTTCCTGCATCAGATATCCACATGGGAGTTGGGTGTGAAGATTGTGACCTGATTTGTAGTCTGCAAGAAATCCTATCTGTATTAACAGACCAAGAACTCAATATTAGTCTTGGAATGGGTGCAGTGTAGGTTCACTTGATTCGTATCAGGGCTTAAAAGGGTTAAATTATAAGAAGAGGTTGCGCAGAATGACTCTTTCTGCAATGTAACAACTCAGTTAATCTGCATTTGAGTATAAAAGATTGAAGGCAACCTAACTTATTTAAGATTATTAGGATTAGATAGGATAGATAGAAAAGATATCCTCTGGTTGGGAAATTCAAAATAAGAGAACCTAACGTTAAATTCAGAGATAATTGTTTGTGTGATGTCAGGAAACATCTCTTCATGCAAAGGGGAGTGGAAATCTGAAACACACACCTGCAAAACATGATTGAGGCTGGAGCTTATTGAAAATTTCCAAACTGAGATGGGTACATATTTTTTTGAGGAAAGGGCAATAGGCAGTTAAAATACATATCAATGATGATCTAACTGAATGGTACAACAGACTAGAGAGGCTGAATGGCTTCACGCTGTTCCTACCTTCCGAATCCAGGGTTTGATATGCAACCAATATGATTAGATTGCTACTCTTGGTGGAGAGGTGGGCCCTCTCAGGAGATTTTGTGGTTGGCTGAGGACTAATGATAAAGCAAATATTAAAGGATCTGCAGACTTTTTCAAGTGTACATAAATTAACCAGAATGTTTTTTGTTCCAGTTTCTGATAGCTGAGAGCGATCGAGGGGGTTTGTGCAACATTGATTGCTCCCGAGCTCAACAGAAGCCAGTCTGTGGGAGTGACAGGAAGTTCTACAAATCCCACTGTGCTTTTCAACGAGCAAAATGCAGGGACCCAACCCTTGAAACCAAGCCTCGGAGCCGGTGCAGTGGTAAGGATGGAAACATCAAAACAGCTGATTCGTCCATTAGTCAATAATCAACTAGTTCTAGCCCCCCTTCACTGGCCTCATCTTTCCCCACATTTGTAACCTCACCTACTTCTACAAGCTCCTGAGAACTCTGCTTTCCTAAAATTCTTGTCTCCAAATTCTAACACCCTATCATTCGCAGTTTTTCTGTCATTTCCCAAACCTCTCCACCTCTGTACTTCTCTTTCCTCCCTAACTCTGGCCAAGTTTTTCGTCACCATGGACATGTGTCAAATTTTAATTGGCATGCTAAATTTTGGGAACTTGACCACATCAAAGGTAATACATAAATGCAAACTGTGTCACAGATCCAGAATTCCCATTAACAACAAACTCTATCATTTATTCCAAAACACTCCTTGCTGATTCCTTTTGCCATGTCAAACTTACCAAATTGTACCATTCCACACTTTTTGAAGGTATTTCATTATCCCCTCTTTCAGCATACTTTCTAATACTTCCACAACTGATGCTGCAGTTTGTTTCCACACTCCTTTCTAAGAAGGGCTTCGTGTTTTTCAATGGGCTATCAACTTAAGCTATGGACTGAATAGAGCTCTTTTAAAATTATAAAGACACTCTATTTATGGTGAGCATAGAGAAGGTGTTTCCATTTGTAGGGAAAACACAGCTATGGGACATAAATATGATACAGTCACAAATAAATCCAATATGGAATTCAAGAGAAATTTCCTCCCCCACAGAGCGTTGGTATCTCTGAATAGGAGAGATGTCTTTAATGGATAACAAGAAAAATACATGAGAAAGAAGGAATAGACCATGAAAGGAAAATAGACCATGGGAACAGAGGACTTCACAACAGGAGTTGGCCTGCTCCACCATCCAATAAAATCATGGCAATTGGAATGAGTTTTGCTCTCAGACAGCTGACTGTGGGACATATCTGTTCACTCCATTTTATTTTAGTCACACATAAGTCATCTGTTTAAATATTACATGACAGGATAGTGTTAAATCATTGGAGCAATTAGCTGGGTGTTCCTTGCATAACTCCTTGAGGGATTTCTCTAACCTGCACAACCTCAAAGTTTAACAATTTCCATAAATCTCAGTGTGTCACAGTGCAAGGTGAAGGATGAAGCAACAATTTTCATCTGTTTTTTGAAACAGCAACACTGTGTTTTGGGTATCTTTTCCCTGTATAGGATCTCTACGACAAGAAAACAAAGTAGTCAGCCTTCTCCAAAAGCATAACAGAAATGCTGAGATGGGGCAACTACATTTCTCCCCTCTTCTCCTGTCTGAGCATTCGCACAGTGATTGTTGAGAACTGTCGCAATTTTACTGAGTGCTCCATTCAACATAAGAATAAAGTAAAACTACAGTGTATTGTTTTATCTAAGTTGTTAATTCTTTTGTTTCATCTTAATCCAGTTAATGACTGTTGAATATATAAATTTAAATTTAAATTTAAATTTTAAATTAAATGTAAATGTGGGCGGCACGGTGGCACAGTGGTTAGCACTGCTGCCTCACTGCGCCAGAGACCCGGGTTCAATTCCCGACTCAGGCGACGAACTGTGTGGAGTTTGCACATTCTCCCCGTGTCTGCGTGGGTTTCCTCCGGGTGCTCCGGTTTCCTCCCACAGTCCAAAGATGTGCAGGTCAGGTGAATTGGTCATGCTAAATTGCCCGTAGTGTTAGATAATGGGTAAATGTAGGGGTATGGGTGGGTTGCGCTTCGGCGGGTCGGTGTGGACTTGTTGGGCCGAAGGGCCTGTTTCCACACTGTGAGTAATCTAATCTGATAACGTACCAAAATCAGTGCAATCCTTTAAATAAAGTTCTCTGCAGAGCTACCTTGATTAGAAAAAGGATGATTTAGTGTAGTGGTCTATCAATAGGTTCTATGTTTCATTTCAGGCTCGACTGATGAAACAACAGTCTCCTTTCTATAATTGTTCTAAACTTACCAAATTACCTCTGTTATTGAGAAATGCAAGTGATCAATCAAAACCAACAAGGCAATGCTGTTCAGAGAAGATGGATGTAAATGAAAAAGTTTGGGTTTTAAAAGCTTGTAGAAATAGGGGAAGATTAAATGAAGTAAGGAGTTACGTAGCTTTGTGACTAAGGAGCAAACATTGAGTGCACTAGAATCAATTAGGAGAATTTTTCTGGCTTGCATGAAGTAGGAAGCCAGTTTGTATAATAAGGGTAATTTTACTAGGTCTACACCTGGCAAACCCCTTCACCCCTGCTGGTTAGGGAATCTGTCAGGTAAATTGAAGTAGCCTTCTAACAGCAACCTGAGGGATGTGGTGTTGTGTCTTTCTGAAGAATAAAGGAAGGTCATGGGCAGGGAAGGCAATCTCTGCAGCCTCAGCATTTTCCTTGGAGAGGCTTCTCCATCATCAGTAACAATTTGATTATTTTGTTTAATTACCTAAAATCTGATTGAAGATTTGTAGCTCGGGTATCCGTTGTTGTGGTTCTGCTCGCCGAGCTGGAAGTTTTTGCTGCAAACGTTTCGTTCCCTGGCTAGGGAACATCATCAGTGCTGTTGGAGCCTCGTGTGAAGCGCTGCTTTGATGTTTCTTCCGGTATTTATATTGGTTTGTTCTTGCCGCTTCCGGGTGTCAGTTTCAGCTGCAGTGATTTGTATGTGGGGTCCAGGTCGATGTGTCTGTTGATGGATGTTCTTGCCGTTTCCGGGTGTCAGTTTCAGCTGTAGTGGTTTGTATATGGTGTCCAGGTCAATGTGTCTGTTGATGGAGTTTGGGGATGAATGCCATGCTTCTAGGAATTCTCTGGCTGTTCTCTGTCTGGCTTGTCCTATGATAGTGGTGTTTTCCCAGTCAAATTCATGTTGCTGGTTGTCTGAGTGTATGGCTACTAGAGATAGCTGGTCGTGTTGTTTTGTGGCTAGCTGATGTTCATGGATGCGGATTGTTAGCTGTCTTCCTGTTTAATTGTTTAATTACCTTTTGGCCTATCTTCTACCAGCTTCATGGCCCCTTCCATCCCCAGTCACCATTGTTCCTGATGGCACTGATAAGAATCCTGAGCTGTCAACAGCTCAAGGTGGGATTTCCTCTGAGATGACGGGAGAAAGTCCAGTCTTTAATCAGTTAATGTTTTATGGAATGTTAAAAGTCTGCAGGAGCTACTGTCATCAGGGACGATGAGTTTCCCCATTGACCTTTCCACTGGTGGAGCAGGAAACTGTTGAGTTTGAGAAATTGTGCCCATAAATTCTTACAGTACATTTTGATCTTTAGTGTCCCATTAGCTCTTTGAAACAGCTATCCAATTAGTTCTACTCCATTGTTCTCTTACCACTGCTATGTAATTTTCTCTCCATGTATTTTTCCAGTTTTCTTAGGAATGTTACTGTTCAGTTTGCAGTGAAATGAATTTCAACCAGGTTCACAACACAAGATTTGATGATGACTTTCAATTCCATTTTCATCACTAATAACCAACTGCACAAAACAGAATCACCCAAAGTATAGAATCTTGGAAGAATTTATCTTTAATGGAATCCATTCAAAACCGTATTTTGCTGGTTAATAGTACACCTCAAACTGAATGTTGTTACTAGATTAGTGAAAAGTTTGTAAAATTATAGACATTCTTCTTTCATGTGCTGTCATCAATTTTTAATGTTCTGGTCCAACCGATGGTTCTCTACCGATGGGACGATCTCCACTTGAACTGATCTGAACCCAGTGTTCTAGCGAAAAGGATAAGTGGGGTGGTCACTAGGACTTTAAACTAGTGAGTCCAAGGGAAGGGAAAGGGAAAACCATAAGAAGTATGATAGTAAATATAAAGGTGAGCAGCAGGTTAGCATGTGTGCAGGAGGGTTTCAGTACAAGACAGACTATGAAAAAAAGTTAAAAGGAGGGATAACTCAGGAGATATTATTAGAGATGTTAGAAATCATGAGGTTAAGAAAATTAGCTTAAGGGCACTTTACCTGAAAGCTTGTAGCATTTGTAACAAGATGATGAATTAATGGCACAAGTCATTGCGCATGAATATGATTTAATAGCCATTATGGAGACACGGTTACAGGATGGTCACAACTGGGAGTTAAATATCCAGGGGTATCTATTTGGAAGGACAGACAGGAAGGTAAGGGAGATGGTGTTGCTCTGATATTCAAGGATGACATCAGGGCAGCGCTGAGAGATGACATAGGTTCATAGATGATATATGGAGAAGAGGGCTTTGGGTGGAAATGAGAAATTCTAGATAGGAGTAGTCTATAGGCCACCAAATAATAATATCACTTTGGGGCAGGCAATAAACAAAGAAATAACTAAGGTGTGTAAAAATGGTGCAGCTTTTATCATGGGGAATTTTAATCTGCATGCCGATTGGTTGAATCAGCTTGGTCAGGGTAGCCTTGGTGTGGAGAGATTGAGTAGATTGGGATTATAATCATTCGAATTTAGAAGGATGAGGGGGGGATCTTATAGAAGCATACAAAATTATGAAGAGAATAGATAAGTTAGAAGTAGAGAGGATGTTTCCACTGCCACGTGAAACTAGAACAAAAGGGCACAGCCTCAAAATTAGGGGGAGCAGATTTAGGACTGAATTGAGAAGGAAATTCTTCATCCAGAGGTTTGTAAATCTGTGGAATTCTTTGCCCAGTGAAATAGTTGATGCTGCTTCAGTAAACATTTTTAAGGCTAAGATAGATATATTTTGAACAATAAAGGAATTAAAGGATACGGTGAGAGTGTAGGTGAAGTGGAGCTGAGTCTATGAAAAGATCAGCCGTGATCTTATTGAATGGGAGAGTAGCTCGATGGGCAGGATGGCTTACTGCTGCTCCTAGTTCTTATATTCTTATTGGTTGAGTACACGTTATGTAATCCTTATCCTTTTCTCTGCTTTTGTCTACTTTCCTTCCGGATTGCCAAATTTTGGTATGCAATTATTCGATGATCTGATTGCTATAAGTGCTCACATCACATGATGTTTTGTTTAATGGTTTGTGATTGGGGTTAAACCTGTTTGGAACATAACTGGATATTAGAATGCTCTCTGAGGTAACTTTGTAAAGTACAGCTGAATGTGGTCAAGGGTTTCATTCTTTCTGATTACATTTGAACCCAGAGATCACCATAATTTGTACTTTAATATGGAGAACAGTGTGATTTTAGGAATACATTCACCATAGCTGTTTCTGAAATGAGTTGATCTGTGTTACAGAAAGGGCCACAGCAAGATGTCGAGAAGACAGAGCCCAAGCACTTGCACAAACAAGGAGAGCAACAGACTCCATCATTGTCCCAGAATGCAATGAGGATGGCTCCTTTGCACAGGTACTATGAGAAATCAATATTAAGTACTCGGTATTGAAATTGTGCACAGATAAGACATTAGGCATGGCACTGGCTTACATCTTACTGAACAATTGAAGTCATCTAATTGTGAAGATTAGATCACTTCAGCAATTGCTGAAGGTTTCAGCAATTATAAATATAATTTTAAATTTAAACATAATTATTGACAAGCTGTTAAAAAGAGAATTCATTGCAAACCTGAGTGGACTGATACTCATGAGTCGAATCCAACTGAGTTATTCTTCACTCATTCCTGGATCAATTTGGATTAGAAATTCTCCTCTGATTACAGCAATAGACTGTTGCAAAATTATCACACTGATGCTCATGGCAAGTTGGTATCTGATGAAGTGTTTCATCTGGAGAGACTGTTTGTTTACAGCAGAAAAGGTAAAGGAAGATTTAGTAATGGCATTCAAATGTATCAAGAGTTTTAATGGAGTAGGTAGAGACAACTATTGTCAGAGACAGGATATTTAATAATTAGGGGACATAGATTTAAGATCACTAATGAAAGAAGCAGGGCAGGGTAGGGGGAAGATGAGGTGAATTTTTATTTCAAATAGCAAGTGTAACAAGTTAATACATAGATAAGAATTCCTTACGAGAATAAATTGTTCCAAAATCACAACTTTGTAACTTGGGCAAAGATAATCATGCTGCCACCAAACCAAGCATTTTTCACTTGCTCCACAGTTGGTGAATTGTACCAATTATTAGCATTTGGGAAAGTAATTAAAAGAGATGAACATTTCATGTTGCAGACACTTGTAAACTAGAAGAAGAACCTGCATTCCATTGTGGCAACAGTTTCTTGTTTTCAGACCCAGATTTTGAAATAGTGCAAGCTTTTCTGAATGACATTATATTTTTATAGGCATATAAAAGTTTCATATTATTGCACTGGCAAAATGGCACCCGAGCATGTGGCAATTGAAAGTTGGGACTGAGTTCCTTCTGGTACTTTGTGAGTGCTTTGGCACTGCATGTACTTATCTAAGTAGTTCTGAAATGTCTTGAGAGCTCTTGCCTTTTCCATCCTTTCAGGCAGTGAGTCCTAGATAACCCCAACTTTCGAGGTGAAAAGATTTTCCTCAGATCCTCTCTAAACCTCCTGGCCCTTACCTTAAAAACTGTGCCCTTTGGCTATTGACCTCTCTTCCGGGGGTGGGAAATATTTCTTCCTATCTACACTGACTATACCCTTCAGAACCTTGCAGATCTGAATCAGATCATCCCTCAGTCTTCTCCGCTCTCAGGAAAACAAACTCCAGTCTATCTAGCTTCTCTTCATAGTTGAACTGCTCCTGTCCAGGCAACATCCTGGTGAATCGCTTCTGCACCTTCCTTAGTACAGTCACATCTTACCTGCAGCATGGCAGCTAGAAGTGCACATTAAACTATCGCTGTGGCTGAACTTACATTATACATAACTCCATCATAATCTGCTGCTCTTGTATTCATGTCTTGACCAATAAAGGAAAGTATCCGATAAGCCTTCTTAATCACTTGTCTGCTTGTCCTGTTGCCTTCATGGTCATGCACATCAAGGTCCCTCTGATCTCTTGTACTTCCCAGGGTATTCCATTCCTAGGGTACACCATTCAACATGTACTCCTTTGCCTTGTTAGTCCTCAAAAAATGCATCACCTCATACTTTTCAGGATCAAATTCCATTTGCCACTCAGGTTGTAAGTTTGCTCATTAAGCTGGAAGGTTTGTTTTCAGATGTTTCGTCACAATGCTAGGTAACATCATCAGAGAGCCTCTGGTGAAGCGTGGGTGTTCTGTCTCGCTTTCTATTTATGTGTCTTGGTCTGTTAAGGTGGGTGGTATAATTTCCAGTTCTTTTTCCCAGAGCTTGGTAAATGGGGTTCAAATTAACAGATTGAACAGACAGGCAGAAAGCTAGCCAACAGTATACACAAACACAAACAAGCCACCAAAAGACATGACCCACTATGATAAGTATCCTCACACACATATGAAGAAGGACACTACTTTGACTGGGATAACACATCCATCCTAGGACAGGCTAAACAGAGACATGTACAGGAATTCCTGTAATTCAAACCGGAATTTCATCAATACACGCATCGATTTGGACACCAGTTACCAACCTCTGAGAAAAAGAACTGGAAATGACATCATCCACCTTAACAGACCAAGACACATAAATAGAAAACGGGACAGAACACCAGCGTTTCAGCGTACACTCACTGATAATGTTACCGCGCATGGTGACAAAATGTCTGAAAACAAATCTTCCAGCTCAGTGAGCAAACATACAATCTGAACCTCTACCTGAGCGACAAATCTTCTCAAAAATCGCTAACATCCATTTGCCACTGTTTAGCCCATCCAACCAGTCTGTCTATATCATACAATGGTCTAACTCTTTCCTCTTTGTTATGACAATTGTCAAGGAAGAAAATACAATTGAAAACCAAGGGGAATTGGAAAGGTTCAGGGAGGAGATGAAATCCACAATAGAGAAGCAAAGAGGAATTATGAGAGAAAATTGACAGCCAACATAAAGGGGGTCCTAAAGTCTTCTGCAGTGTGTACAGGTAGAAGGAGGAGTAAGTCTAATTTTTAGGGACTAAGAAGGAGATTTACACATGGAGGCAGGGGCTTAGCTGAGTTACTAAATGAAAACTCTGCATCTGTATTTACCAAAGAGGCAGATGCTACCCAGGCCACGATGACCCTGGAAGAAACTCTGTCACTAGTGGATTCAAAATTGAAAATAAAGTCATGTTGGATAGATTTAAAATTGGCAAGGTGCCAAATGAGATGCATCAAAGAATATTGAAGGAAGTTCGACTGAAATTTGCAGGATCACTGACCACAATCTTTCAGTCTTGCTTAGGCTCAGGAAAAGTGCCAGAAAACTGAATTATTGCAAATGTTACTTCCTTTTTCAAAAAGATTTGTAGAGATAAGTCCAGCAACTACTGTCTAGTCAGTTTAACGTCAGTGGTGTGAAGCTGCTGGAAACAGTCATTGGGATTTGGAGTCAGGTGGAAAAAGGTGGGTTGATTAGGAAGAACCAGCATGGATTTCTAAAGATGATAGTATATTCAACTGGAGTTTTTTGAAGAAGTAGCAGAACTAGTCAGTATTGTTGATGTCGTACACATGGACTTCTATAATGCATTAGATATAATACCACACAACAGGCTTGTGAGAAAAGGTATAGGTCATGGAATAAAACAGGAAATTGCAAGTTTCTGCAAAATTGACTGAGTGATAGGAAATAAAGAGCAATGTTTCATGGATTTTTTTTTGCCTGGAGAAAGGCTTGTAGTGAGGATCCCCAGGGTCTGCTATTGTGATCCTTGTTTTTCCTGTTATGTATTAATACCTGGATCTTGATGTGTCAGGAACAATTTCAAAGTTCACAGATGTTTTGAGACTTGGGAACATTGTAAACTTTGAGGAGAACAGCTTAGACCTTCAAAAGGACATAGAGACGTTGATGGAGTGTGCAGATAGGTGGCAGATGAGATTGAATTCAGAGAAATGTGAGGTAATGCATTAGATTAGATTACTTACAGTGTGGAAACAGACCCTTCGGCCCAACAAGTCCACACCGACCCACTGAAGCGCAACCCACCCTTACCCCTACATTTACCCCTTACCTAACACTACGGGCAATTTAGCATGGCCAATTCACCTGACACACACATCTTTGGACTGTGGGAGGAAACCAGAGCACCCGGAGGAAACCCATGCAGACACATGCAAACTCCACACAGTCAATCACCTGAGGCGGGAATTGAACCCGGGTCTCTGGCGCTGTGAGGCAGCAGTGCTAACCACTGTGCCACCGTGCCACCCACGGTAGGAAGAATATTAGCAGACACTATACAATAGGGAGTGAAATTCTAAAAGGGGTACAGAAGCAGAGAGTCATGGGTGTATATGTGCAGAAATCATTGAAGGTGGCACGACAGATTGAGAGAGAAATTAATAAAGTATACAGTATCCTAGAATTTATTAATGAAGGCATAGAATACTAGAATAAAGAGGTGATGATGAACTTATATAAGACCTCAGCTAGAGTTCTGGGCATCACACCATAGGAAAGATGTGAATGCATTTTAAAGTGCAGAAGAGGTTTACAAGATTGGTTCCAAGGATGAGAGACTTTACTTATGAGGATAAATTGGAGAGATTGCAACTGTTCTCCTTGGATACAAGAAAGCAAAGAGGAGACCTGACTGAAGTTTTCAAAATAATAAGGGGACTAAATGGTGTAAATAGGGAGAAACAGTTTCTGCTTATAAAAGGATAAAGAACGGCAGGCCATAGATGTAAAGCTTTTTGCAAGAGCAGCAAATATAAGGTAATAAAAAACCATTTTCAGACATTTTCAGGTCCGGAATGCACTGGCCAACAGTATGATGGAGGCAGGTTCAGTTAAAGCATTCAAGAGGGCATGAAATGATTGTTTCTAATCAAACAATGCACAAGGACATGGGGAAAAGGCAAAGGAATGACACTGAGTCATAATGCTCATTTATAGAGCCAATTCAGTTAAAATTGGCCAAATAGCCTCCTTCTACACTAGGACACTTCTGAGATTTTGTGGTACTAAAAGGCACAACTCACAAGCAATGGAATGGAACATTCTTCACTTGCTTGGATCAATGCAACAAGAAGCTAGACATCTGCTTGAAGGATAGTTCATCCACCATCTTAGTTAAAGACAAAAAAACTGCAGATACTGGAATCCAAAGTAGATAAGCAGGAGGCTGGAAGACAAAGCAATCTTTCATTCCACAGCATGATAGTTACAGTATATACTTTCTACAGGATACAATGCAGCAACTTACCACGGTTCTTCAACTCTGCCGTCAGTATCACCTAAGATAAAGGCAACAAGTTCACGGGAACAACAAGGTTTCTAGCTTCCCTCCAAGTCAGAGAGCTTGAGGCAAATTAGATGATCTTTGAGGGAAAATGATTTTGGAGCAGCAAAAAATGCTGCCTTTCTAAAAGAAAAATCAGAACTGAAGTCAACCCAAAGCCCATGAAACTTGATGTTAATCTTCCAGTGATCAAAAAACCCATTCCAGGAGATTCCAGAGCAATATTGTATACATACCAGTCCGCTAATTACAAATCAGCAATAAAGGAGAAAGAAACACCCACAGCTATTACCATGTATCACTGCCGTTTGGGTATATCAGATTAGGGTGGTGCTGCACAATTAAACGCAAACTCAAATAAAGAAAACAAAGTCCAGGGAGATCTGTTTGCCCTAGATTTAGGAGGGTTCCAATGGAATTGATGGGACTTGAATTTGCATGAGTGATTGGGCACAAACTATAAGCAATTATCCAAATGTGGTACAGTGTATATTCAAGCAGGAATTCAGGTCATTTCACCTTTGACTTGATCAGTCAAGTGATTTGTTCTTACAATTATTGCGTTATTTGGAAGTCAAACAACAATTTTTCTCCTTGAATTGACTGAGGCCTGGTGATAACTATAACTGTGATAACTATAACTTTGTGTCTGTGCTAAACAGCATGGTAAGATAGCAGTCATATGAGCCTGGTATCTCTGACTAAGGGTCAAAGTGCAAAATGACAAGGCAAAGCAATGTGAGGCGGGGATGCTCTGAGCATACAGGTAGACTCAGCATCACTGAGCATTATGACAGCAAGTGAAGAGCTTGGAGGTACAGCCCGGCATGGTCTATGAAATCGATGCATGTTCTTCTGTAGTACTACAATGATAGATGCCAGCGCAGCCTGAGGTACAGAAATGAAGTTCAGAAGCATCCTGTAAGTGGATCAGAGATGATCCATGAGGGTTCTTAGAGGTTGGCACATGTCAGATGCCAATGCCCATGGAAGTATGGTGCCCATGACATACTCTGAGATGTTATTCTCCAAGTGTTCAAAACGGACATCAGTTGGAGCAAGCAACAAGCTGGATCTGTCAGATGCTTGATCTGGTTTCGTTGTCAAGTCTTCCCGACATTGAGTTTGTTTGGCAAGTTTGGTAAGATGGGAGGCTGAATATTAACGAGGGGAGTTGGGCTGTCAACAAGGCATTTAACAAGCAATAATCATTGTCAACTGGCAACTCACCTCTGTCCAATGAGAATCTTGTGACGCCACATGTGAAAAGCCTAAAAGATGATACAAATTGATCTCGACATCGATATGGGCCTCACTGCACTCTCACTCAATTTTACCATACAACTTGCCATAGTCCTTGTTGTTCAGATCGCTATAGGATTCCATCCTTCGAGTCATTTAAATTCTATTTAAACATCTCGAACAATTGCAAACTGTGCATGTTTAAGGTAAAACTTATATAGCTTATAAATTTTATCCACTGCTTCATCTCACATGATAAAAAAAAAATCCCCACAAATACATACTCAATAAACCTATTCCCGAATACCTACTTTCTCTTAGCAGGTCTTGTCCTTCATTGCCGCCCGTCTGTGATATCACTTCTGTCAACATTTCCATGAATTTGTTGTGCTAGAACCGGTGACCCTACCTGCAGGTCCGTTCACAGAGCCTTTTCCTCAAACTATAAATATGTTTATCCTCCTCCTGGCTTTTTCAGTGCATCAAAGTGAAAGCTGATGGTATTATCACGTACTTTAACTCATTCTTTCCCAAGATTGCAAAATGCCACTGAATAAGTTCAGTCCTCTCCCAATCTACAACATGATATACATCAAGTTTGGGGGTCACTATTTCCTGGTTTCCCTGCCAATTTACTCATTGTTTTCAAATATGAAGTGGTCCTGCACTCTTAGTTTTAGTATTTCACCCTGACTTCTCAATTAAAGAAATGAAACTACACTGACTGCTTGCCTAGGAAATGCAAACGCAGTTGGAATTCTACCTTCCCACCACGTGTTTGTGCACATGTGCATGGTGGGAGACTTTGAAACAGCAGGCTGAAGTCTTCTCTAGGGCAGCAAATACTGTTATCCTAGCCCTGCCAAGTTGCCAAGGTTCTCACCATTCTCACCTGGAGATTTCTTGCTTTTTGCTCATTCTCACTGGATAAAAATGTTGAAACTTCCTGTTTATTGAAAGAGCAGCTATATATTGAACAGAAGCAATTCAAAATGACACACCACTTTCTCAAGCTCAATTAAAGATAAGCAAAAAAAACTCAACCTTACTTGTAAGCCAATTTTGGTAGAATCAATGAGAAAAAATATACATTTGCAAGATCCCAAACCACAGTGAATGGAACAGTCACATTTCTGGTCTATAGTTCAGTTCTTATGAAGGGATAAATGTAACAGATATTATCTAACATTCTGTTTTGTTTGAACGGATGGAAATGACTGACTGAAAATTGAATGTTCTGGTCAGATGAAAGTGATCTTCTGAGTTGTATTTACAACCATTAGTTGGAGTGGAAAGTGAGTAATGTAAAGAGGGATGATTTCACCATTAGAAGCCGTATAAAAAAACACACACAATAGTGGTTGATAATTTAAACAAATTTGATAAAAACTGAAATTCTAAAATGAATATTTACAAATTTTCTGTCAGAGAAAAACAAGAATGATCTAGCCTGGTTAAAGACATTCACTTTTTCTGTGACTTCTATCCTGGTGTTTATTGAATGCATTGAACAGTGATAATCATACTTTGGTTGAAAAATACTTGTGGGGGGAGTACTGATCTGAATGTGACATCGAATGGCTTGTGCTTGGCAACTGTGGATTGGTAATTATTAGCCTGTGAACAAACAATTACATTGCGGGCTATGATTTGGAGATGCTGGTGGTGGACTGGAGTGTACAAAGTTAAAAATCACACAACACCAGGTTGTAGTCCAACAGGTTTAATTGGAAGCACACTAGCTTTTGGAGCGACGCTCCTTCACCACCTGATGAAGAAGCGATGCTCCGAAAGCAAGTGCTTCCAATTAAACCTGTTGGATTATAATCTAGTGTTGTGTGATTTTTAACATTGAGGGCTAGAGTTAATTGAATTCTTAGTTCATTAGCTCATTCATAGACTTGAGGTGATTGGTTGCTCACAGAGTATTTGCAGTGACATAAGACTTGGAAATGTATAGTTTTGATTGACGGTTTACTTACTGTCAGTGTAGTTTCATTTCTTTAATTGAGAAGTCAGGGTGAAATACTAAAACTAAGAGTGCAGGACCACTTCATATTTGAAAACAATGAGTAAATGGGCAGGGAAACCAGGAAATAGTGACCCCCAAACTTGATGTATATCATGTTGTAGATTGGGAGAGGACTGAACTTATTCAGTGGCATTTTGCAATCTTGGGAAAGAATGAGTTAAAGTACGTGATAATACCATCAGCTTTCACTTTGATGCACTGAAAAAGCCAGGAGGAGGATAAACATATTTATAGTTTGAGGAAAAGGCTATGCTCTAGTATGTGTTTTGATATGATGACAAGATGCATATCAGAGTTTCAAAAGAGCTAAGACTTAATAATGAAATAATTCCACAGAGGCCAGTATCCCGTCACCAAGTTATCCTTTCTTTGCATGTGCATAGTACTTAACACTGATCCAGCTTCATCAGGGCAGCTCTCAGAGTGAGCAGAACCTCTGACCCTCCTGCTTATACCTGTTAGCCAGGCCTCCCCAATTGAAGCAGGTTAACAGTTTCAATTAGGGAACTCATATTCTGAGAGGAACACCGGCTGATCTCAAAAAGTCATTACAGAGATATTTCTATGAATGTAATTGCAGGTAGTGGACTTCATATATCAATGCAGCAATCTTGTACTATGAAATTATCACTTTCTGTGTGTCACTTGCTATATACCTTATATATGCCCCTCATGATTTTATAAACTTTTATAAACTCAACCCATATATTGGGGTCAGCAGCTTGAACAATATTTGAAATCCTGAACCCCAGCTGATCATCTCCTCAGTACATCTCAAACTATTTTTAAATGTTTCAATGGCAAAAGTCAATATTCAAGAAGCAAGATGCCTCAAATTAACAATGAGTGAGGTAGTTAACAAAATAAATAATTTTTGTGGTGTTGTTTGAGGTTGCTCTGGACATGGCATTCTCCTGCTTCTCTTCTAATAATGTCTGGGGATTTTTACGTTTACCCAAGAGGAGATGAGATGAGATCTTAAAATCTTAGACAGTGTGAAATTTAGCATGGCCAATCCACCCAACCTGCATATCTTTGGACAGCAGGAGGACACCAGAGCATATGAAGGAAACCCATACAGACACGGGGAGAATGTGAAAACTCCAGATAGATAGTTGCTCGAAGGTGGAATCCAACCCAGGACTGTGGTACTGTCAGGCATCAGTGCTAACTGTGCCACTGTGGGCTATATTGTGACTGTAACCTCATAGGGCTAGGATATTAGTATAAATGTTGAATAAGTCATAGTCATAGAGTTGTCTAACTAGTCCATGCCAAACATGTTCCCAAACTAAGCTCGTCCCAACGACTGACATTTGGCCCATATCCCTCTAAACTTTTCTTATTCATGTACTTATCCAAATGTCTTTTAAACAGTGTAACTCTACCTGCATCCACCACTTCCTCTGGCAGCTCATTCCACTCATGAACCAGTCCCTGCGTAAAAAAAGTTGCCCCTCATGCCCTTTTTAATTTTTTCTCTTCTCACCTTAAAAATATACCCCCTAATTTTGAAATCCTCCAACTAATGGAAAAGACATTTGCTATTCACCTTATCTATGCCCCTCATGGTTTTATAAATCTTTATAAGGTCACCCCCTTACCCACCTACACTCCAGTGAAAAAGGTCTCAGCCTACCCAATTTTTATAACTCAAATCCTTGATTCCAGGCAACATCCTGGTAAATCATCCTACCTTCTTAGACTGTAATCCCTAGTTCTGGATCCCTGGTCAATGGGAACATTATTCCTGCATTTACCATATCTAGTTCTATGGATTTCTATGAAACTCCCCTCATTCTCAAATGATTATAGTGAAAGGGTCATAGAGATGTACAGTACGGAAACAGACCCTTCGGTCCAACCCGTCCATGCCGACCAGATATCCCAACCCAATCTAGTCCCACCTGCCAGCACCCGGCCCATATCCCTCCAAATCCTTCCTATTCATATACCCATCCAAATGCCTCTTAAATGTTGCAATTATACCAGCCTTCACCACTTCCTCTGGCAGCTCATTCCATACATGTACCACCCTCTGTGTGAAAAAATTGCCCCTTAGGTCCCTTTTATATCTTTCCCCTCTCACCCTAAACCTATGTCCTCTAGTTCTGGACTCCCCCACCCCAGGGGAAAGACTTTGTCTATTTACCTTATCTTTGCCCCTCATAATTTTGTAAACCTCTATAAGGTCACCCCTCAGCCTCCGACGCTCCAGGGAAAACAGTCCCAGCCTGTTCAGCCTCTCCCTATAACTCAAGTCCTCCAAACCCGGCAACATCCTTGTAAATCGTTTCTGAACCCTTTCAAGTTTCATAACATCTTTCCGATAGGAAGGAGACCAGAATTGCATGTAATATTCCAACAGTGGCCTAACCAATGTCCTGTACAGCCGCAACATGACCTCCCAACTCCTGTACTCAATACTCTGACCAATAAAGGAAGCATACCAAACGCCTTCTTCACTATCCTATCTACCTGCGACTCCATTTCAAGGAGTTATGAACCTGCACCCCAAGGTCTCTTTGTTCAGCAACACTCCCTAGGACCCTACCATTAAGTGTAAAAGTCTTGCTAAGATTTGCTTTCCCAAAATGCAACACCTTGCATTTATCTGAATTAAACTCCATCTGCCACTTCTCAGCCCATTGGCCCATCTGGTCAAGATCCTGTTGTAATCTGAAGTAACCCTCTTCGCTGTCCACTACACCTCCTAACTGATCCAGTCTCTCCTCATATGTCAGTCTTGTTATCCCAAGAATCAGTCTGGTAAGTCAATGTTACACTCACTCCATTGACAGAACATCCTTCCTCAGAGAATGAATCCAAAACTGCAGAATATTCCAGGTATGGACTCTCATAATGAAGAACAACATGCAATTTGACCTAAAATAAAATAAAGAACTGTGGACAAACAAAAGATCAAACAAAAACAGAAATTGCTGGAGAAGCTCTGGCAGAATCAGCGGACAGAAGATGAATTAACGTTTCAAATCTAGTTCAGGAGGGTTCCTGGGCTCAAAACTTTAATATCATATGTCTCCCTCACCACTGCTGCACCTATGTGTTTACTTTCAGCAACTGGTGTACAAGAACATACAAGTTGCGTTGCACCTCCACCTTTCACAATCTCTCATATTTCCAATAAAACCTGCTTCCCTGTTTTTGCTGTATCCACACATGTATTCACATTATACTTCACCTGCAATGCATTTGCCTACTCGCTCAACTTGTCCAAAGACACTAAAGAACCTCTGTGTCCTCCTCACAGTTCACCCTCCAACCCAACTTTGTGTCGTGAATTGAGTGAGACCAGGAGTCTGTGTGAGTCAGTGAGGATAATGCTGATAAGGGAATGAATGAAATTCAGAGCATATGTATGGTGATGGGAATGTGAATAAAACTTGGTACGGAGGTCATCAGCAGCAGCAGAGATTTTGATAATCGTAAGTTTGTGAGGGGTTGAGTGTGGGACACCAGTCAGGTGTGGAGGTAATGAAGGAATGGATCAGAATTACAGAAGCAAATGAGCTGAGGCAGAGGACAAGTTGAGTGATGTTACTTCGATGGAAATAAGCAGCCTGGGACAGGTCATTTTGGGTTGTTTAGATTATTTTGTGGTTTAGGTTTTTCTACAGTTGTAGACTTTACAACCTGATGCAGCCCTGTAAACACACACCATCCTGACCCGGAAATGTATCACCGTGCCTTCAATGTCGCTCAATCAAAATTCTGGAACACCCTTGCTAATGGTACTGTGCGTGTCCCTACACAAAACAGACTGCAGTGGTTCAAGAAGGTAATGCATCATCACCTTCTCACGGACCACTAGGGATGGGCATTTAATGCAGACCAGTCAGTGATACCCATGTGAATAAAAAAAGCAGACATTCTTAAGCAGCAAGAGATATCAGAAGAATCAGCAGGGAGCCAACACATATGAAACCATTTCAAGGTTCTTTCTCACTGAAGAATGTTAGGTCCATAACAAAATAACAGCTAATCTGAACCACTTGACTGAAGGATTCTAAGACTTCACGACACTTCAATGCTCCGTGTTCATGGGAATATACCAATCATCGGGCAAATAAAATTTTATGCTCAATTTGATTGAATCAGTCAATAATAATGAAGTTGCTGAATAATCAACACAATTTTTTTACTGCTTATGTTTTCTGCATATCCAAATACTATATGAATTAATAACCCTCAGTGCTTGAGAGCATTGGGAACAATGGGTCCAAAATCATCTCAATTGCTCTACATTTACCACAAGTTACATCTTAAATTATTCAATGTAAATTTAAGAACTTCAGGCACCAATTGAAGGTCTGCCTTTTAAGTGAAACCAATACAAATGATCTTCTTAACCTTACTTGCTTATTATCACTTTTGGTAGTGATTTTTAACCAATGAGCTAAAAGGACAGTCAAGAATCTTCATACAGTGAAAGCATACTGTAAATGTGAAAAGACTGGCAAGAAAATGTCATCATGCCTCTGAAACCTGCTGTGTCAGTGAATGTCACAAACCACACACTGCTCTCATGTAACAAAGAAGCAAAAAACTGGATTCCCAAATGCCCCAATTCTTGTAGTAGCATCAGGTACAGTCCAGGAGGCTGTGGTTGTTCATGTCATTACAATCCTGATTGATTTATGATCAAACCTTCCGAACTGGCAAAGGAACATGAAACCATGGAATTAAATTTTCAGGATATGCCTGGAGCTTTTAGATGGGTGGGTGGGGGCTATTTAATTGGGCAAAGCCCTGATGATTTGGAGATGCCGGTGTTGGACTGGGGCGTACAAAGTTAAAAATCCCACAACACCAGGTTGTAGCCCAACAGGTTTAATAGGAAGCACTGGCTTTCGGAACGCTGCTCCTTCATCAGGTGGTTGTGGCAGCGTTCTGAAAGCTAGTGCTTCCAAATAAACCTGTTGGACTATAACCTGGTGTTGTGGGATTTTTAAAAATCCTGATGGCATGTTAAGCTTTTGCTATTACATTCTCATAAACTTTCACACAGGTTGGCTTTCAGATGTGTATGTTCTTCTAGTTATGATGAAAGGTCAGTGAGCTAATGGTGTGTGGCTGCTGATTGTTGTACCTCTTTTTATGTTTTAAGTGTGAACCCTGGCTTGTGTATGATAGGCAATACAACTGTGGTGCAGGCAGTGTTACATTAGTAGCTGTAATGAAGTGACAGACACATTTTAAACATGAGGCAGCTGATGGAGATATCCGACACCCAAACTCCTCTATGACAGCCCTCTTCTGTGGCAACTTTACATTGCTAACTCACTCTCAATGGGGCATGAAGCTTTGAGTATACACCTTGGCAGCGCACAAGAGATCATTTATCCCCTTGTGGCACTGGAGTTAAGTTGTCTTGAGCTGTTGCCAGGTGCTCAACTCTGTAGCTACCTCTGTCCAGGCTATCTTCATCAGTCAGAATGGCCCCTTTTTGCCCTGGGCAAAGGATTTCCTTGCCTCCTGGGACAACCTTCAAGAGAACCTCTGTGGAGGCATCATAAAAGTATGGTGCCTTTTTTTTTGTGTGGGCTCTGACATTTCCAGGGGTGTGTGGTGATGATGAGCAGAGGTTGAATGATGCCCGAGGAAGCAAAGAGTGAAGTGCTGTCACGTACTTTAAATATGACACCCAGTTTTAGGAGCCCGGGGGTCCTGAAAAGGGCCAGAACTTCCTGCCTATCAGTCACCAAATTTTTTGGTGTTTTATTTGTGTATAAATATATTATGAGCTTTTAAGAATATAATCGCACAAGAAAATCTGCCCCAAAAAACCTCCGAGTGGAAATTGTATTTGTTCATTCAGCGGATTATGACATCGCTGGCTGGGCCAACGTTTATTGCCATCCCTAATTGCCCAGAGGGCAGTTAAGAGTCAACCACATTGTTATGGGTCTACAGTCACATGTAGGCCAGAACAGGTTAGAATGTCAGTCTCGTTCCCTAAAGAACATCCGTGAACCAGCTGGGGTTTTCCCCCCAACAATTCAAAATGGTTTTCTAGCCATCATTACATGCAAATATTTATTGAATTCAAATTCGACCATCTGCAGTGGCAGGATTTGAGCCCAGATCCTCAGAACATTACCTGGGTCTCTGGATTAACAGTCCAGTGATAACACCACGAGGCCACTGCCTTCCCTTTTAATATATGTCCCACTATGCAGCCCATCTTTATATTTACTTTCAAAGAAAAAGAAATTTCCAATCAAAGGAACAGGGTCAACAGTTCAGCTGCTTGACCCTGTTTCTCCATTCAATCAAATGTTCCCTTTTCAGTATATATCTTTATTTAGAGTCATAGAGTCATAGAGATGTACAGCATGGAAACAGACCCTTCGGTCCAATCGTCCATGCCGATCAGATATCCCAATCCAATTTAGTCCCACCTGCCAGCACCTGGCCCATATCCTTCCAAACCCTTCCTGTTCATATACCCATCCAGATGCCTTTTAAATGTTACAATTGTACTAGACTCCACCACTTCCTCTGGCAGCCCATTCCACACATGTATCACCTTCTGCCTGAAAAAGTTGCCCTTTAGGTCTCTTTTATCTCTTTCCCCTCTCACCCTAAACTTATGCCCTCTAGTTCTGGACTTCCCTACCCCAGGGAAGAGACTTTGTCTATTTACCCTACCCATGCCCCTCATGATTTTATAAACCTCTATAAGGTCACCTCTCAGCTTCCGACGCTCCAGGGAAAACAGCCCCAGCCTGTTCAGCCTCTCCTTATACCTCAAATCCTCCAACCCTGGCAACATCCTTGTAAATCTTTTCCGAACCCTTTCAAGTTTCACAACATCCTTCCAAAAGGAAGATCAGAATTGCATGTAATATTCCAAAAGTGGCCTAACCAATGACCCGTACAGCCACAACATGACTTCCTGACTCCTGTACTCAATACTCTGACCAATAAAGGAAAGCATACCAAAAGCTTTCTTCACTATCCTATCTACCTGTGATTCCACTTTCAAGCAGCTATGAACCTGCATTCCAAGGTCTCTTTGTTCAGCAACACTCCCTAGGATGTTACCATTAAGTGTATAGGTCCTGTGAAGATTTGCTTTTCCAAAATGCAGCACCTAGTATTTATCTAAATTAAACCCCATCTGCCACTTCTCTGCCCACTGGCCCATCTGATCAAGATCCCATTTTAATCTGAGGTGATCTTCTTTGATGTCCACCACACCTCCAATTTTGGTGTCATCTACAAACGTACTAATTATACGTCTTATGCTCAAGTCCAAATCATTTATATAAATATGAAAAGTAGTGGATCCAGCACCGATCCTTGTAGCACTCCACTGGCCACAGGCCTCCAGTCTGAAAAACAACCCTCCACCACCACCCTTTGTCTTCTACCTTTGAGCCAGTTCTGTATCCAAATGGCTACTTTTCCCAGTATTACATGAGATCTAACTTTGCTAACCAATCTCCCATGGGAAACCTTGTTTTACCTTTGATCCAGATCTATTGAGTGCTATGAATTAACCAAGCCAAGTGCCTCTTCACATAAAGGGAAGAAAATTACACGGTCAAGGATTTTGGAAGAAAGTTTTCAGAAATGCTAGCAAGGAGATCGTAACTAAAAGCAACAATGGGGTAGAGGAATGGGAAACCATAGTGAAAGGTGTAATCTGAATTACTTGGATGAAAGATCTTTCTAGGAGGCAAGCTTTTGGATTGAAAATTAGGATAAGTGCCTTGAAAGGTTGGTTGGTGGTGTAGTTTGGTCCGTGTGCATACTCTATTAAAAAATACACACACACACACACACACACACACACACACACACACACAGAGTTAGATTTCATAATAATTTATTTTTCTTTCTCTCTGCTTTAACAGGTTCAGTGCCATAAATTGACAGGCTATTGCTGGTGTGTCACACCTGACGGCAAACCAATCAGTGGATCTTCAGTCCATAACAGGACTCCAACCTGTTCAGGTAAGAGACACAGAAAGTATTTAAACTTTGTGGCTATGTAATTGTCAGTTGATGCTTCACAGGCACAGAGTTCATTGAGCCAGAAGAAGAAAATCAAATAAATGTACTAAGCTTTAGAAACTGGTACATGAGACACGCACTGAGGTTTGCAAAATGTTGGGATATATTTTGTGATCCACTGACACTGCCATGCAATCAGGGATTTGAGTGCTGAGGTAAACATGCTTAATATTCAGTTTTCCCTACACTCGTCATCATATTCCAGCCATCACACTTTGTATAAAACAATGATAATTTCTTAAATTAGGATGGAAGCCAGTAATTTCCAGTACATTATTTCTCACCTTGAGTTTGCTTATGCAGAAAGTTGAGAGGAACCAAGCAGCTGTGTATCCAGAGAAATGTCCAACTTAAATAATTAGTTCCATTTAAAACTTATTAATTCTGCTTCAATGCAAAAAGTTCCTGAGCAGCAGCCTTAAAAGTCCAAATCACTTAGGTACTCAACACTGAAAACGTATTCCACAAGACAGAGTTGAGGAGAAACTAGTTCTCCCAAAGGATTGCGAACCTGTGGAATTCGCCACCCCAAAGTGTGGTGGATGCTGGGACAGTGAGTAAATTTAAAGAGGAGTCAGACAGATTTTTAATTGGTAATGGGTTGAAGGGATATGGAGAGTAGGCAGGAAAATGGGGGATATCAGCCATGATCGGATAGCGGCGCAGACTCGATGGGCCGAATGGCCTAATTCTGCTCTTATATCTTATGAACTTACGAACTAACATCTTAAGCAACATTGAAGAAGATCGTTACATTTTTATTAAAACTGACAAAGGAATTTTGGAAACATGTTGGAAGAAAAAATAAAAACTCGCATTGAGTTAGCACTTCTCATGATCTCTGATCATCCCAAAGCAGAAGTAATTTTCAAGTGTAGTTGCTGTTGTATTAAGGGAAACTTGGGGTTTGCCAGTTTGCATACAGCGCAGTATCAAAAACAACTATTTGAAAATAACTCGATATTCCAAACTTATAGTAATGTTAATTAATAGTGATGAGTATAGCCAGGATTCTGAGGAAAGTTCCCATGCTCTTCTTTGAAGTAATGCTATGGTATATTTTACATCTACTCTACAGGGCAGATGGGTAAGTTAAAAACTTTCAGCCATTTTGCTTGATATTGCTGCAGCTCTGTACTGCACCCTTGACTGAACAAGCTGACATGCTTATGAGCTGTAGTGTAACAAGACCATAAGACATAGGAGCAGAAATTAGGCCGTTCCAGCCCATCGTGTCTGCTCTGCCAATCACGGCTGATATATTTCTCAACCCCATTCTCCCGCTTTCTCCCTGAAACCCGAATCCCCTTGACAATCATGCACCTATCTATCCCCATCTTAAATATACTCAATGACCTGGCCTCCACACCCTTCTGTGGCAGTAATTTCCATAGATTCCCCACTCTCTGGCTGAAGAAGTTTCTCCTTATCTCCATTCTGGAAGGTCTTCCCTTTACTCTAAGGCTGTGCTCTCAGGTCCCAGTCTCTCTTACCAATGGAAACATCTTCCCAACATCCAGTCTGTCCAGGCCATTCAGTATTCTGTAAGTTTCAATTAAATTCCCTCTCATCCTTCATCAAGTATAGACTCAGAGTCCTCAAACGTTCCCCATATGTTAAGCTTTTCATACCTGAGACCATTCTTGTGAACCTCCTCTGAACCCCCTCCAGGGCCAGTACATCCTCCCTGAGATATGGGGCCCAAAACCGCACACAGTACTCCAACTGTGGTCTGACCAGAGCCTTACAGAGCCTCAGAAGTACACCCCTGGTTTATATTCAAGTCCTCTCAAAATAAATGCCAACATTGTATTTGCCTTCCTAACCACCGACTCAACCTGCAAGTTTATTTTGAGAGAATCCTGCATTGGAACTCCCAAGTCTCTTTGCACTTCAGACTTCTGAATATGGTCTACTGTCCTTGCATCTCTGGTCTCTGGATTCTAATTGAGTCCAAAATATTGAGAGGAAACTCTCTTCCCACTGCGGCTGTTTTGGCTCAATAGAAATTGAAGTGTGCAGTCCCAGTCTAGTTACATGAAAGTCTCATACTACTTCTGACAGTAAATTACTTCCTTAGTAGCATATTGGTATGTCAAGCCAGAGTTTGTGCTCAAGTCTCTTGATTGGAGCTTGAGCACATAGCCTTCTGAGTTCAGGGAAAGAGAGAGAGCCAGAAGTTTGTGTCCACTGTAGGAAATGCATCTCTCTCCCAACCTTGTCTAACGTTACAGTATAAAACAAAATTGACCCTGCAGCTAACATCAAGGTCTCAGACAAGCAGTGCCATTAAATATTTGTTAGCTGTAGGATCTGTTAGTGCAAACACAGTGTGCTACAGGTTAGGAATTCGTACCCCGAAGAATCACTGTTTTCCTGCTCTCCAAAGCAACTGCATGAAGTCCTCATTTGGTATAAAGCATCAATCTATCATTTAATGAATCCAACTCAAATCTTGAAGCAAACATGAATTGGCTTGTGGTGACTTCCTATAAACCATTGACCTCTCTCCCTTCCCACTGTCAGGTGGCTCTTATATTCAAATATATAATATGCCATGATTTCTGTTTTAAAGGATTAAAAAAAACCTTTAATTTGAATGACAATCTCACTCTCAAATCAAAGATTTCTACCAGGCAATTCTTTTGTGTCATAGCTATGCCACACAAGAAAAGTCATTATAATATTGTTATAAATAATTGTAGAGCCCATTGAGGAAATGTCAATGCAGTGAACAGTGAAATGTAGATAATTTAGAAATAACTTATCCCCAAATTTTCCCTTCCAGATTCTACTAAGGACAAAACATCCCAGCGGGGGCGTGACTCTAGCAGGATGCGTAAGTTAAAAGCTTTCAGCCATTTTGCTTGATATTGCTGCAGTTCTGTGCTGCATCCTTGACTGAACAAGCTGACATGCTTGTGAGCTACGGTCTCTGGACTCAATATCAGTCCAAAATGGTGAGAAAAAAACTCTCTTCCCTCTGTGGCTGTTTTGCCCCAACAGGAAATGAAGTGTGCAGTCCCAATCTAGTTGCTAGGGTGCCTGTTGCACAGTACGAGACTGTCCAAAACGCACTTCAAAGGGGAAGTGAAAAGATAATCAGAGATTAGGAGAAAAACTGCCAGACAACGTTAAAGGGTATCACAAAGTCTTCAATATGCACATAGATGAAGGTACTAAAAGGAAGAGTGGGACCAATTAGGGATCAAAAATACATTGCGTATTACCATCAAGCCAGGGGACCATCCTTAGATCAATAAAAAAATCTAGGAGGCATGCTAGGAGCAACACTAGGCATAATTAAAAGCAAGGTGTCAACCTGGTGAAGCTACAAAATCAGACCACTTGTGTGCCAGATATCATAAGCAACAAGTGATTGAGCTCAGCGATCTCACAACCAATGGATCAGATCTAAGCTCTGCAGGGCTGTCACATCTAGTCATGAATGATGGTGGAAAATTAAATTGACTGGAGGTGAAGGTTCCCATCCCAGTACATCAGTGCAGAACATAAAGCTGAAGCATTTGCAAACATTTTCAGCCAGAAGTGTTGAATGGATGATCTACTTTGGCATCCTTTAGCGATCCCCAGCATTAGAAATGCCAGTCTTCAGGCAATTTGATTCACTCCATGTGATGGATGAATGCACAAGATACTGTAAAAGCAATAGGCCCTGTCAAAGTTAAGGCAACAATATTGGAGACTTATGCTCCAGACAATTCCCATCTTATCAGCCCACTCGCTATCATCAGTAAAGCGATGGAATAGATCATCAACAGTGCTACTAAACAGCACTATCCTAGCAATAACCTGCTCACTGATTCTCCACTCCAGTGCCACTCAGCTCCAGACCTCAGTGTAGCCTTGATCCAAACAAAGTAGCTGAGAGGTAAGGTGAGAGTGAAATCAACACAACATTTTACTGAGTAAGCCCTAGAAAAGTTACAGTCAAAGAGAATTGAAGCCCTAGAAAAGTTACAGTCAAAGAGAATTGGGAGCAAACTCTCTGCTGGTTGAAGCCACACCTAGCCAAGAAAGAAATTGAAATTTCTAACTAGAAATTGAACTGGCAATATAAATCCTGTTTAAAATCTGATTGAAGATTTGTAGCTCGGGTATCCGTTGTTGTGGTTCTGTTCGCCGAGCTGGAAGTTTTTGCTGCAAACGTTTCGTTCCCTGGCTAGGGAACATCATCAGTGCTGTTGGAGCCTCGTGTGAAGCGCTGCTTTGATGTTTCTTCCGGTATTTATATTGGTTTGTTCTTGCCGCTTCCGGGTGTCAGTTTCAGCTGCAGTGATTTGTATGTGGGGTCCAGGTCGATGTGTCTGTTGATGGATGTTCTTGCCGCTTCCGGGTGTCAGTTTCAGCTGTAGTGGTTTGTATATGGTGTCCAGGTCAATGTGTCTGTTGATGGAGTTTGGGGATGAATGCCATGCTTCTAGGAATTCTCTGGCTGTTCTCTGTCTGGCTTGTCCTATGATAGTGGTGTTTTCCCAGTCAAATTCATGTTGCTGGTTGTCTGAGTGTATGGCTACTAGAGATAGCTGGTCGTGTCATTTTGTGGCTAGCTGATGTTCATGGATGCGGATTGTTAGCTGTCTTCCTGTTTGTCCTATATAGTGTTTTGTGCAGTCCTTGCATGGTATTTTGTAAACCACAAAATACCATGAAACCCGCAGCTTCTGGAAACCACATTTCAAGACAAAACTGATAGTAATTTGGATGAATGCAGGTTCCTTCAGGAAAGCTAGCACGGATTTCTTAAGAATAAATTCTGTTTAACTTTCTTATTGAAGCATTTTGTTTGAAAGGATAATACAAAAGGTTGCTGAGAATAATGCTGTTGGTGTGGTGTACATGGACTTCCAAACCCCATTCGGTACATTGTTGCACAATAAACAAGCCAGTATTCCTGGACAGTATTCCTGATGAAGGGCTTATGCCCGAAACGTCGAATTTCCTGTTCCTTGGATGCTGCCTGACCTGCTGCGCTTTAACCAGCAACACATTTTCAGCAATAAGCAAGTCAGCCAAGTTATAGCTCATGAAATTAAAGAATCAGTAGCAACATGCATGTGAAATTGGTTGACTGACAAGAAACAGGAATGGCTAATGGGAAAAAAAAACAGAAGAACTGCAAAATCTAGAAATCTGAAACAAAAGCAGAAATTGTTGGAGAGATTCAGTGGGTGTGGCAGCATCTGTGGAGAGAATGCAGAGTCAATGTTTCCAGAATGGTGCAGAAAGTGCAGATTCTAAAGAAGAGTCTCAGGACCTGAAATGTTGACTCGACTTTCTCTCTATGGATGCTGCCAGACCTGCTGATTTCTCAAGCATTTTCTCTTTTTAAAGTGATTTTTTTCAGATTGAAGGTTTGCACTGGAGTTCCCCAGGGGTTAATGTTGGGTTCCTTGCTCTTCATGTTTTATGTTTATGACACAGACCTTGGTACAATTTCAAATTTGCAGATGATGTGAAATTTGGAAGAATTATGAACTTTGAGGAGGATAGTCGAGGATATCTGAAGGACTCGGATAGGTTAATTACCTAAGTGGACAAGTTATAGATGAAATTCCAAGCAAAGAAATGTGAAGTGATTCATTTTGGGAGAAGGAATAATGAAGCTCCCATTAAGAGTATAATTCTAAAAGAGTTACAGGAGCAGAAGGAGATGAGTATCTGGGAGCTTTGATTTTAAGGGGAGCAGGAGAGTTGAGAGCAGTAGAAATGCTTACAATATCTTAGGCTTTATTAGAAGGGGAATAGAATACAACAGCAAGGAAGTTATGTTTTACTTGCACAAAACACTGGTTTTACCTCAGTTGGAGTTTTACATTCAGTTTTCAGTGCCACACTTTAGAAAAGATGTGAAAGCTGTAAAGAAAGTGCAAAAAAGAGTTTCAAGAAAGGTTCCAGGGATGTTCAGATCAGTCATATTCCCTACAGTGTGGAAACAGACCCTTCGGCCCAATGAGTTCACACTGACCCTCTGAAGAGCAACTCATTCCCCTCCATTCATCCCTGACTAGTGCACCTAACACTACGGGCAATTCACCTGACCTGCTCATCTTTGGACTGGGGAGGAAACCGGAGCACCCGGAGGAAACCCACACAGACACGGGGAGAATGTGCAAACTCCACACAGTCAGTCATCGAAGGCTGGAATCGAATCTGGATCCCTGGCGCTGTGAGGCAGCCGTGCTAACCACTGAGCCATCGTGCCGTTGAAGTTCAATTATGCAGATAGATTGGATTAGTTGAGACTGTTTTCTATGCAAATGAGAAGGTTAGAGGAAATTTTAGACGTTCAAAGTTGAGGGGTTTGGACAGAATAGAAATGACAAAATTGTTCCTACTGATGGAATGACTGAAAATGAAAGGGCTCAGATTTAAGGTAATTGCCAAAAGAAGCCAAGAGGACATGAGGAAAAACCTTTACATCCAGCAAGTAGTTAAGATCTGGAAATTGCTGCCTAAGTGTGTTCACCAGCTGTGGGTTCAACTGAGGCACTCAAAGAAAATTTAATTATTATCTGAAAAAGAAGAATGTGTGGGTAATGGGGAGAAAGTAGGTACTAAATAAATTGCCAGTTTGACAGCTAGCATGGACATTATGAGTCAAATGACCTCTTTGTGTTGTAGCAATTCTATGTTTCTGTGGCATTAATTAAAGAAGTCAATTTAATGCTGGCATTGGAAAAGTTCACAAGTGCAGTGAGGGAGCACTGGCTAAGGCACAATATTAGAGTCAAATAGTGGAACCATAGCTCTAACATATCTGAGCAATTGATACGGAGATTGAGATGTCATACAGAAATAGAGTCATAGAGTGATATAGCATAGAAACAGACCATTCAGTCCAACTTGTCCCGTTTGACTGCATTTGGCCCATATCCCTCCAAACTTTTTCTATTCATGTATTTATCCAAATGTCTTTTAAATATTGCAACTGTACCTGCATCCATCACCTCCTCCTGAAGTTCGTTCCTTATACAAACCACACTCTGTTAAAAAAAAAGGTTGCCCCTCATCTGAAATGGAAAAGTATTTGACTGCAACAGTAATGTTCTTGAACCTGATGGGCTCAATGAATTGAATGGAAAATAATTAAAGAATGTTTTAAAATAATTTATTTGTTTAGTTACAAGCTGAATACATTTATGGTGGGAATGAAGAGGTTGTTAATGCTGTAAAATAATTCTTACACTTTAAACACTTATGTAAACTGAATTCCATTACAAATCAACTAGAGTACAGTTTTCAGATTTGAAGATTTTCATTAAGCCAACACTGGCAAATCCTTCACCACCACAATAATAAATTATGAAATTCTCTACCTAAACCCTTCCATCTCTGACTCTCTCTTGAAAACAACCTCCCAATATCCACTCAGGTGACTACTCTCAGTCATTAAAATCAACAAATTTTACTTAAAGTACAACATTGACTTCTTTAGGTACACGGCACTTTTACATTTTATCATGCCTCCGAGATTGCTGCTTTCCTCAAAATCTGTTTTCCTGACTTTTATTGTTCTACCATTAGCAGTCAAAGCTTTGGCTGTCTAAACCCAAGTCTCTCCAGCTTTTGACCTTATAAGATATTCTGTAAAACTTACATTTTGGACCATGATTTTATCACTAATTCTAATAGCTGCTTGTGTGACTTGGGGTCAAGGTTTGCCAGAAAATGGTGCTGATCATCTTTTTACTACGTTAAGGGCACTATATAAATGCAAGTTGTTGTGAAAGCAGCTGTAAAATTATTAAGCTTAAAAGTGCTTTGGTGGCCTAACAGTGTGACATAATTGAATTGTTGCACTACATTTTTGAGATATTTTGTGAAACAATGGTGCAGAGTGGTTTCCAGTAAATGGTGGGAAAGTGAGGTCTGCAGATGCTGGAGATCAGAGCTGAAAATGTGTTGCTGGAAAAGCGCAGCAGGTCAGGCAGCATCCAAGGAACAGGAAATTCGACATTTCGGGCATAAGCCCTTCACCAGGAATCATTCCTGATGAAGGGCTTATGCCCGAAACGTCAAATTTCCTATTCCTTGGATGCTGCCTAACCTGCTGCGCTTTTCCAGCAACACATTTTCAGCTCTAGTAAATAGTGCTTCTGGACAGGAGGAAGGAAAAAGATGATAATATTTGAGTTTTGGCATCAAAACAGAACTATACAAGCCCCTTCCATTTTATCTTTAAAAGCTGCTCTATGTTTTTGGCCTTTCATCCAACAGCATGAGTAGAATAGATAATACTAACGTCAATAATAGTGTCTTTTCGATTATTTTCTTCTCTAATCCCAGAACAAGGAATAAAGCTTCGACCCACCACAAGGACTCTGATTCGCAACACAGGTAAAGGTATGCAGACTTTTAACTTTGCCTCTTAGGAGAGGAGAATGTTTTTGTTTATGCATATCATATACCTAAAGAACAAAATAATGATTTTAGCTGAGAGATCGCTCAAAGATGCTTCATAACAGTGCAATTTGTGCTATATAACTGTGTGTCTGTGAGCAAATGATTAAAATTTAGTTGCATACATTTTCATGCAGATGGCTCCTCTTTATGAAAGATAAATGAAAAACATGCATTTATATCTCATTTTTATGTCCTCAGCATATTCAAAAGTGCTTGACAGCCAATGAAGTTCTTTTGAAGTGAAGGAATTTGTGGAGGAACAGATTGGGAAACAGATTTTGGAAAGGTGCAGAAGCCACAGGGTTGTAGTCATGGGCGACTTCAACTTCCCAAATATTGATTGGAAGCTCTTTAGATCAAGTAGATTGGATGGGGCGGTGTTTGTGCAGTGTGTCCAGGAAGCTTTTCTAACTCAGTATGTAGATTGTCCAACCAGAGGGGAGGCCATATTGGATTTGGTACTCGGTAATGAGCTGGGACAAGTGATGGGCTTGTTAGTGGGTGAACATTTTGGTGATGGTGACCACAATTCTGTGACTTTCACCTTGGTCATGGAGAGAGATAGGTGCGCACAACAGGGTAGATTTTACAATTGGGGGAAGGGAAATTATGATGCTGTAAGACAGGATTTGAGGAGCATAAGTTGGGAGCATAGGCTGTCAGGGAAGGATGTGGTGGAAATGTGGAACTTTTTCAAGGAGCAGATACGACGCGTCCTTGATATGTATGTACCTATCAGGCAGGAAAGAAATGGTCGTGTGAGGGAGCCTTGGTTGACGAGGGAGGTTGAATGTCTAGTAAAGAGGAAGAAGGAGGCTTACATAAGGTTGAGGAAACAGGGTTCAGACAGAGCAGTGGAGGGATACAGGATAGCCAGAAGGGACCTGAAGAAAGGGATTAGGAGAGCTAAGAGAGGGCATGAAAAATCCTTGGCGGATAGGATCAAGGATAACCCCAAGGCATTTTATGCGTATGTGAGAAACATGAGAATGACGAGAACGAGGGTAGGTCCGATCAAGGACAGTAGTGGGAGATTGTGTATTGAGTCGGAAGAGATAGGAGAGGTCTTGAATGAGTACTTTTCTTCAGTATTTACGAACTAGAGGGACCGTATTGTTGAAGAGGAGAGTGTGAAACGGACTGGTAAGCTAGAAGAGATACTTGTTAGGAAGGAAGATGCGTTGGACATTTTGAACAACTTGAGGATAGACAAGTCCCCCGTGCCTGACGGGATATATCCTAGGATTATGTGGGAAGCAAGAGAGGAAATTGCAGTACCGTTGGCAATGATCTTTTCATCTTCACTGTCAACGGGGGTGGTACCAGGGGACTGGAGAGTAGCGAATGTTGTGCCCCGTTCAAAAAAGGGAATAGGGATAACCCCGGAAATTACAGGCCAGTTAGTCTTACTTCTGTGGTAGGCAAAGTAATGGAAAGGGTACTGAGGGATAGGATTTATGAGTATCTGGATAGACACTGCTTGATTAGGGACAGCCAGCACGGATTTGTGAAGGGTAGGTCTTGCCTTACAAGTCTTATTGAATTCTTTGAGGAGGTGACCAAGCATGTGGATGAGGGTAGAGCAGTGGATGTAGTGTACATGGATTTTAGTAAGGCATTTGATAAGGTTCCCCATGGTAGGCTTATGTGGATAGTCAGGAGGCATGGGATAGAGGGAAACTTGGCCAATTGGATTGAAAACTGGCTAACCGGTTGAAGTCAGCGAGTGGTGGTAGATGGCAAATATTCAGCCTGGAGCGCAGTTACAAGTGGAGTTCCGCAGGGATCAGTTCTGGGTCCTCTGCTGTTTGTAATTTTTATTAATGACTTGGATGAGGGAGTCGAAGGGTGGGTCAGTAAATTTGCAGATGATACGAAGATTGGTGGAGTTGTGGATAGTGAGGAGGGCTGTTGTCGTCTGCAAATGGACTTAGATATGATGCAGAGCTGGGCTGAGGAGTGGCAGATGGAGTTCAACCCTGCCAAGTGTGAGGTTGTCCATTTTGGAAGAACAAATAAGAATGCGGAATACAGGGTTAACGGTAGAGTTCTTAGTCAGGTGGAGGAACGGAGGGATCTTGGGGTCTATGTACATAGATCTTTGAAAGTTGTCACTCAGGTGGATAGAGCTTGTAAGAAGGCCTATGGTGTATTAGCGTTCATTAGCAGAGGGATTGAATTCAAGAGTCGTGAAGTGATGTTGCAGCTGTACAGGACTTTGGTTAGGCCACATTTGGAGTACTGTGTGCAGTTCTGGTCGCCTCACTTTAGGAAAGATGTGGAAGCTTTGGAGAGGGTGCAGAGAAGATTTACCAGGATGTTGCCTGGAATGGAGAATAGGTCGTACGAGGACAGGTTGAGAGTTCTCGGCCTTTTCTCGTTGGAACGGCGAAGGAAGAGAGGTGACTTGATAGAGGTTTATAAGATGATCAGAGGAATAGATAGAGTAGACAGTCAGAGACTTTTTCCCCGCGTACAACAGAGTATTACAAGGGGACATAAATTTAAGGTGAAGGGTGGAAGGTATAGGGGAGATGTCAGGGGTGGGTTCTTTACCCAGAGAGTGGTGGGGGCATGGAATGCGCTGCCCATGGCAGTGGTAGAGTCAGAATCATTGACGACCTTTAAGCGGCAATTGGATAGGTACATGGATGGGTGCTTAATCTAGGATAGATGTTCGGCACAACATCGTGGGCCGAAGGGCCTGTTCTGTGCTGTATTGTTCTATGTTCTATGTTCTAATTGTTGTGCTGTAGGTAACTGGCCAAATTGCAAAGTGCAAAATCCCATAGACAACATTTAGCTCTTTGAGAAAAGCAATATTTACTAAATTAAGTGACAGGAAATAGTGAGTTTTGAGAAGATTTGTAGCTCAGGTTGAGGTTCTGGACATAGGTTTGCTTGCTGAGCTGGAAGGTTCATTTCCAGATGTTTTATCACCGTACTAGGTAAACATCTTCAGTGGGCCTCAGGGTGAAGCATTGCTGATAATTCCTGCTTTCTATTTATATGTTTGGGTTTCTTTGGGTTGGTGATGTCATTTTGTGTGGTGATGTCATTTCCTGTTTTTTTTCTCTCAGGGGTGTTAGATGGGATCTAACTCGATGTGTTTGTTGATAGAGTTCTGGTTGGAAATTTCAAAAAGAAAATGACTAGATTTTCTAGATATAGATCTAGATTGGCCGAGTGTTTTCTTGCTAGACTATTAATCCAGAGACCCAGATAAGGTTTGGGGGACACAGGTTCAAATCCTGCCATGGCAGTTGGTGGAATTTGAATAAAATAAAATAAAATCTGCAGTTAAAATCTACTGATGACCATGAAACCATTGTCGATTGTCAGAAAAACCCATCTGGCTCACTAATGACCTTCAGGGAGGGTCTGGCCTACATGTGACTCAATGTCCAGCACCAAGTATGGCTCCCCAACAGTAGTACTGATTGAGCTGGTCAGGTCCTAAAGGACATAGCTGCAGTACTGGCTCTGTGGCAGGTGGTAAGGGAACCAACAAGAGGGAAAAACATACTTGACCTCATCCTGTCAGCTGCAGATGCATCTGTCCATGACAGTATCAGTAAGAGTGGCCCCGCATAGTCCTTGTGGAGATGATGCTCCACCTTCACATTGAGAAAGACCTCCACCACATTGTGTTGCACAATCACTGTGCTAAATGGGACAGACCTTGTACAGATATAGCAATTCAAGAATGGGCATCCGTGACTTTCTGTGGGCCAGCAACAGCATACTTTGTAACCTCATGGCCCAGCATATCCCCCATTCAACCATTACCATCGAGCCAGAGAGTCAACCTTGGTTCAATGGAGAGTGCAGGAAGACACGCCAGGAGCAGCACCAGGTATACCTGAAGATGAGATGTCAACCTGGTGAAGCCACCAAACAGGACTACTTGCATGCAGCGTAAGCAGCAAGTGATAGATAGAGCTAAGCGGTCCTACAATAAACAGATCAAATCTAAGCTCTGCAGTTCTGCCACATCCAGTTGTGAATGGCAGTGGACGAGGAGGCTCCACAGCTATCCCCAACCTTAATGGTGGAAGAACCCAGCACATCAGTTCCAAAGATGAGGCTGAAGTTTTCACAGTAATCTTCAGCCAGAAGTGTTGAATGGATCATCCATCTTGGCCTCCTCCAGTGGTCTCCAGAATTACAGACACCAGTGTTCAGCCAATTCGATTCACGCCACATGATACTAAGAAATGGTTGGAGGCACTGGATATTGCAAAGGCTACAAGCCCTGACAACATTCCAGCAATTGTACTGAAGACATGTGCTCCAGAACTTGCCGATCCTCTAGCCAAGTTGTTCCAATACAATTACAACACTGGCATCTACCTGACCATGTGGAAAATCTGTATACTCTGTACATAAAAGGCAGGGCAAATCCAACACAGCCAAATGCCGCCCATCAGTCTACTGTCTATCATCAGTAAAGTAATCGAAGACATTATCAACAGTGCTATCAGACAGCACCTACTCAGCAATAATCTGTTCAGTGACACCCAGTTTCAGTTTCACCTGAGCCACTCAGCTCCTGATTTCATTGTTTTGGTTCAAATATAGACAAAAGAGGTGAATTTCAGAGGTGAGGTAAGAGTGACAGCCCTTGACATCAAGGCTGTATTCAACTGAGTGAGGCATCACGGAGCCCTTGCAAAATTGAAATCAATGGGTGTCAGGGGGAAAACTCTCCAGTGGTTGGAGCCATACCTGATACAGAGAAAGATGGTCGTGGCTGTTGGAGGTCAGTCAACTCAGCTCCAGAGCATCTCTGCAGGAGTTCTCAGGGTAGTGTCCTAGGCCCAACCATCTTCAGCTGCTTCATCAATGACCGTCTCTCCATCAGAAGGTCAGAGATGGTGATGTTTGCAGATGATTGCACAATGTTCAGCACCATTTGCAACTTCTCAGATACTGAAGCAGTCCATGTCCAAATGCAACAAGATTTGTACAATATCCAGGCTTGGGCTGACAAGTAGCAAATAACATTTGTGTTACACAAACACCAGGCTATGACCATCACCAACAAGAGACAATCTAACCACTGTCCTTTAACATTTCAATAGTGTTACCATCACTGAATCCACCAATATCAACATTCTGGGAGTTTTCATCGATCAGAAACTCAACTGGACTCACTGCATAAATGCAATGGTTCCAAAAGCTGGTCAGAAGCTAGGAATACTGTGGCACATAACTCATCTCCCAAAGACTGTCCACCATCTACAAGGCAAAATCAGGATTGTGATGGAATACTTCCCACTCGTCTGGAAGAGTGCAGCTCCAATATTACTCAAGAAGCTTGACACCATCCACGACAAAGCAGCCCACGTGGTGGCACTGCAGCAACAAGCATCTACTCCCTCCACCACCGACGCTCAGTAGCAGCAGTGTGTACCAACTACAAAATGCACTGCAAAAATTCACCAAAGATCCTCAGACAGCATCTTGCAAACTCATGACCACTTCCATCTAGAAGGACAAGGGCAGCAGATACATGGGAACACCACCATCTTCAAGATCCCCTCTTTATGAACCAGGTCAGACCCCCTCAAAACATTTCAAGGAAGTAAACCAGACCCTAACTTTGCTAGTTGTTTAAGCAGGTGTACAGTGGATATTCCAGGAGAGACACAGCTGGCCTAACCACTTAGTTTTAAACAAAACAGAATATATTTACATGATTACTGAATGAAACACAAACAAAACAGAATAACTTAACCTATCCGAAAGCCCAACAGATATCCCAACTTAATTATGCTGTTCTAATTACTTGCAACAATTCCCTTAAATACCTGGCAAAAAAGATAAAATCAACACAGGGTCTTAAAGGAGAGAGATGGCAGAGGAATTCAGCATGGAATACCTTCTTCCATATAGCTGTTTCTTGGACCAGCAACCTCAAACTGACTGGTGGCCTGCTTTCAGTGAACAGCCAGACTGCTAAAATAAAATGAAACGAAACCAAACCAAAGAAAAGCTGAGCTGGAAAAACTTGATTATAGACAAGAAAACTGCAGATGCTGGAATCCAACGTTGACAGGCAGGAGGCTAGAACAACATAGCAAGCCAGGCAGCATCAGGGGGTGGAGAGGTCGATGTTTCAGGTGTAACCCTTCTTCAGTATTTAAGAAAGGTTACGTCCAAATCGCGACTTCTCCATCTTCTGATGCTGCCTGGCTTGCTGAGTTCTTCCAGCCTCCTGCCTGAGTTGGAAAAACTGACCACTTCCCTTTCATTGTATGTCCTTTTTGTAAACTTGAAAGCCTTTTGTCGGAGGCAGTTTCTGTTAGCTATAATCAAATTGGCCTTAAAACCCTTCAAACCTAGACTTTTTGGAATCGTTGCTTTTATGACCTCACTGAAGAAAAAGCGAAGGACAGTATAACCTTGTTAAAGAAGCAGCATAATCACATTCTCCAAGCCATTCACCATCCTGACTTGGAAATATATTGCAGTACCTTCATGGTTGCTGGGTCAAAATCCTAGAATTCCCTCCTTAATGTTATTGTGGGTCAACCCACAGCAGGTGAACTGCAGCAGTTCAAGAAGGCAGCTCACCACCATCTTCTTAAGGGCAACTAGGGACGGGTAATAAATGCTGGCCAGCCAACAACACCCACACCCCACAGAATGAATAAATACATTTAAAAAAAGATATTAAAGTGCAGCTTTAATTTACAACGTGCGTTATGAATGCACGCTAGAATGGCTCGCTTAAATCCTTTCGGAGCTTTATATGACAGTGTCACTGCTACTGTTTTCTAAATGCTCCGCTACATAGTCCTTGGGAATAGATTCAAGAATTTTCCTCATGACCAATGTTAGGTTTACTAGTCTCTAAATCCCTGGTTTCTCTCTTCTTCACTTTTTGAATATTAGAGTAACATTAGCTACCCTCCAATCTGCAGGGACTGTACCAGAGTTTATAGAATCCTGGAAGACGACCACTAATGTATCCGCTATTTCTAAGAATGTATACTCTGGGATGTAGACTATCAAGTTCTGCAGATTTATTCATCTTCAGACCCCTCAATTTTCCCAACAATTCCCTACTAATATTGACTTCCTTCAGCTCTTCCCTCTCATTAAATCATGCATCCTCCAACATTTCTGGTATCTAATTTGTGTCCTCTTTTGTGAAGATAGAACCAAAGTATGTATTCAGTTGCTCAGCCATTTCTTTGTCCTCTACTATTAATTTTCCCATTTCTGTGTGTAGGGGACACTTGTCTTCACCAATCTCTTTCTCTTTACATACCGACAGAAACTCTTTGTGTCAGCCTTTATGTTCCATGTAAGCTTACTTTTGTACTGTGTTTTCCCCTTCTTAATCAAACCTTTAGTCCTTCTTTGCTGAATTCTAAACTGGTCCTCAAACCTATTATTTTTCTTGGCCAATCTGAATGTCTCTTCTTCGATTAGATTAGATTACTTACAGTGTGGAAACAGGCCCTTCGGGCCAACAAGTCCACACCGACCACCGAAGCACAACCCACCCATACCCCTACATTTACCTCTTAGCTAACACTACGGGCAATTTAGCATGGTCAATTCACCTGACCCGCACATCTTTGGACTGTGGGAGGAAACCCATGCAGACAAGGGGAGAACGTGCAAACTCCACACAGTTAGTCGCCTGAGGCGGGAATTGAATCTGGGTCTCTGGCGCTGTGAGGCAGCAGTGCTAACCACTGTGCCACCGTGCCACCTCTTCTGTAGTATTCCAAGTAACAGTCCAGCATTGATCTACCAAGCCTGGAAATCTTTTCCCCATCCATTTCTAAAGAAGATAATTTAAGTTACTGTTCCAGACATGACATTCTTTTAAACATCGTCTGTATTATTTGCTGGCAATCTAAAACCACACCTTTTGGTTTTAAGAGTAAGGCTGTTTCAAACAAATTTTTATTTTCTCCTCTTTTTTTTCTTGGCCCTTTTGAGATCCTCCCATGGCACCCAGCACCACCTGCACAAGATCAGTTGCTTGGTTCAAGGTCTCCATTAGTTAGCAGGTGTTCCTGGGGTAATGGTGACTCTGCCTCTTCAGTGGAGTGTGGCCAATCTCTGGTTGCTAGCTTTCCTCAGCTGTATGGTTCATCTAATACATTCCACAAAATGGAGACTGAAGGAAGGAAAAAGCAAACTCCAAGGTGCTGGGTTGGTCAGCCAAGTCACTCTCCAGAATAACTCAACTTCAGGATCTCTGGTCTTCTCCCACACTCCTAATGTAACGGCAGACGAATCCTGTCTTATATGCATAAAATGGGTTGCATCTTTGAGTTTTGGCCTGCAAATTAACTGAAAGGTTAGTTGGGTCATGAGACAGAAGGATTTTTGTAACTCGTGTAACTGAGTTGACATATGCACCCAACCACAATCAATCCAGAGGCATCAATGAGTTAATTTCCAAAAAGAAACCTTATTTTGATTAATTATTCCCCTTGCAGGTGAAGCACTGGATCATCACAAGCAGAGACCTGTTGAGGACAGACACAAAGATGCACTGCTCATCTCCAAAAATCCAGGTGAGGTTTTTGTGATTTCTCTACTCACCCAGAATGAAAGTAACATTCAAACAGAAGGTCATCATTTTCAATGTGTGTCACTGGCAAGGTGATTTTTGTTGCCCATAAACACTTTAATGCTCCTGAGTGTCTTGTTAAGCAACTTATAAGTGCAGTTAATCACCACTGGTATGGATCATATAAATTGGGAACAGGTAAGAACAATTGATTTCCCTTCCTAAAGTTGATTCAGGAACCAGTTTAGTTTTGGCAACAAAAATACCATGTACAGTTTTACTAATTCTAGTTATGTATTTCTATTTTGAATTGAATTCAATTATTTTATGCTGGAATCTGAATTTGCATTTTACCTGAATTAATAATGCAGAAATCTGAATTACTTAATCCATTTGCATAACAACCAAAGCCAAGTTTGGGTTAGTGACTTTTAGCTTTAGATCAAATGGGTGTGACAAAATAGATTTGAAGATAAGCAGTGTGGCATGGTGGCTCAGTGGTTAGCACTGCTGCCTCACAGCACCAGGGACCCAGGTTCGATTCTGGCCTCGGAACAACTGTCTGTGTGGAGTTTGCACATCCTCCCCTTGTCTATGTGGATTTCCACCAGTTGCTCTGGTTTCCTCCCACATTGAATTGACCATGCTAAATTGCCCATAGTGTTCAGGAATGTGGGGGTTATGTGCATTAGTCAGGGGTAAATGTATAGTAATAGGGTAGGGAAATGGTCTGGATGGGTTACGCTGAGGGTCAGAGTGGACATGTTGGGCCAAATGGTCTGTTTCCACACTATAGGGATTCAATGTCTACCTGGCAGGCACAAGAGATGCTGTTGCAAAGATGGTACTGTATATTGGAAATTTTGGGAGGAATTTACTCCTCCCTTGTGTCACATGAATAATGGTGTGAAAGTTGGGGCTGTGAGGGTGAGAATGAGAAAAAAATGTGATTTTTGAGTAGATTATCTACAGTGTGGAAACAGGCCATGCAGCCCCACAAGACCACACTGATCCTCTGAACATTAACCCACCTAGACTCATTTCTCTGACGAATGAACTTAACACTATGGGCAATTTGGTAAAAATAATGACTGCAGATGCTGGAAACCAGATTCTGGATCAGTGGTGCTGGAAGAGCACAGCAGTTCAGGCAGCATCCAAGGAGCAGCGAAATCGACGTTTTGGGCAAAAGCCCTTCATCAGGAATAAAGGCAGTGAGCCTGAAGCGTGGAGAGATAAGCTAGAGGAGGGTGGGGGTGGGGAGAAAGTAGCATAGAGTACAATGGGTGAGTGGGGGAGGGGATGAAGGTGATAGGTCAGGGAGGAGAGGGTGGAGTGGATAGGTGGAAAAGGAGATAGGCAGGTAGGACAAGTCTGGACAAGTCATGGGGACAGTGCTGAGCTGGAAGTTTGGAACTAGGGTGAGGTGGGGGAAGGGGAAATGAGGAAACTGTTGAAGTCCACATTGATGCCCTAGGGTTGAAGTGTTCTGAGGCGGAAGATGAGGCGTTCTTCCTCCAGGCATCTGGTGATGAGGGAGCGGCAGTGAAGGAGGCCCAGGACTTCCATGTCCTCGGCAGAGTGGGAGGGGGAGTTGAAATATTGGGCCACGGGGTGGTGTAGTTGATTGGTGCGGGTGTCTCAGAGATGTTCCCTAAAGCGCTCTGCTAAGAGACCCCAGTCTCCCCAATGTGGAGGAGACCGCATCGGGAGCAACGGATACAATAAATGATATTATGGATGTGCAGGTAAAACTTGGATGGATGTGGAAGGCTCCTTTAGGGCTTTGGATAGAGGTGAGGGAGGAAGTGTGGGCACAGGTTTTACAGTTCCTGCGGTGGCAGGGGAAGGTGCCAGGATGGGAGGGTGGGTTGTAGGGGGGTGTGGACCTGACCAGGTAGTCACGGAGGGAACGGTCTTTGCGGAAGGCAGAAAGGGGTGGGGAGGGAAATATATCCCTGGTGGTGGGGTCTTTTTGGAGGTGGCGGAAATGTCGGTGGATGATTTGGTTTATGCGAAGGTTGGTAGGGTGGAAGGTGAGCACCAGGGGCGTTCTGTCCTTGTTACGGTTGGAGGGGTGGGGTCTGAGGGCGGAGGTGCGGGATGTGGACGAGATACGTTGGAGGGCATCTTTAACCACGTGGGAAGGGAAATTGCGGTCTCTAAAGAAGGAGGCCATCTGATGTGTTCTATGGTGGAACTGGTCCTCCTGGGAGCAGATACGGCGGAGGCAGAGGAATTGGGAATACGGGATGGCATTTTTGCAAGAGGTAGGGTGGGAAGAGGTGTAATCCAGATATCTGTGGGAGTCGGTGGGTTTGTAAAAAATGTCAGTGTCAATTTACCTAACCTGCACATCTTTGGAATGTGGGAGGAAACCAGAGCACCCAGAGGAAACACATGCAAACATGGGGAGAATGTGCAAATTCCACACAGACAATCATCTGAGGCAGGAACTGAACCCAAGTCCCTGGCACTGTTAGGCAGAAGTGCTAACCACTGAGCCACCGCGCCATCCTCATGTTGAGAAAAACTCCTGATTTTTCTTAAGCCACAAATCATGACTTCAGAATTTCATAATACAGCCATTAGTACCTCTATTTTCACACATTTGCATTTCATTAAAGCCCCAATTCACCTTATGCCACTTCCAATTCTCCTCTCCTGAGAAACTACACAGCACAAATTCTTGACTTGAAAATTACAGCAGGAACTTGGCTGCTGAAGCTTGTGAAACACTTGTCCTGGCCATTGTACAACTGCTTCTTGATGTCCCTGTATGCTTCATAGCTACCATCCTTCTCGACCATTCATTCATACAAGTTGGCATTAATTGACCACCAGCACTTTAGTTTTCAGTGCTTTACTTTGTTGCTCGGGGAAACATAAAAAGAATGTTTCCGCTAGGTTACTTTGCAAACAGGGACACACATACACCAACTCCAGATGCTTTTGAGCTTACACAGACACACGTACCTTATGACTTATTGTTTACCTTCCTAGCACTTATTCATTCACTGTTTCATGAAATGGTCGTTGGAGCCACAGGGACAGCAATGGAAAGAGAAATGGGAACATGAAGGAAAAGGGGAAATTCATGGATCACAAGTGGAATCTGCAAGATACTCACACTGAAACTAAATTAGAACCATGTCATATTGGCTCGAAAGTCAACTATGGAAGACTTCCATGAATGGTTACCTCCACCTGTAAACATGCCACCTATTTCCATGATGCCTGTGCTCTAATGAATCTATACTTGGATATCGTCTGGAAATCATAAGCACCCGAATTTTCAGTAAAGGCTCCCAATTAGTGAGGCACGTTGTTGATGTAAATCAGGAAGTTACCATACTGAGTTCATGAGATAAAAGACACATCATGCATGTACATGAGAGATGAATATTGGAAAAGGAAATGAGTACAAAGGTGAAAAGAAGATTGAAACATATAAATATTATATTTTCTCCCTCCAATTTTCTCCTCTCAAAGATGTGGCCTGATGATGGAGTGCAACTGTATGGATATACCTACACCATCTCTATTAGCAATTCTATAAGCATTGAAATAAGGAATTTACTATTCATCCAATTTTAACCCATTGAAGTTTTTGTCAGTCGTTGATCATTAGAGACCAATGAGGAATGGTATCCTGTCTTCTTGCTTCTTTCCCTCTCCTTGAGTAAAAAGTGAGGTCTGCAGATGCTGGAGATCAGAGCTGATAAATGTGTTGCTGGTTAAAGCACAGCAGGTTAGGCAGCATCCAAGGAACAGGAAATTCGACGTTTCAGGCCAGAGCCCTGATGAAGGGCTCTGGCCCGAAACGTCGAATTTCCTGTTCCTTGGATGCTGCCTAACCTGCTGTGCTTTATTCCCTCTCCTTGAGTCAAGGTTGTTTCACCTAAAATGGAACAATTTGTGAAGCAAAGACTGGATTGAACCTGGGATTGTTCTACATGTGTAAAGCTTAATAAAATATTGGATAATAATAATAATAAGCAACGTAGAAGCCTTATCCTGTTTCAATATTTTCCTTTGTTTAGAACTGACATATCCAGCCCTATGGTTTCTATTCACTAGAGATGCCAAATCAAACCGCAGTGCCAAGCTAGGTAAGTGAGTCCAATGATTGCCAACTCTTCCTTACGATCACAGGGTGTTGTATATGCTACCATTTAAAACAAGTAATACATCCCAAGGTACCTCTCAAGTAAGGAGGTTGGAGAGAGATGGGGGACATTTGAATTTAGCAGGAATCAGAGGAGACAACCAAAGTATATCATAATAAATAGCATTTTAAAAGAATGATTTGCTTTTATGTATTTTGCAACCATTAAGACTCGAATTTCTCAAAGCCATTCACATACAAATTATTGGTTATCCATGCCAAAATAACTAGCATTTGGGGGCATAATAATGTATCAGAAATAATGTTAATTTGCTTAGTTTTTACTCAGGGCTCATGTATGAAAACAGACTGGACCAGTTGGGACCATATTCTCTGAAGTGTAGAAAATGAAGGAGATCTCATAGAAACCTATAAAATTCTACATGATCAGACAATGTAAATGCAGGAACTCTCAATAACCAGAGAGTTCAGAACCAGGCGTCATATTTTAAGAAAACAGGGTTAGGGTAAGGCCATTTAGGACTGAGATGAAGAGAAATTTCTTCACCCAGACAGTGGTGAACCTGTGGAAATCTCTGCCACAGAAAATAGTTGAGACCAAAGACATTCAATGTTTTCAGGAAGGAGTTTGAGATAGTTCTAAGGGCTAAAGGGATCAAAGGATATTGCAGAAAGCAGGAAAGGGTGCTGAGGTGGATGATCAATTATGACCATGTTTAATGGCAGAGTAGGTTTGAATGGCCAAATGCCTACTCTTTCTCCCATTTTCTATGTTTTTATCTATGCTCCTTTAATTCTGTTTCTTGTGGTCACCCATTTTAATTGTTTCACCATTGGTGCCATGCCTTCAGTTGCCTGGGCTCCAAGCTCTGAAATTAACTTCCTAAACATCGCCAACTCCCGAATTCACTTTCCTCCTTGAAGATGCTCCTTAAAACCTATGTTTTTGACTGAGCTTTTGCACCCCTAACTGATGACCTCCTTATATGGCTTAGCATCATACTTTGTTGTGAAACAACATGGATGTTTCATTAAATATGTTCTATAAATATAAGCTGTCATTGTTGAAAGCTTAATTGTTTACTTCTAACTACTGTGTCCCAAGATCTAATTGCACATGATGCCCCTTCCCCTGGCCATTATCATCTAATTGTGTCATAAGACTGATACTTATAGAAATTAATCGACACATCACTCAAATATTCTTTATTTTATTTCATTTGGAAGCATTCTGAAAATACAGTCTGTGATGTACTACATAATAAATTACCCTGCTGATATCTAAACATTAATGGGCCACTGATGCTTGGATGAGTTCCTGGAGAACAAGTAAATCTCAGCATGGGATGGGGTCAGAAGAGTGAAGAGAAATAAAAAGGTCATCATAAAGGTTTTTAATGGTGGCTTAAAGTGTCATTTTAAACTCTAAATTTTCTTCCATCATTAGACCAGCCAGTGTCATGTGACCAGGAACGTCGCTCTGCCATCGAAGAAGCAAAACAGCATCAGTACGAGGGGGCCTTTGTTCCACAGTGCAGCTCAAATGGATTATACAAACAGGTGCAGTGCCACCAAGCTACTGGATACTGTTGGTGTGTTCGAGTTGATTCAGGACATCCGATCCAAGGCACAACTGCACGGTGAGCGCTACACTAGATCAACAGGACTAGGACAAACTTCAAATGGCAGTAGTCTTATCGAGATTGGCAGTGGGTCAAGGATGAGGTAGTATGAATACATCATAAAAGGAAGATCAAAGATCAAACTTTTGTGGAAGTTTATTCTCCTTTTAATCAGCACTTTATCTGAGTTGAGGGAAAATAGTTGCAAATATAAAAGTCTGAGAATAAATGTTTCTAAGTATTGAAATCCGTAAATTATCTCCATTCTATAATTCTAATTCCAGGAGAATGAATTATGTTGTTTGAAATTCAATCTCTCATCCAAGTGAAAAGGTGCACCTCCTCCATTGCAGGCCTCAGGTGAAATACCCAGTGAGTTTACAGTTTGCTCCTTTAAAAATCTCCCCAAGACATACTTTATTGATGTCATATCCTAATTGTCTCATTATGTGGTTCAGTGTCAGATTTTATCATTGCATTCCCGTGAAGCAACTTGATGTTTAACTAAAGCTTAAGCAATGTTTAGATTAGACTTACAGTGTGGAAACAGGCCCTTCGGCCCAACAAGTCCACACCGACCCGCCGAAGCGCAACCCACCCATACCCCTACATTTACCCCTTACCTAACACTACGGGCAATTTAGCATGGCCAATCCACCTGACCCGCACATCTTTGGACTGTGGGAGGAAACTGGAGCACCTGGAGGAAACCCACGCAGACACGGGGAGAACGTGCAAACTCCACACAGTCAGTCGCCTGAGTCGGGAATTGAACCCGGGTCTACAGGCGCTGTGAGGCAGCAGTGCTAACCACTGTGCCACCGTGCCGCCCACTAATTTTTTTTAGATTACTTACAGTGTGGAAACAGGCCCTTCGGCCCAACAAGTCCACACCGACCCGCCGAAGCGAAACCCACTCATACCCCTACTCTTACATTTGCCCCTTACCTAACACTACGGGCAATTTAGCATGGCCAATTCACCTAACCTGCACATCTTTGGACTGTGGGAGGAAACCGGAGCAGCCGGAGGAAACCCACGCAGACACAGGGAGAATGTGCAAACTCCACACAGTCAGTCGCCTGAGGCGGGAATTGAACCCGGGTCTCTGGCGCTGTGAGGCAGCAGTGCTAACCACTGTGCCACCGTGCCGAGGGAGTTGTAAGTTGTGTAAGTTGTTCCTATTAAAGTCACATACTTAGTTTCGAGACCAACCACTGATCTGCAGTTATTCTCTCCAATTTCAAAATCATCATGGAAGAAACAGCTGGGTCAATATTATTTACAAAGAAGATTTGTTTTGGGAGGAGCAGCCACTAGTAACAAGAATAGCATGCAGTACAATGTGCCATAAGGGGAGTGCAATTTGTTTTACTCACTTATGGGATGTGGGTGTCAATTGCAAGGCCAGTATTTATTGTACATCTATAATTGCTTTTCAGAAGGTGCTGATGATGCTTTTTTACCTTCATATTATTTTTTGCGATAGCAGGACACCATACCTTTACTGGATGATTTATCCGTTGGTTAAAAGTGCAGATTCACAACTTTATTTGAGTCTCAGGAATCAGAAAGAAATGAGTTGAACAGCTCAAAATAGAAAAGAATTACATTGAAATATGAGCAGCAGAATCTAGCAGGCACCTTAAAATCTGAAGGTTTTGAAATTAATATTCAAACCAGAGGATTTCCACTTACTCTCCCATTCTTTGCAGTAACCAGACACCTGATTGTGGCAGTGCTGGAAGGTCAAAAATCTCTGAGATGGCTCCCCTTTTCAGAGATAGGAAACTCCAAGGTGAGTAATTTAGAAATTAGTATGACCATGACAAAAGGAGAAAGCATTAATAGATGATTGCCTACATGATATTTTTACAAAATGTGTCATGATGCTAACAGGGATGAATGAGCCATTGGTAAGCCAACCTCTGGAGATATCGATAATATGACCACATTAACTTTGACATTCCTTTACCTGTGTCAGTATAGCTCAATGGTTGTACTTCTGCCTCAGTTATCAGATTGTGTGTTCAAGCTCTTCCTCAAGGATTTGAGTTCTTAATCTAGTTTGATATTCCAGGAAGGATGGTGCTGAATTTCAATTAAGATATTAAATTGGATTCCCAATTTAGTTGATGTAAAAGAACTCCTGTAATATTCCTAATGTGAATATGCCATGGCTTTAAGAGGTTGTTTCGGCCTTTTTTTTAAAAAAAAGGACAGATTGAAGGAGAAGTGCAGATCAGTGTGTTAGAGAATAAATAGCTTGGAATGCCTTGAGTTCCGTTTTTTAAAAGTTGGAACATTAGAAGCAGCCTGAGTGGGTGTGGTCGAGCTCCCACAATACCAGGGATCTTTAGTTTAGGTTTTAACAGAAGTTGCTGGGGTTGTGAAAAACTTGCCACATCTGTCTTTGCTACACCTAAAAATTAAAGTTCTCTCTCTCAGAATTGTCTTATGATGTACTTCCTTGCACATGACAATGAAACTAATTCTTTCATTAATTCCAGGTTTGGGGAAACGCATGTAAGGCAAATTGATTTCTGAATTTGCCTTTTCCCAAAGTTGTGTGTTACTATATTGGAAGAGTTAATTAGTAATAGTTACTGTTACTAGTCATAGTAATTGTTCTGTTAAGTTTTCCAATAGACTTGTTATTCCAATTCCTTTTTCTTTTGTTGGATTTTAACTGTTGTGGATGAATGAGATGTGTTTTGCTTTAAATCTAGTAGTTTAACCAATCAAATTGCAACTGAACGCAACACCTTACATTTACCTTTAAAACATGAAAAAAATTAGGGTTTAGACTATCTTCTGAATAGATTGAGGGGGTTTGGTCTGGTCCATAACACTAAAGAATACCAAGTTTTCCTGGTATCTCGGCAAAGACTTGTCCCTCCATCAATGCCATTAAAATTAGATTGCCTAACTGGTCATATCATTTGCTGTTTGTGGGATCTCATTTTATTCTTATTACCTGTTGTGTTTGTTTAGTTGGAATGATGGGAAGACAGTCTAAAACATGTTGGTATTGGATGTAGGTTTGCTAACTGAGCTGGAAGGTTCATTTCCAGATGTTTTGTCACCATACTAGGTAACATCTGCAGTGGGCCTCCGAGCAAAGCACTGTTGATAATTCCTGCTTTTTATTTATACGATTGGATTTCTTTGGGTTGGTGATGTCATTTCCTGTGGTGACATCATTTCCTGTGGTGACGTTATTTCCTGTTCTTTTTCTCAGGGGTTGGTAGATGGGGTCTAATTCGATGTGTTTGTTGATAGAGTTCTGGTTGGAATGCCATGCTTCTAGGAATTCTCATGCATGTCTCTGTTTGGCTTGCCCTAGGATGGATGTGTTGTCCCAGTTGAAGTGGTGTCCTTCCTTATCTGTATGTAAGGATACTTGTGAGAGAGTATCATTTTGTGGCTAGTTGATGTTCATGTTTTCTGGTGGCTAGTTTTCTGCCTGTTTGTCCAATGTAGTGTTTGTTACAGTCCTTGCACGGTATTTTGTAAATGACATTAGCTTTGCTTATTATCTGTACAGGCTCTTTCAAGTTCATTAGCTGCTGTTTTAGTGTGTTGGTGGGTTTGTGGGCTACAATGATGCCAATTGTTATCCTACCTTTAGACAAAGGATGCTTGATAGTCATTCTAAATCGAAGAGACTACATTAAAAAAATCGAACACGCTAATTACAGGTACCAACACTTACCAACAAATGATGGTAGACACAACTTCACAATTTCAAAAACTGAATCACAGCCCTACTCAAAAAACTTCAGAAATCTGGAGAAATAAATAAGACAGACTTCCAAAAAAATTAAACCAGATAGATCCAACACACTGCGCTTCTACGGATTACCCAAAATTTACAAATCAGGAGCCCCCCTCAGACTCATAGTCTTCCTACCTGGAACACCAACCTACAGGTTGGCCAAGGAGCTACACCAAAGACTAAAACACTTAGTAGAAGACTCACGCCACTCCATCCACTCCACGCAAGAATTCCTGAAGACCATCAAAGACACTAAGATAGAAGAGGATGAAATAATGGTCTCCTTTGATACAACAGCCTTGTTTACATCAATCAACATTTACCTGGCCAAGAAAATACTGACTACACTATTAGAAAACCCAAATACACATACACTAAACACTAGTAACTCCATCAGCAAGGGCAGTATCGTGAAGCTAGTGGACCTATGCCTTACCATAAACTTCACCTTTAACAACAAAACTTACAGACAAACCAACTGAACACCCACAGGATCTCCAATATAGGTTTCTTAGCAGAGGCAGTAATGCAGAGACTCAAACAAACAGTTCTGCCAACAATCCAACCCAAACTTTGGGTCCACTACTTGGATGATATCTTTGTCATCACTAAACAAAACAAATTAGAGAAAACCTTCAAGACCATCAGTAATACCCTTACTGGCATAAAATCCACTAAAGAGGAGGAAAACAACAGCAAACTGTCATTCCTAGATGTCACAGTAGAGAGAACAGCCGTGGGGAGCTACAAACCAGCTTCTACAGGAAAACAACACATATGGGACCAAACATTGAACTACAGAAGCAATCATCCCAACATCCACAATCAAAGCTGCATAGAACATTATTCCAATGAGCCACCATACACTGCAGCACAGAGGAACTACATAGAGCAGAGAAAATCACCTATACAGTGTATTAAAAAAGAACGGGTACCCAATGAACACAGTCTGCAGATTTCTCAGCAACAAACTCAAACAAGCAGACACAACACGTCCAGAAATTCTAGCCACTCTCCCTTAAATGAAAGATATCTTGGAAATGACTGTCAGACTACTCAGACTTCTTAGCATCATGATAGCCCACAAACCCACCAACACACTAAACAGCAGCTAATGAATTTGAAAGAGACCATACAGACAACAAGCAAAACTGATGTTATTTACAAAATACCTTGCAAGGACTGTTACAACCACTACATTGGACAAACAGGCAGAAAACTAGCCACCAGGAAACATGAACATCAACTAGCTACAAAACAACATGACTCTCTCTCACTCATATTCTTACATACAGATAAGGAAAGACACCACTTTGAATGGGACAATTCATCCATCCTACAACAAGCCAAACAGAGATACGCATGAGAATTCCTAGAAGTATGGCATTCCAACCAGAAACTCTATCAACAAACACATCAAGTTAGACCCTATCTACCACCCCCTGAGAAAAAGAACCGGAAATAACATCACTACAGGAAGTGAAGTCACCACAGGAAATGACATCACCGACCCAATGAAACCCAATCATATAAATAAAAAGCAGGAATGATCAACAGTGCTTCGCATAGAGGCCCACTGAAAATGTTACCTAGTATGGTGACGAAACATCTGGAAATGAACCTTCCAGCTCAGTGAGCAAACCTACATCCAGAACCTCAGCCTAAGCTACAAATCTTCTCAAAACTCGCTGACATGTTGGTATGAATCACTAATCTTTATTCCGTTTCAGGTTGTCCTGGTGGAAAGAAGACTGAATTTGTGGCAGGATTATTAAAGTCCCTCATCATGGACATGGACCAGATTGGTTACCATCCAACATGGAGAAGGTATACTTCAACTATTTTAGGCTTAAAGGGGAAAGCATGTAGCTTCCATTATGCCCTGGTACCTTGTACAACTACCAAAAGTTCTCACTTTATTGTTTACTGCTATTGAATAAATGTTAGTGGAATGGCTGCTAAACTAGTATATTTTATGATATAGCAAATTCAAACTGTGCAACTGAATGCTACTTTGGCAATTGGAATAAGCTCTCCTAATTATTAGGTTCTATGTGAAAATAATTCAGACAGTCTAATCTACAGCCTATATGTGTGATTTTATAGTAGAAAACATCTCCCTAATTCAGGATGAATTCTTGTTGAACTGATAACTTCAATCATACAGTACATGGCATAAGAATAAATGGTGTAGGAAGTGGAAATTAGATTAGATTAGATTAGATTACATTAGATTAGATTATTTACAGTGTGGAAACAGGCCCTTCGGCCCAACAAGTCCACACCGACCCGCCGAAGCACAACCCACCCATACCCCTACATTTACCCCTTACCTAACACTACGGGCAATTTAGCATGGCCAATTCACCTGACCCGCACATCTTTGGACTGTGGGAGGAAACCGGAGCACCCGGAGGAAACCCACGCAGACACGGGGAGAACGTGAAATGTTGCACTCATATAATTGGTTGCACTTTGCAAATGGATTATATTTGAAGTGTTTCATTGGAAAACTGCAGGACTTTCTTCCAACACATATTTTATCTTGGAGTTCTTGAAACTGACAGCTGATATCATTTCTTGGCAATTCCTCTGAAAATTAATTTTCAACCAAAGGACGGGAAAATGCTTCACTCCTCAGTTCTGACATTTCAAACTTTGGTAAGCTCTGATGAGATGTTCCAGACAGTTGACAGTGCCATTGAAATAGGTCTGCACTTTCTCTGGTTGTTCTTTCTTTATGTATTTGCAAAGTTCCTCTCAACTGCTCTTGTTCTGCCAATGTAACTTCACTGGAAGCATGCTGCAAGTTGGATTTGCATAGGATACTATCATATACAATATTATCCTTATCTGGAGGTATTACAAGATATTGTAATTCCTGCTTTACCTTTAACAAATGTTCAAGGCGTTGGACACACTTGAACATATCTGGGAAATACACTATTGGATTGTCAATGAGATAATAAAACAGATTCGCTTCAATGCAGTACTCTGTAGGTACCAATTATATTTGAGGACTCCTTCAATGAATAGCAAGCATGTTGTCTGAATCATTTACACTGCCTTCAGCAAGACTAGATTAAAAATCCTAAACTTTAGTGTGTTGTATTTTTACAAGTTTCATTATGAAGGACAAAAAAGGGCAACATGTCCAAAAGTATAGTATGTAGTCATTCAAAAATTATAATTTAATTGTTAACGTTAGTTGTTACAAATGTGGTGCATGCTTTTGCTATTTTATTGCAAAAAGCATTATTCTACAGTGAAGTCCAATTCAGTGTTATTTCTTCCTCGCACTTTCTACATTATTATTTTAAAGTTGAGAAATGAGAAAGAACGACAAAGCTGAAAAGAAGAGGAAGTACAGGGATATCATAGCGGATGTCTAGATATGGGACCAATATTCAAGCATGAACAGGAATATGTTTTTAATTAATTTATTGTAAGGAGATGAACGTCAGTGACAAGCCAGCATTTATTGTCCATTCCTAATTACACCTTCAAAAGGTGATAGTGGGTCTTTTTTTATGAACCACTGCAGTCTGTGTAGTGAGGGTATTCCCATAATAACATAAGGTAGGGAGTTCTGGGATTGTGACCCAGCAACAATTGAGTACTGAGAGCAATCTGGATGCCTGATTAAGATTAGGTCCTTTTTTCTTTTGGCAAGAATCAGATTTGGGATATGCTGCTTTGCATACCATTGTATAAGTGACAGCCAATACATCAAATGTCTTCTACTTCTCTGCAGAGTTTCTGAAGGATCTACTAGTTTCCTGTTGGAGGATCGTGCTATTCGCTGGTATTTTGGGAGACTAGACAAGGACTTCAACAATGAGATCTCTGAGAAAGAGTTGAGGCCCTTTAAAGTTTACCTGAGGAAGAATGCCAAGCCAAAGAAGTGCACAAGAAAGTTTATAGAATACTGTGACCTTAACAGCAGCAAGTCCATTTCACTTCACGAGCTGAAGGGATGCTTGGGGTTCATCAAAAGCAGAAGTAGGCCTTTGTTTTAATGACTTTTTGTCTTCACGTTTATCAAAGTGAAGATGTTCGTGCAGAAGTATGGGGAGTAAGTACAGTATAGAAGTTATGTGACTGAATTAATAACCCAGAAGTCGATATGTTAATTTGGTGGATTGGAGTCTACTTTGCTTCTTTGACTATTGTAACCACCTTCCCAAACTCACCTGTTAACAAAGGAAATGTCTGGAGAAACTCAGCAGGCCTGGGAGTATTTGTAGCGAGAAAGCAGAGTTAAAATTTCGACCCCAGTGACCTTTGTTCTGAACTCAGTTCTAGTGTTAACTCTGCTTTCTCTCTGCAGATGCTGCCAGACCTGCTGAGTATCTCCAGCAATTTCTGTTTTTGTTCTGGATTTCCAGCATATGCAGTTCTTTGGTTTTTTTTGTTCATCGGTTACCAAGTTTATCAACTGCATTAAGAATATATATTGTATATAGACTGGTACAATGCCTGACTGAACCAATATCACTGTCATAAACTGAGTGTCTATCGTCATCTCGAAATGCTTTTACAATGAGTGTATTGGCTGACACAATATTCTGGAAGTACCACAGAAACTGTGTAATGAATATCAAGGTCACTACAATGAAGGTCTGGTTTTGACCAATTGCTTCATTTTGTTGATAGTTATGGATCTATTTTATTAATAAATCTTCTCAGCTATCTGCTGTTAACTCCATATTGCATGATTGAAGCAAAGGGCTCTTCACTTCAGCAACATTTTACATTGGCCATGTTTTATATTGTTTCAGAGTTCTGAGTTTATTTGCTTACAAATTTTCACTGGACAGCACTGCTTAACATCTGCAGAGGGCAGTTTGCAAATATTTGCATTTTGTCCTGTGACTTCTCAGTGTAAACCAAGAATTATGCTGAAGCATGGTTTGGAAAGACCTTCAGAGGGATCAGGGTCCACTTCTGTGACCTTTTATTCTGTTTACAGCTACATATACAATCTACTGTGAGCGGTTGTGATTTGGGAACTTCAAATTCGTAAACAACATACCGAGACAAAGGAAGTTGGTTAGCTCAGTTGGTTGAATGCCTAGTTTGCAATGCGGAGTGACACCAACAAGTGTGAGTTAAATTCTTGTAATGGCTGAGATCGCCATGAAGGTCCACCTTCTCAGTTTCGTCTGAAGCACGGTAACACTCAGGTTAAAGTCACCACCAGCTGTCTCTCTCTAACGAAAGTGCAACCGTACAGTACTCTGGAACTATTGCAGTTTTACCCTTACCTGTACAACACAGATGCCTAAAAGTATTTCTGGAACAGAGATATACGTACTCCCCCACACTCTTATTTACATGCTAACAGAAAACACAAAGTACACACACACACACACACATCTTGCATCCATAAAGATTACTGATGACATCCAAGAAGAACCTGATTAGGATTCAACCAGACTGTGCTTGCAAGTTCCCAATAGTGTGTTTCTGTAATTGGACAACATTTACTAGATAATTCTTATTGTACAACAATTACACTGACAACCAATTTAGGATTTTCAGTTGGTTTACAGTGTGGGGCATTTATGCTTACCAGAGGTCTCTGTACTTTACACAACAAAAAAACATGTACAATACGTTGCACCTGTTTCAACTCAACAAAATAGGTGATAGCTATTTGCTTGTTCATTTCACAATCAGTGTCAACCTGTTCATTTTATATTTTAAACAAAGCTTGGCAGTTAACTGTCATAGAGTCTAGAGATGTACAGCGTGGAAACAGACCCTTCAGTCCAACCTGGCCATGCCGACCAGATACCCCAATCCAATCTAGTCCCACCTGCCAGCACCCGGCCCATATCCCTCCAAACCCTTGCTATTCATATACCCATCCAGATGCCTTTTAAATGTTGCAATTGTACCAGCCTCCACCACATCATCTGGTAGCTCATTCCATACACGTACCACCCTCTGCGTGAAAAAGTTGCCCCTTAGGTCTCATTAATATCTTTCCCCTCTCACCCTAAACCTATGCCCTCTAATTCTGGACTCCCCCACCCCAGGGAAAAGACTTTGTCTATTTATCTTATCCATGCCCGTCATAATTTTGTAAACCTCTATAAGGTCCCCCCTCAGCCTCCGACGCTCCAGGGAAAACAGCCCCAGCCTGTTCAGCCTCTCCCTGCAGCTCCAATCCTCCAACCCTGGCAACATCCTTGTAAATCTTTTCTGAACCCTTTCAAGTTTCACAACATCTTTCTGATTGGAAGGAGACCAGAATTACATGCAATATTCCAACAGTGGCCTAACCAATGTCCTGTACAGCCGCAACATGACCTCCCAACTCCTGTACTCAATAGTCTGACCAATAAAGGAAACATACCAAATGCCTTCTTCACTATCCTATCTACCTGCGACTCCACTTTCAAGGAGCTATGAACGTGCACTCCAAGGTCTCTTTGTTCAGCAACACTCCCTAGGACCTTACCATTAAGTGTATAAGTCCTGCTAAGATTTGCTTTCCCAAAATGCAACACCTCGCATTTATCTGAATTAAACTCCACCTGCCACTTCTCAGCCCATTGGCCCATCTGGTCCAATTCCTGTTGTAATCGGAGGTAACCCTCTTTGCTGTCCACTACACCTCCAATTTTGGTGTCATCTGCAAACTAACTGTACCTCTTATTCTCGCATCCAAATCATTTATGTAAATGACAAAAAGTAGAGGACCCAGCACCGATCCTATGGTACTCCACTGGTCACAGGCCTCCAGTCTGAAAAACAACCCTCCACCTCAATCCTCTGTCTTTGAGCCAGTTCTGTATCCAAATGGCTAGTTCTCCCTGTATTCCATGAAATCTAACCTTGCTAATCAGTCTCCCATGTGGAATCTTGCCGAAAGTCCATATAGATCACATCTACTGCTCTGCCCTCATCAATCTTCTTCGCTCCTTCTTCAAAAAACTCAATCAAGTTTGTGAGACATGGTTTCCCATGCACAAAGCCATGTTGACTATCCCTAATCAGTCCTTGCCTTTCCAAATACATGTACATCCTGTCCCTCAGGATTCCCTCCAACAACTTGCCCATCACTGGGGTCAGGCTCACCGGTCTATAGTTCCCTGGCTTGTCTTTACCGCCTTTCTTAAACAGTGGCACCACGTTAGCCAACCCCCAGTCTTACGGCACCTCACCTGTGACTATCGATGATACAAATATCTCAGCAAGGGGCCCAGCAATCACTTCTCTAGCTTCCCACAGAGTTCTCGGGTACACCTGATCAGGTCCTGGGGATTTATCCACCTTTAACCGTTTCAAGACATCTAACACGTCCTCCTCTGTAATCTGGACATTTTGCAAGATGTCACCATCTATTTCCCTACAGTCTTTATCTTCCACATCCTTTTCCACAGTAAATACTGATACAAAATATTCATTTAGTATCTCCCCCATTTTCTGTGGCTCCACACAAAGGCCGCCTTGCTGATCTTTGAGGGGCCCTATTCTCTCCCTAGTTACCCTTTTGTCCTTAATATATTTTTAAAAACCCTTTGGATTCTCCTTAATTCTATTTGCCAAAGCTATCTCATGCCTCCGTTTTGCCCTCCTGATTTCCTTCTTAAGTATACTCCTACTGCCTTTATACTCTTCTAAGGATTCACTCGATCTATCCTGTCTCTACCTGACATATGCTTCCATCTTTTTCTTAACCAAACCCTCAATTTCTTTCGTCATCCAGCATTCCCTATACCTACCAGCCTTCCCTTTCACCCTGACAGGAATATACTTTCTCTGGATTCTCGTTATCTTATTTCTGAAGGCTTCCCATTTTCCAGCTGTCCCTTTACCTGCGAACATCTGCCTCCAATTAGCTTTCGAAAGTTCTTGCCTAATACCATCAAAATTGGCCTTTCTCCAATTTAGAATTTCAACTTTTAGATCTGGTCTATCCTTTTCCATCACTATTTTAAAACTAATAGAATTATGGTCACTGGCCCCATAGTGCTCCCCCACTGACTCCTCAGTCACCTGCCCTGCCTTATTTCCCAAGAGTAGGTCAAGTTTTGCACCTTCTCTAGTAGATACATCCACATACTGAATCAGAAAATTGTCTTACACATTCTTAACAAATTCTTCTCCATCTAAACCCTGAACACTATGGCAGTCCCAGTCTATGTTTGGAATGTTAAAATCCCCTACCATAACTACCCTATTATTCTTACAGATAACTGAGATCTCCATACAAATTTGTTTCTCAATTTCCCTCTGACTTTTGGGGGGTCGATAATACAATCCCAATAAGGTGATCATCCCTTTCTTATTTCTCAGTTCCACCCAAATAACTTCCCTGGATGTATTTCCGGGAATATCCTCCCTCAGCACAGCTGTAATGCTATCCCTTATCAAAAATGCCACTCCCCTTCCTCTCTTGCCTCCCTTTCAATCCTTCCTGTAGCATTTGTATCCTGGAACATTAAGCTGCCAGTCCTGCCCATCCTGAGCCATGTTTCTGTAATTGCTATGAAATCCCAGTCCCATGTTCCTAATCATGACCTGAGTTCATCTGCCTTCCCTGTTAGGCCCCTTGCATTGAAATAAATGCAGTTAAATTTATTAGTCCTACCTTGTCTCTGCCTGCCCTGACTGTTTGACTCACTTCTGTTCTCAGCTGTACTCGTCTCAGATCGATCTCTTTCCTCACTATCTCCCTGGGTCCCACCACCACCCCCCACCTTACTAGTTTAAATCCTCCCAAGCAGTTCTAGCAAATTTCCCTGCCAGTATATTAGTTCCCTTACAATTTAGGTGTAATCCTTCCTTCTTGTACAGGTCACTTCTACCCCAAAAGAGATTCCAATGATCCAAAAATGTGAATCCTTCTCCCATACACCAGCTCCTCAGCCATGCATTCACCTGCTCTATCCTCCTATTCCTGCCCTCACTAGCTCGTAGCACTGGGAGTAATGCAGATATTACTACCCTTGAGGACCTCCTTTTTAAATTTCTGCCTAACTCTCTGTAATCTCCCTTCAGAATCTCACCCTTTTCCCTACCAATGTCATTGGTTCCAATGTGGACAATGTGGTCAGTCATAATTAAGTGGTGCATGCTTCATGGTAAAACCTCTACCAATCAGAATACATTTTCTAACCAATCTGCACTCTCTTCTCTTGCAGGAGTTTCCCCTTATATTGATATAATTGTGAATTGCCTTGATTAGTGCAAAATGAGAAGCTTCAACAAAAGTGTAATTTTTATGCAATATGCATGTCCTGTACTACCAAATGCCTATTAGACTTACACAAACTCATTTCAATTAGGACCTATTGACAGAAAATAGAAGAGACGTGCATTCTTTTCGGTAATGATCTTGAATCCCTCCTATCTATGTATCTTGTTTTGATCATGCTGATAATTCCTGGCATTTTCTTTCCACTGGAGTGTGACAGTACAAGGGAAGGAGAAGTAAAGCTAGATATGGAAGTAGAGCCAACCTATCAACCCGATGAATTGGGAAGTCCTCTCTTTGAGCCCACACTTTCAAAAGAGGGGTTCACTATCACAAAGCTAGGAAAGCTTTGACTCAACTTCTCTCTCATGGTTTCATTTACTATCTAAGAAAAGAGAAAAAAAATGGAACTTTACTTTTGTAGCAACAAACCATGCCTCTCAAGCATACAATCACATACCACAATCAATCAATTATCTTGAATTTCAGTGACCGTTGTTCAGAAGCTGGTAAAGAAGGATTGTAAAGAAAAGAGAAGAGGACAGATAGCAGTTGAGGCAACTGGTTTGCAGACTTTTGGGGCACATGTGATGATGATAGTTTTGGCACAGGTTAATTTCCTCTGGATAAAAGGGCACAAATGGAAACTGTATGCCAAGGAACTAGTCTGTTTTGACAGTTCTCATCACTTTCTCCCCACAAGGTGTTCACTTAATAAAAACTGGCTTCAGAGTAGGGTCTAACACAGGTCTGAAGCCAATAGCCTTACAAAGCTTTGTGCTAACCTAGGTTCTTGTTTGTTCACATATTTTTGTGGTTAAACATTTTGTACATATAGTAACAGATGTCAGCAAGCTCATAAATCAATGTGCCACATGATTTACCTAAATCTAATGTGTTTGAAGTGAGAAAAGATGTGACGAGTGATTAAATACACATAAAATTAGTTATGTTTCTTTAGCAGCAGAAGGTAAAATTTGACAGTGTAGTTAAAAAAAAATTCTTGCACATTAAAGATTCAAACTTTTTAAAAACATCTTTTGTGTTATTTTTCTCTCTTAAAAGAACACCATGGTCAGCTCTATAAAGTAAATAGCCATTTGAATCATAGATGGTTTTTAGTTTCACAAATATTCTGGCTTGCTTTACAAAGAATCAGGTACCGAACAAGGGTTTGGCAATGAGGTCCAGTAAAGTGACCATCTTGAATGTTGGCTTTCACTGCAATTGGAAGGATTTAGAGTAGGAATGGATTTCAGGGTTCTGTAGCATGATGACTGAAGCAACCCTTTTTATTTTGCAGCCTTGCACAGTGATTCCTTGTTTTGGATTTATGAAGTATTTTTCCAATTCCACCTAGTTTTCATTTTTCTAGGAGTCTAGATAATAACAGTCACTAAGAAAAAAGGTGTTACTTAGTTCATCATGTCTTTGTCAGGTAGGTTAAAAAAAAGGCAGAAATTGTGGCACAGTGAGCCTCTGAGCAGGGTGTCCAACACTTAAGATTCTTGCTCTAGGACTTGATATCAGTGCAAGGTGTGGTCATAACATAGTTAAACAGGTCGATTGTCAACCTGCAAATCTTTTCAACACACTTAACAGGTTGTAAAAGTGAAAAGACTCATGGTCAATCATGTCTGATGCTCCTCAAGTTATGTGCCCTGGTATTAGGCCAACAATTTGTTCCCAGAAAATCAAGCTAGAGAAAACAGATCTACTTTGTCTGCAGCATGCGTCCCTAGATGGAGGAAGAGGCAACAAATCAACTGATTCTAATAGAGGGACTAATTATATTTATGATTTAAAATTTTACATAAGGAGACTAGCTCAGTAGGGGGATGGGAACCAGAGGTGTAGCTGCACTGCACAGGAGGATGAGAGGAGGAAGGAGAGGGACAGGATTTCAGGGTCACAGGAATACGCTGGCAGACAGCAAAGTGGTTTGAAGTGTGTCTACTTCAATGCCAGAAGTATCCGAAATAAGGTGGGTGAGCTTGCAGCATGGATAGGTACCTGGGACTTCGACGTTGTGGCCATTTCGGAGACATGGATAGAGCAGGGTGAGGAATGGATGTTGCAGGTTCCAGGGTTTAGATCTTTCATTAAAAACAGGCAAGGCGGTAAAAGAGGGGGAGGTGTGGCCTTGTTAGTCAAAGATAGTGTAACGGTGGCTGACAGAACTTTTGATGAGGACTTGTCTACTGAGGTAGTGTGGGCTGAGGTTAGAAACAGGAGAGGAGAGGTCACACTTTTTGGAGTTTTTTAATAGGCCTCTGCAGAGTTCCAGGGAGGTGGAAGAGAGGATTATCAACATTATCCTAGGTAGGAGTGAAAGGAACAGGGTGGTCATTATGGGGGACTTTAACTTCCCCAACATTGATTAGAAATGTTACAGCTCTAGTATGTTGGATGGATCAGTTTTTGTCCAATGTGTACAGGAGGGATTCCTGACACAGTATGTCGAAGGGCCGACAAGAGGGGAGGCCACACTGGATCTGGTGCTTGGTAATGAACCAGGCCAGGTGTTTGATTTAGTTGCAGGTGAGCACTGTGGAGAGAGTGACCATAATTCAGTTACGTTTAGTTTAGCGATGGAAGGGGATCGGTGCATGTCACAGGTCAAGAGTTATCGATGGGGCAAGGGCAATTATAATGCGATTAGGCAAGAATTAGAATGCATAGAATGGGGTAGCAAAATGCAGGGGATGCAGACAATCAAAATGTTGAATTGGTTTAAGGAACAGATGTTACATGTCCTTGATAGGTATGTCCCTGTCAGGCAGGGAGGAAGTGATAAGGTAAAGGAACCGTGGTTTATGACAGAAATTGCATCTCTTGTTAAGAAGAAGAAAAAGGCTTATGTATTGATGAGGCAAGATGGTACAGATGAGGCGATGGAGAGTTATAGATCAGCTCGGAAGGATTTAAAGAGAGAGTTAAGAGCAAAGAGAGGACACAAGCAGTCTTTAGCAAATAGAATAAAGGAGAAGTCTAAAGCTTTCTATCGGTATGTAAGGAATAAAAGGATGATTAGGGTAGGAATAGGGCCAGTCAAAGACAGAAGTGAGAAGTTGAGTGTGGACACTGTAGAGATCGGGCAGGTGCTAAATGAACATTTCTCATCGGTGTTTACTCAGGAAAAGGAGAATATTGTAGACAGAAAAATGAAGCACGAGATATTAGACTAGAAAGGATTGAGGTTAGTTACGCATAGGTGTTATCAATTCTACAAGGAGTGAAAGTAGACAAGATCCCTGGGCTGGATGGGATTCATCCGAGGATTCTCTGGGAAGCTAGGGAGGAGATAAAAGAGCCTTTGGCTTTGATATTTGAATCGTCATTGTCTACGGGTTTAGTATCTGAGAACTGGAGGATTGCAAATGTTGTGCCCCTTGTTCAAGAAGGGTAGCAGTGATGACCCAGGTAATTATAGACCAGTGAGCCTTTCTTCTGTTGTAAGAAAGGTTTTGGAAAGGATTATAAGAGATAAGATTTATAATCACCTAGCAAACAACAATTTGATTTCAGATAGTCAACATGGTTTCGTCAAGGGCAGGTCATGTCTCACAAACCGCATTGAGTTTTTTGAGAAGGTGAACAAGCATATAGATGAGGGTAGGGCAGTTGACGTGGTATACTTGGACTTCAGTAAAGTCTTTGATAAGGTTCCACATGGTAGGCTGATGGAGAAAATACAGAGGCATGAAACTGAGGGTGATTTAGTAGTTTGGATTAAAAACTGGCTTTCTGGAAGAAGGCAGCAAGTGATGGTTGATGGAAAATATTCAGTCTGGAGTCCAGTTATTAGTGGCGTTCCACAAGGATCTGTTTTGGGACCACTGCTGTTTGTCATTTTTATAAATGACTTAGACGCAGGCATAGGTGGAAGAATTAGTAAATTTGCAGACAACACTAAAGTCGGTGGAGTAGTGAACGGTTTGGAAGAATGTTACAGGTTGCAGGAGGATTTGGATAAACTGCAGAATTGGGCTTAGAGGTGGTAAATGGAGTTCAATGCAGCTAAATGTGAGGTGATGCACTTTGGGAAGAATAACAGGATGGTAGAGTACTTGGTCAATGGAAAGATTCTTGGTAGTGTAGATGTGAAGAGGGATCTTGGAGTCCATGTGCACAGACCCCTGAAAGTTGTCACCCAGGTGGATAGTGCTGTTAAGAAGGCATACGGTGTGTTAGGTTTCATTGGTAGAGGGATTGAGTTCCGGAACCGCAATATCATGCTGCAACTATACAAAATGCTGGTGCGGCCACACTTGGAATATTGTGTACAGTTCTGGTTGCCCCATTACAAAAAGGATGTGGAAGGATTGGAAAAGGTGCAGAGGAGATTTACCAGAATGTTGCCTGGTCTGGAGGGAAGGTCTTATGAGGAAAGGCTGAGAGACTTGGGTCTTTTCTCATTGGAAAGAAGAAGGCTAAGGGGGGTTTGATAGAGACATACAAGATGGTCAGAGGATTAGATAGGGTAGACAGAGAAAGACTTTTTCCAGGGGTGATGACGTCAGCTTGTACGAGGAGGCACAACTACAAATTGAGGGGTGATAGATTTAAGACAGATATCAGAGGCAAGTTCTTTATACAGAGAGTGGTAAGGGGGTGGAATGCCCTACCTGCTAAGGTAGTCAACTCAGCCACATTAGGGAGATTTAAACAATCCTTAGATAAGCTCATGGATGATTTTGGGATAGTGTAGGGGGACGAGCTGAGAAATGTCCACAGGTTGGCACAACATCGAGGGCTGAAGGGCCTGTTCTGTGCTGTATTGTTCTATGTTCTATGTTCTATGAGACAAAGACACAACTAATGGTGTTTTCCCAACACAAAGTGAATAAGGTGGTGCCAGTATATCCAGTCTTGACCACATGTCCTAACAAAGGACACTGATTTGCCTGATAGATAATTGACTCTGTGCAAGGTGTCAGGAAGAGCTCAGAGCTGTATCTTGCAATTATCCCGTTCCAAGACACTGACCTATCAGGTAAGTTTTAATTACTTTTTAAAAATCCATTTCAACTGTGTAAATATCATGGAGAAGTAAAATTGTAACTTAGAGAAGTTTATAAACAAATTCTAATCCCTAGGTGGTGGTCAGTGCTCGCAATAATGTTGCCATCTTGGTAGAAGAACCTGAGATACACTTTACCGGACAGCTCTCGGTGATTTAGTTACCCAAATGTAATTGGCCTCAATGCCCTGTAGCAGATATTCTATTTAATATTCATCCAAATATTTTCAGTGTCTAGTAAGTTGCCTGTGGAAATTGAATGAATGGACTAGTCTGTCCTGACTGTACCCAAAGTGAAATTTGGTGCAAACTTTCTGGAGGCCAGAAGTTGATGTTCTATTGTGAAACCTTGTTTGGCCTTTTGCAGACTGACTTCAATCCCTAATTTGTGGAAATTAAGTTGGTCTCAACTTCATTAGCTTCACTTCACAGGCATCAGGAAATTTGTTTTAAAATTAACAAATGTTAGTTTTCTTAATTCAACAAATGTGCAGAAATTTTAGAGATGCTAAATTAAGTTCAGTCTTTACTCTCAGATGAATATAAACCTTTGCACAACCCTTGGACAATTTCCCCCGAAGTATCCTAGATAATATTTATTTTTCAACTAATATCATTAAAGAAAGTATTTTTTTAAAAAGGAGCATTAGTTCCCACATTTTGGAATGTAATTATTTATTTTCCTTTTTGGAACTGTCTTCCAGATGTGGTTATGAAGGTAAAAGCAGTTTAGATTCTTTCAAGGTGTAAAGATGTATGGTTCTATTTAATTAAGTTTAAGTTCGGATGGGCTGAGTGGTCTCCTTTGTCTGAACTCAAATCCTGAAAATGCAAACATTAAAATTCTGGTGAGAATAGGACTGAATCAATTATAATGCCTGCTTCAGTCAAATGGCTTGCCATCAGTCACTTTCCAGTAAGAAGCAGTGAAGGGTCCCAGAGAAAATGTTCACAATTTTGGAAGGGAGAGCATAAGTATTATTCAAGACATACACAATATGAGTATTTTATTACCTATCTATAAGTGGGCCAACTGAAATGGCCATAGCAAGCCACACAGTTCAAAGCCAATTAGAGATGGGCAATAAATATTGACATAGCCAGTGGCACCCATGTTTCATGAAAGAAAAAAGAATTCTGACCTTTTGTTATACTTGACACAAAACTCAGTTTCTACAGGCAATTACTCTCTTACTTCTTGTATTCAAAGCATGACACAATCTTCCAAAAAGGTCGGGGATATTGAACAGTAGATTTATTTGATTGTATACATCAGATTCATGCTGCCTCTGAAAAATCACCCTAAACACCTTTCCATCTTTAATTTATTTACTGAAATGGCTTCAAATAGCAGCCATTACTAAATTCTTGTTTAAAAAAAAGAGAATAACAATGAAAGGGTTAAATTGATAAAAATTGTTATTTTTAAATAGTTTTTTTTTGAAAATTTTCTAGGTAATGTGTTGACTCTTAAAAGCGAGTTAATAATAGCTTAGTTGTTGCTGGTTGTTGACTATATAAATGCCTTTTCTCCATGTCAGTTCTGGTTTTATCAAAATCATAATCAATTGAAAAGAAAATGGCCAAAATATATACTTCCTGAAGTGTGGACTGAACTTTTGAGAAGTTATTTTGTATAACTTGCACAACAGTCTCCAATGTTAGGAATTCTCTCAGAATCTTGTTTCTGTTGAATTTCTGCCAGTTATGTCAACTAACCATGATAGTAAATGAAAAATCCCTGAGCTGAGGGAAACTTCAGGGGTAATGCCAATATACAGAGTTAAAAATCATACAACACCAGGTCATAGTCCAACAGGTTTAATTGGAAGCACACTAGCTTTCGGAGCAACGCTCCTTCATCAGGTGATAGTGGAGGGCTCAATCCTAACACAGAATTTATAGCAAAAATTTACAGTGTGATGTAACTGAAATTATACATTGAAAAATTGATTGTCTGTTAAGTCTTTCATCTGTTAGAATGCAGTGATAGTTTCACTCCTTTCATGTGTAAATCACAAAACCTTTTTTTAAAAAGTTGCATTCTCAGGTTAGCTGTTAACAATGGTGATAGCCAGACAATATGTTGAAGGTGTTGGCCCCCTGTGTTCTCTGTCTATGACCTGATGTTTAGATTGACTCTAATCTAAAACGTTAGAAAGCAGAGTTTTACATAAATTTATGCAGTTTTTGAGTTCAGATTTCTACATGAATGCATGCAATTTTTGAGCAAAGTACAATGTAACCCTGCAAGTACGAATTCACCCCACAAACTCTTATGTGTGCATGTGGGTCTTTGTCTGTCTGTGTGTGTGTGTTTGTCTGGGTTGGGGGTTGTGAGTGTAAGAAAGTGTATGCGTGTGTGTGTGTAGTGAGTGCAGATTGTCATAAGTCTGTGAGGGGGTGCATGTGTGAGTGCGGGTGTGTGTGCGTGTCTGTGTGCGGGTCTGTGTGCAGGTCTGTGTGTGTATGTGTCCATGTGTATGTGTGTTTAGGAGTGCCTGTGTATGTGTGTGTGTGAGTATCTGTGTGTGTATATAGTGCAACGGTGGTCACCTGTAATGTGACCTGAACCCAAGGTCCCGGTTGAGGCCCTCCCTATGGGTACCGAACTTAGCTATCATTGATCCCAATGAGCCCACTGATGAACTGGTACAGTCATCACAGGGATCTGTAGAGAAGCGACCAAAGAAGGTGTCAACTTGGACCCCACCGGAGGGCCACTGCCCTGGGCTTGACATGTATGCTCAAACCGTCAGGAAATATGTAAATGCCAGATTTACCAGCCATACCCACAAGGTAGAGCAAAACATCACCCGTTCACAAGGCAATGCCATCCAGGCTCTCAAAACCAATTACAACATTGTCATCAAACCAGCAGATAAAGCAGGAGCCATTGTCATTCAGCAGATTACTCCAAGGAAGTTTACCGACAACTGAACAACCAGGAACACTGCAGGCAACTACCAGCTGATCCGACCAAAGAACGCACCCGTAAATTAAACACACTGATCAGAACTTTGGATCCGGTCCTTCAGAGTTCCCTACGCGCCCTCATCCCACGTACTTCTCGTGTAGGTGACTTCTACTGCCTTCCAAAGGTACACAAAGCCAACACACTGGGACATCCCATCTCTCCGGCTTTGTTGAAGGCATCTTGAAACTATTGTACAGGAGATCTCCAGCTTCTGTCACGACACTACATATTTCTTACAGAAACTCAGCACCCATAGACAAGTCAAACCGGGAACATTCCTCGTCACAATGGATGCTTCAGCACTCTACACCAGCATCCCCCACAATGATGGCATCGCGGCAACAGCCTCAGTACTCAACACCAACAACTGCCAATCTCCAAACACCATCCTACAGCTCATCCACTTTATCCTCGATCACAACGTCTTCACTTTGACAACCAGTTCTTCATCCAGACACTCGGAACAGCCATGGGGACCAAATTTGCACCCCAATATGCCAACATTTTTATGCACAGGTTCGAACAAGACTTCTTCTCTATACAGGATCTCTAACCAACATTGTACACCAGGTACATTGACAACATTTTCTTCCTCTGGACCCATGGCGAGGAGTCACTGATAAAACTACACAGTGACATCACCAAGTTTCATCCCACCATCAAACTCACCATGGACTACTCTCGACTGTCTGTCTCATTTTTGGACACATGCATCTTCATCAAGGATGGACATCTCAGCACCACACTCTACCGCAAACCCACAGACAACCTCACAATGCTACACTTCTCCAGCTTCCACCCAAAACATATTAAAACAGCCATCCCCTATGGACAAGACCTACACATACACCAGATCTGCTCAGATGAGGAAGAACGTGATGGACACCTGGAAGTACTCAAGGATGCCCTCACAAGAACGGTGTACGATGCTCAACTCATCGACCGCCAGTTCCGACGTGCCACAACAAGGAACCGTAATGACCTCCTTAGGAGACAGACATGTGCTGCAACTGACAGGGTACCCTTCATTGTTCAGTATTTCCCAGGAGCTGAAAAATTACGCCATTTTCTTCATGACCTGCAACACATTATCAATGAAGATGAGCACCTCACCAAGACTTTCCCCACACCTCCATTACTTGCCTTTAAACAACCGCCAAACCTCAAACAGATCGTTGTTCGTAGCAAGCTGCCCAGCTCTCAGGACAACTCCATACAACCCTGTCACGGTAGACGCTGCAGGACATGTCAGACGGACACCTCCCACCTTGTACATGGCAGGTACTCATGTGACTCAGCCAACATTGTCTATCTTATACGTTGCAGGCAAGGATGCCCGGAGGCATGGTACATTGGGGAAACCGAGCAAAGGTTACGACAACGGATGAATGGGCACCGCACAACAGTCAACGGACAGGAGGGTTTCCTCCCAGTTGGGGAACACTTCAGTGGTCCAGGGCATTCAGCCTCAGACCTTCAGGTGACCATCCTCCAAGGTGGACTTCGAGAGAGGCAGCAGAGAAAAGTGGCCGAGCAGAGGCTGATAGCTAAGTTCGGTACCCATAGGGAGGGCCTCAATCGGGACCTTGGGTTCATGTCACATTACAAGTGACCGTCATTGCACTATACACACACACACACACACACACACACACTCTCACACACACACAGGCACTCCTATACACATGGACACACACACACAGACGTGCACACAGACACCCACACACACTCCCATACACACCCCCTCACAGACTTAAGACTCACTACACACACACACATACACTTTCTCACACTCACAATCCCCAGCCCAGACAAACACACACACAGACAGACAAAGACCCACATACACACATATAGTTTGTGGGGTGAATTTGTACTTGCAGGGTTACATTGTACTTTGCTCAAAAATTGCATGCATTCATGTAGAACTCTGAGCTCAAAAACTGCATGAATTTAAGTAAAACTCCATTATCTCACTTTTTAAATTAGAGTCAATCTAAACATCATGGCATAGACAGAGAACACAGGGGGCCAACACCTTCAACATATTGTCTAGCTATCACCATTGTTAACAGCTAACCCAAGAATACAACTTTTTTAAAATAAAGGTTTTGTGATTTACACATGAAAGAAGTGAAACTATCACTGCATTCTAACAGATGAAAGACTTAACAGACGATCAATTTTTCAATGTATAATTTCAGTTACATCACACTGTAAATTTTTGCTATAAATTCTGCGTTAGGATTTAGCCCTCCAGTATCACCTGATGAAGGAGCGACGCTCCGAAAACTAGTGTGCTTCCAATTAAACCTGTTGGAGTATAACCTGGTGTTGTGTGATTTTTAACTTTGTACACCCCAGTCCAACACCGGCATCTCCAAATCATGCCAATAAACAGTGCCACCTAGTGTCCACTGAAACTTGAGGAAGAAAAATGGATTGATTTCTGATGAAGATGGAATTCAAACTGGACAGAGGTTTTATACTGTAATGAGAAAGTTGTAGATCAAGTCTTGGGACAGGGCTTGGATAATGGAGTGAGCATTAGGGATTAAGTTACTTTCATTATCATGTCCTTAATGTTTTTTTTTCTTAATATCTTGAATATTTTTATAAATTCCCATGTGTCAAGATATGCACAGATTAAAAAAAGAACTTGAATTTATATAGTACCTTTGACTTAGTAAAAGGATACAAGAACTTGCATTTATATAGTATTTTTGACTTAATAACAGGATACAAGATGATTCTCAGGGACCATTGTCAAGGAAAATCTGCTGCAGTCATCTAAGGAGATATTATGATTTTATGAGCAAAATCATATTGAAGAGGTAGATTTAAGGAGAAGAGCTATGAAGTTGGAAACTGAATCTATCATTGCAATTCAATGAAATGTTAGTGCACTTTGCTGCACTAGTAGAGTTAATGCGTAAAATTATCTTTTATAATTCATCCACAATGCTAGGACCCAGTTGTACAGTCCATATCCTACTCCCTTTATCTCTTAGTGCCCTGGAATACTATAAATGTGCTTCTCTTGGCTTCACGTACAGACATGATGGAAAATCCAGTTCAAGAATTCCAAAGATTCACAACCATTTAAATGAAGAAATTTCTACTCATATCAGTCATAAATGGTTGGACCTTTATCCTGAGTCTATGCCCGATATTCTGGGCTCTCCACCAGGGGGTAACAAGCTCTGTGTCTGCCAAACCCTTTCATAAACTTGTATGTTTCAATCAAATTACCTCTCCTCAACTCCAGAGAATATAGACCTAATTTACTCAGCCTCTCATCATAGACTACTCCTCTCATCCCATGGACGAATCAACTTAATCTTCACTGTATTGGCTTCAATGCAAATATATCTTCTATTAAAAACGTCTCCAAATAGAAACACATCTTATCTTAAAAAAATTACATGGTTGGAATTTCCCTGTGTCTTTTTATATTTTTGAGATAGATGTAGTTTTCGACTTCAGTTCATAGCATCAGAGTGAGAAAAAAAGCTTTTGAAAATTTGTGGGGATATTATTGAATCATTGATCAATTAATATAGTGGGCTTAGATCAGCAAAAGGTTCAACTCTAAACTAACAATAAATCAGCCTATTTGAGCTAAGTCATACAATACCTACTTACCCATAAAACTAAGCAGAGGGCAAGGTGGGTTAGGCTACGGGGCGCAGGTGGCATAAATTGTTTACCCATTTGGAACAGGTCTAAATTCCATCTGGCAATATTTAAATTCATTGTAGCAAACCTTGAGATAAATAGAAATGCATATTTCTTATGCATTTGTTCTCAAACTATGTGCCAAGCCGATGTGTGGATCCTGCAACAGGAGTGCAACGTTAAACCTTAATATTTGTATCCTTAAAATTGCTAGAGTTAAATTGGAAGTTGTCTGTTATCACTTACGATTCAAGATGAAAGATGGAATGTTAGCCAAGGAGCAAATGTCTCATTTCAGGTCATAGGTAGCTAATTTGATATTAGAATTATTATTTAAAATGCTAATGCATGTGGCAGAATTGTATCCATATATGTCAGACATTGCAAACAGACTATTAAGCTGTTTGAGCTACTCATTTAATGCCTTGAGTGTTGAGTTTTGTTTTATACTATGACAATTGATTAAGAGATCATTTGAACTTCAAAGCAGAACACAGTTGTTAGCATCTTTAGGTCTTATTTGTCTTTGCTATGTGCCACTTGGCAACATTTTTCCCCATACTTTACCACCAGAGAAAGTAGCCCTGAATTGTTTTCTTGCTATTAACTTTACAGTGAAATATCTGTGTTGGGAAATTTCTTGGTCACACACCAGCAGGGGATCAGGAAAGGCCCTTCAGAACTTCAGAGTTGGCACAATTTGTGGACAAAATCTACTATTGATTTTTGGATTATTTTGTTTTTAAACAAATAGACAAATTCATATATGGAGGTTAATTTTATGTCGAGACTGGGAATCCCACGTTACAACATCACAATAACAACAACTTATATTTATGCAATGCATTGAATATAATGCATTTAATGCAATGTTTACTTTGTACATTTATTGTGATATAATAGAAAAAAGGGTGCTTCACAGCTCCATTGTAAAACAAAACATGACATCACTTATGACCAAAATCCAGCTTACAAAGGTAGGTTTTAAGAAGTGGTCTTAATGAAGGAAAGTGAGGTAGAGAGGTGGAAAGTTGTAGGGAGGTAATTCCAGATTTTGAGGCTAAGGCAATTGAAGACACATCCCCTCATCGCGCAGCAATTGTAACTGGGAATGCAAAACAGGCTGGAGTTAAATGATATCTTGGTAAATGATGCAGTTGAAAGGTATTACAATGATAAGGTGAGGCCAGGCCAGAGAAGGATTTGAAAACAAAGATGAAACTTTTGAAGTGAAGCCATTGCTTGGCCAGAAGCCAGTGTAGGTCAGCCAAGACAGGGTGACAGGGAATGGCACGTTTGGAGTTAAGACATCAAAGTTTTGGATGACCCACACTTTACAGAAGGTATAATGTGGAAACTGGCGAAGAGTGTGTTGGAATAGGTGAGTCCAGGGGTATCACTGGAATGGATGAGGGTTTCAACAGCAAACGAGCTAAGACAGGGACATGATAAAATGTGACGCCACTGTTTTGTAAATCGACTTGCTTACTTTCATTGTTACCAGAGAGAGGTATAGAATTTATAGATAGGGAGTGGGGTTTTGGAGTGGTGGCCAAAACGTAGCTTCATTCTTTCAAGTATTTAATTGGAGAAACTTTCTACTCATTCAGTAATGGATAGTGGATGAGAAGTCTTATCATTTACTGCAGTGGACAAGTTGAAATAAGTGGTAGTGAGGTAGAAATGGGAATCATCAGTGTATGTATTAAAACAAATGTTATGTCTACTGATATTGCCATGGGGCAGCAGAGATAAGAAACAGAAGGGTGTCCATCAAGGATAGAATCTTGGGAAAGACTGGAAATAAAGAGATGGGAGATGGAAAAAGAAAGAGATTGCAAGTGATTCTCTGGCTATCATTATATTGATAAGAACGGAACCACATAACAACAAATATATTGCAGGGGAATGATGTGATCAACCATGTCAAAGGCTGCAGACAGGTTGAGAGGAACAAGGAGGGAAAATTTACCTATGTCACAAATCCATAGCATATCATTTGTGATTTTGATGGGAGCTGTCCCAGTCTTGTGGAACCGTGATTGCAGACCTCACTTTTTACTCGTGATTGCATATTGACCATAAACCGCAGAGAATAATGGGTGTGCCATCTTCATTTTTGATATGTATTGATACAGGGTAAATCCCTTCTTCTCACTATAAAACACATCCTTAACACACAATACCATGCATTCTACAGGACAGCTGTTATGACTTTTACTTCTATGTTCTATTTAAATTAGAAATAAACTCAATGTAATTTATTCTGTATCTGTGGTCTACTGGGATATAATTTTCTACATGCTGGAGAACAGGAGAGATCATTCAGCGATCCATGTATTAACCAGTGTAGTGGGAACTGCATTTATGAATTAAATGGTCCCACTAACCTTCATATGGCAAAGAATACACCTTATATGGTAAAGTATACAATATTCGTAGGTTTTTTTGAGATGCAACTGCTTACTATTATCTATGGATATGAGGGAGCAAATGAGTGAAATACAACAACATATTTTAAGGGCTTACTACATTTTATGCCTGGGTCATTTTGCATCTCCAGTTCTGTTTCTAACCTCTGAGAGAATTCTGTTCACATTTCTTCATAACTAAATGGAGGGCTGTGATTTATAACCTCGTGGATGAGGCTAGATTTTGAAAATACTTCGCTGCTGTTTTGATAGATCAAGATAAGTAAACAGACAAACCAAACAAGGTGTTTGTTGTTCAATCCCTGACATATTTATGTCTGCCAGGCTCTGTGGTTTTCGTGCAGTCATGTTTGGAGTCTTCCAAACCAAACAGTAAACAAATAGGTTCAGCCAGGCTGTTCTCTCATCTTGGTCTCCATGATGGGATGCAGAAAGTCAGGCCCATTTGTTGCCTTTGGCTGTCAGTCAGGGCTGTCCCAAGATTTAAAATTTAACATCTCATTCCCAATTGTCACAAAATCAAGAATTCATGGTTGGTTGTATGCATACTTGAAAAAAAAACAAATAATTTAGTTAACTGAAATATGACAGTCTCCTGGCAGCATTAATTAGTCTGTTGGGTTTAAAGAAGTTTTAGAGGAAAAAAAAATTAGAAAAGCTTTTATGTTGCTTGGGAAAATTCTGTGTGAGATCTGTGTTATTTTAAACTTGTTGATATTTCAAAAGCAACTACATGTTTCGTTTTACTGTAAACTACGCTACTTTAATTTATTCATGAACATAGAATAGTATAGCACAGAACAGGCCCTTCAGCCCACCATGTCTGCACAAAACAAGAATAAACAACTAAAGGTACTCCATGTCGTTTTCATGCAGGTGGTTCAACATTTTATTGCTCCAGGACATCCAACAGTGGGTTTTTTTTAGCTAATTATGTATTTTTGAAGTGCAGTTATTCTTGCAACATAGGAAATGTGGAAGACAATTTGCTCACAGCAAGTTCCCACAAACAACAATACATTAATATCCAGAATAGTCTTTTTTTTTAACCCGTGTTGTTTGAGACGTATGTATCAAACCAGCACACCAATGAGAATTCCAGTTTTCTGCAGAGTGTCATTAGATCCTTTCAGTTGTTTCAAATGGCAGAGGAGCTTTGGTTTAATGTCTCAGTTCAAGGAGCGATATGATTTAAAGGGGCGTGATCACTTTGGTAGCACCAGTAATGTAGTCTTCCTCGTATAGAGTAATGGGAAAACACCCTTCGGTCTAACTAGTCCACACCAACCACGTTCCCAAACAAAACTAGTGCCAATTGCCTGTGATTAGAACATAAGAAATAGGAGTAGGAGTAGGCTATTTGACCCTTCAAGCCCGCTCCGCCATTCAATAAAATCATGGCTGACCTTTTCATGGCCTCAGCTCCACTTACCCGCCCTCTCACCATAACCTAAAAAATAATCTAGCTTAGCTTTGAAAACATACAATGAGGAGGCTTCAACTACTTCACCGGGCATGGAAGTGCACAGATTCACAACCCTCTGGTGAAGAAGTTAATTCTCAATCCAGTCCTAAATCTGCTCCCCCTAATTTTGAGGCTGTGCCCTCCTGTCCTACTTTCACCCAGCAATGGAAACATCCTCTGTACTTCTATCTTATCTATTACTTATGATAATTTTATGTGTTTCTATGAGATCCCTCTTATTCTTCTAAATTCTAATGAATATAATCCCAGTCTACTCAATGTCTCCTCATAAGCCAACCTCCACAAATCCAGAATCAACCCAGTGAACCTCCTCTGCACCTCCTTAGTGCCAGTATATCTTTTCTTAAGTAAGGAGACTAAAATTGTTTGCAGTACTCTGGATGTGGCCTCAGCAGCACCTATACAACTGCGACATAATCTCCCTGCTTTTTAACTTAATCCCTTTAGCAATAAAGGACAAAATTCTATTTTCCTTCTTAATGACCTGTTGCACCTGCAGACCAACCCTCTGTGATTCTTGCACAAGGACACCCAGGTCCCTCTGCACAGCAGCATGCTGTAATGTTTTATCATTCAAATAATAGTCCTTCTTACCGTTATTCCTACAGAAATGGATGACTTTACAGTTATTAACATTGTACTCGATCTGCCAGACCTTTGCCCACTCACGTGCCTCTGTGCAAAGTTTCACAATCTTCTACACACTTTGCTCTACCACTCATCTTAGTGTCATCTGCAAACATTGATACATGACATATGGTCCCCAACTCCAAATCATCTACCTAACTTGTGAATAATTGCGGTCCTAACACTGATCCCCGAGACACACCTCTAATCACTGATCACCAACCAGAAAAACACTTATTTATCCCCACTCTTTGCTTCCTGTTAGTAAACCAATCCTCTATCCATGCTAATACATTACAAGTAACACCATGCATTTTTATCTTATGCAGCAGCCTTTTGTACAGCACCTTGTCAAATGCTTTTTGGAAATCTAGATACATGTACTGGTTCCCTGTTGTGCACCTTGCTTGTAAAGTCGTCACACAATTCCAGTAGATTAGTTAAACATAACCTGCCTTTCATAAAACCATGCTGCATCTGCCCAATCGGACAATTTCTATCTAGATGTCTTGCTCGTTCTTCCTTTATAATAGATTCAAGCATTTTTTTTCCCACTACAGAAGTTAAGCTAACTGGTCCATAATTCCCCATCTTTTGTCTACCTCCCTTGTTAAACAGAGTCGTCCCATTTGCTGTCTTTTAGGCTGCTGAACTGCCCCAGAGTCCAGCGAATTTTGGAAAATTACTACAAGTGCATTTGCTATTTCTCCCACCATATCTTTTAGTACCCTGGGATGCATTCCATCAGGACCAGGAGACTTGTCTATCTTTAGCTCCATTAGCTTGCCCAACACTACCACTTTCACGATAATGATTATCTCCAGATCCTCACCTACCTTTGCCTCCTTGTCAATTTCTGGCATGGTATTAGTGTTGTCCATTGTAAAGACCGATACAAAATACCTGTTCAATGCCTTGGCCATTTCCTTGTATCCCATTATTAACTCCTTCTCAACCTGTAAAGGACCAACGTTTACCTTAGCCACTTTTTTTTCATTTTATATATTTACAGAAACTTTTGCTAGCTGTCTTTATATTCTGAGCTAGTTTACTCTCATAATCTATCTTACTTTTCTTTATAGCTTTTTTTGTAGCCATATCCCTCCAAACTTTTCCTATTCATGTATTTATCCATATGTCTTCTAAATCTTGTAATTGTACCTGAATTCACCATTTCCTCTGACAGTTCATTCCACATATGAACCACCCTCTGTGTAAAAAAAAAGTTGTCCCTTATGTCCTTTTTAAAACTTTCTCCTCTCACTTTAAAAATATGTCTCCTAGTTTTGAACTCACCCACCCTGGGGAAAAGACGCTTGCTATTCACCTTATCCATGCCCTTCATGATTTTATATGCCTCCATGAGGTCACCCCTCAACCTCCTACACTCCCAGTGAAGAACATCCCAGCCTATCCAGCCTGGTAGATCTTTTCTGAACCCTCTCCAATTTAATAATAGCCTTCTATAGCAGGGTGACCAGAACTGGTCACAGTAGTCTCAAAAAGGTTCACCAGCATTCTGCATAACCTCAAGGTGACGTCCCAACACCTATACTTAAAGGTCTGAACAATGAAGGTAAGTGTGTTAAACACCTTCTTAACCACCCTGTCTACCTGTGATGCACATTTCAAAGAATTATGTACCTGAACCCCTAGGTCTTTCTGTTCTACAACACCACTTAGGGCCCTATCAATAATTATGTATGTCATGCCCTTGTTTCTTTTATTAAAATGCAATACCCTCACACTTATCCAAATTAAACTTGCATCTGCCATTCCTCAGTCCATTGACCCACTTGATTAAGATCTCTTTGTAATCTCTTCACTATCCACTATATCACCAATTTTGGTGTCATCTGTACACTTACTAACCATGCCTCCTATATTCTCATCCAAATGACAGATGACAAACCAAAGTGGACCCAGTACCGATCCCCGTGGAGCTCTGTTAGTCACAAGCCTCTAATCCAAAAAACAAACCTCCACCACTATCCTCTGTCTCCTACTATCAAGCTAATTATGTATCTAATTGGCAAGATCACCCTGAATCCCAGGGTTTAACTTTACTAATTAGTCCATTATGTCAGACCTTTTCAAAGGCTTTACTAACGTCCATAAAAATAACGTCTACTGCTCTGCCCACATCAATCTTCTTGGTTACTTACTCAAAAACTTAAACAAGTTTGTGAGACATGAGTTCCCACACACAAAACCATGCGGACTATGCCTAATCAGTCCTCGTCTCTCCAGATGCACGCAAATCCTATCTTTCAGAATCACTTCCAACAACTTACTCATTACCGATGTCAAGTTCACAGGTCTAGACTTCACAGACTTCCCTTTCCAGCCTTTCTCAAACAAAGGTACAATATTACCCAATCTTCAGTCGTCCAGCACCTCACCTGTGGTTACAGATGATACAAGTATTTCTGCTAGGAGCCCCACAATTTAGAGTCAAGAGGTATAGAGATACACAGCATGGAAACAGACCCTTCAGTGGGACTCATCCAGGCCAACCAGGTAGATAAATAAGTCTAGTCCCCTTTGCCAGCATTTGGTCTACATCCTTCTAAACCCATTCTATTCGTATACTCATCATATTACCTTTTAAATGTTGTAATTATACTAGCCTCCACCACTTCCTCTGGCTGGTCATTCCATATACACACCACCCTCTGTGTGTAAACGTTGCCCCTTAGATCCCTTTTAAATCTTTCCTGTCTCACCATAAACCTATGTCCTCTAGTTTTAGACTCTCGCACCCCAGGGAAAAAACTTTGTCTATATACCCTATCCATGCCCCTGTGATTTTAAAAACTTCTATACAGTCATCCCTCAGTCTCTAATGATCTAAGGAAAATAGCCCCAGCCTATTCAGCCTCGCCCTATCACACAATGCTCCAACCCTGGCATCTCTATGGCATTGAATAACACGTTCAAGTAAAAGCCATTTACTTCACTCATTTTGGGTGTGATGGCTGACATTTTTCATTTCGCATTTGTGATTTGGATGAAAGGTAGCACTGGTCGAACTTCACAGAATGAGTCACACACCGAGTGTGCTAACCTGGATGACCCTCATAAATCTTCATGCTTTTTTTATTTCTTGCACTTCTAGTGGGCAGCACGGTGGCACAGTGGTTAGCACTGCTGCCTCACAGCGCCAGAGACCCGGGTTCAATTCCCGACTCAGGCGACTGACTGTGTGGAGTTTGCACATTCTCCCCGTGTCTGCGTGGGTTTCCTCCGGGTGCTCCGGTTTCCTCCCACAGTCCAAAGATGTTCAGGTCAGGTGAATCGGCCATGCTAAATTGCCCGTAGTGTTAGGTAAGGGGTAAATGTGGGGGTATGGGTGGGTTGCGCTTCGGCGGGTCGGTGTGGACTTGTTGGGCCGAAGGGCCTGTTTCCACACTGTAAGTAATCTAATCTAATCTTGTTGACCCCAATAATTTATCCAATTATTTTGTTTAACTCTTCACATTGTCTCTTGTGCCCAAACACACAGTTTAGTTACATCAACATCACGATACATTTCATTGTCACTCAACCACCAGGGTGGTAGTGACTATCAATGACCACCCCCACAGTAATCCATGTCCTTCAATGCACTATTGTCTCCCATCCTTATATGTTAATTGCCTTCTCTATTACAATTATTGTCCTATCTGCTTCCCAGCAATCTTCCTCCAATCCCCATAACTGACCTCCCCAGACTTGCCCATTACAGCAGTGGCCACTGATAAACCTCGTTTGATTTTCAGTGAACAGTCCCCCAAAGCTGATCATAGCTCAGTCCCTGGAATTTAATGACATGGAATTCCTGACTCTGACCTCCCCAAACGGTCAACAGACCATGTCTAAGCCCCTGAACAGAGATTGAACGACAACTGACTGACAGCGGGAACCTCTGATTTACAGCAATTCCCCTTGTTTTGACGAGGTCCGGTCTTATTAAACGTTGAGCCATAGCCATTTGGGTGAAGCATATTGAGCATGTTCACTGTGTAGGCTGTCATAAATGCTGTAGGTGTTACAGTGATGTGATGTGGTATTGTACAACAACATGTTCCCCCTCCCCCACTTCATGTATGACATGCATGAGACAATGCTGACATCCATGAGAAGCTGAATGGCTTTATGTCTGCACTAAATGCAAGACAATGCAGCAGTATTGTGAAGCTGTATGTTCTGCATGTTGCAGCAATGCACAAAAAGGCAAGGCAAGGCAGAACTACAGCAACCATCTCAGTAAACACAAAGTCAGTGAGTGCAAGCAAGCAAGATAAGAACCCTGAGATGCACACTACTGTGCCGCAAGAGGTGTTTGCCTGTCCCTTTTACGAAATAGCCGAATAACAGCAACTGACTTGTCACTGCACACATTGTTCAGGACCTATGAAGATTCCACCCATTGTTTCTGAAAGTTGATGCCTCCAGCACTGAAGCACTTTTACAGAATGGCACCTGAAATGTCAGCCTACAAGTTTAATTCCAGATGTGTAGTTCAACCATCATTTAGATGCAAGGTTGCCTGGGCTGATAGAATTAAAATGAATTCTGGACCAGGTAGTGAAGGAGCTTCACTGGTGCATGGGGCAAGGAGATAGTCATTTGTCCGTGCAAATTTTTTTTTCAGTTGAAAGGCTGAAGGTGAAGTGTCAAGCAATAGGACACCATTGAAGTTTAAAAGAATGAAAAGTGATGATAATGAAGCAAATAGTGCCAGCTATGATCCAAGTGCAAACCATCAACAGCTAGTTCCAGCTTGCTGCTGGGAGGAGATCAAACTATCACTTCTGCTTTAAGGAATAATTCTCCTTTTTATATTAATAAATATAACATTATATCATCTCTGAGATGATACTTGTTTATATATAAACTTTAACACCATAAATAAGTGTGTGTGGTTAACTCCAGCGCAGGAAAGTAAATGGGATGTGGAATAATTAAATTATTCAGCTTGCCATGTTTGATCATGATCTTACTTAGCTTTGATGGTACACACCCAAGCTTTTGTTTGCAATTTTAAAGGTTACATTTTACTGTGAAGTTACAACAAATCTGAAACACAAAGGGAGTGAAGTACATGTGCAATTCTATTATATATTGATTTACCACAGTCATCTAACACACTGTAACATATCACAATGAATTGTAATCTTTTATAGTTTTGCCATTTTTATTATGTGGCAGCTAATTCTAACATAGTAGAGTTCTATGTATCACTACACTGAAGAATATTAGTTGTCAATTATCTAAATTTGTGTCCACTACTTACCAATGCTTCTGTGTCCCTATCCACACTTGGAAAAAGGCAATTGATTTAGAATACCAAAAGCTGCAAAAGCTACTGAGAGATTATTGCATCAACTTGGGAAAATGTTTCAATTACAAGAATGCCATTTGTGACTTTCGTTAGAGCAATTGCAATGGTGTAGCTGCACAGAGGCTGATTGAAGAGGGTCAAACACGACACTGCAAGTGAGGCGGAATTGAATGTGGGGAGAAACAACCTGAAACAATAAGAATTTTGGACAGGAAATGGGAAATTAGAAATGGTTGGTAGTTTGCAACAATAATAGAGTTTAGTATAGACTTTGGAGAAGATGAATGCTGACCATGCATAGAATGTACAGAGAACTTGATTACAGAGCCATTTACAAAATCAGCTGGCACGGGGGGCAGTAAAGGAAATTGGGCAGTTAGGACATTAGTGAGGACGAGATCAAGGGAACAATTCTGAATACAAAATAAATAATGGAATGTATATGTATAAAATATATTGTTACTGCTTGTTCATTTTGTGCTGTGATACTTTTGCATTTTGGATTTGGATTCGCAATTACAATTGTAGACTCTATCCACTGGTTGAAGTAAGTCTCTAAAACCCCTCCAAATTCCATATATATATAGTATTTATAAGTAAAACTCATACAGTTTACTTACTTTAAATGTTGTGCTGTATTCTGAAAACAATGCAGTCAATTTTCGGTGCTCCTCATTTTTGAGATCCTGACTTGCGGAAACGAACATCTGGAATTTACGTAGGACCTTCTGTGTCCAAAGATATTTCATAAATGGAAACCGTTAGAAATAGATATCTGGACAATGAAGGGAGAGATTAAGACATGAGTCCAAAACCTTGCAGGAGAGATTAAGTTTGACACATTAACGATTTTTCTTTCTTTCATTTCCTCTATTTTTTTCTCCAGTTCTCAGTCTAATATTTCTCTTTGTTTTTCTTTTACTTCTCTCTTTTCCTTGATCCTATTCTTATTCATTTTCCATTTCTCTTTTATCTCTCTTTTTCTTTCATTCATCTTTCTTGATTGGGATTATTCTTTCAGTCAACTGCAGTGTTTCCTTAAATGAAAGAAGAATTCCTAGCTGTAACTTCTCCCACTGTTCTGAGGAGAGTCACCTTTATTAGAATGTTGATGCTATAATAAGTATATAATTTCTCATGTGTCAATCACCATTGTTTTTAATTTAAAAATATCTGCTGACCAATTTAGTCTCATTTAGATGAAACGCCAAAAATAGTTTGAAGTGAGAAAAGCAATTTAAATAAACTTTACTCCACACAACGAAGCAAAAGGAAGAAGACCAGATGAGCTTTTACAATGACTAATTATTTAATTACAATTTTTGAGACACTAGTTTCCATTTCCAGATTTTAAAAATACGTTGAATTTAAATGTCACCATCAACCAAAGTGACACTGAACCCGTGTCCTGAGAGCATTAGCCTAGACCTCTGCATTATAAATTCAGTGACATTACCAATACCCCAGCATCTCCTCATAATGGTTGACGTATTGAAGAGAATCTTAAGGGGTCTGAATGGTGTTAACTATCTGGGAGAAATATGTGAGAAGTGCAGTCAAGCCTTTCTTAACATAGGAAGCAGCTAGTTGCATTTTCCAGCAGAGATCTTGGTGTCAAGATGAGATTCCAGGTAGAGAGCAGTGAGGTGCCTATTAATGGACTTATTGCTTGTTGTCAGCCTCATTGAGAGCAAATCTCACCTCTTTAATATGCAGCTTCCTCTCCTACAAGACACCACAAAGAGGCTAGATGCAAAAATTTCCAACCTGGACGTCTGATGACTGCAGCTTATCATTTCCACTTGCAGACCTCCATTTTGGACACCAGGTACCAATATCTCCATACACACTCCATGGACAACGCAAGCACGCATCTCATGTCCACTGACTTCGGCACTGGGAATTTGTCAATCTCGATGCAGCATTATGGTGCACCTCTGAACCATTTGAACCAAGCAGCTGCATGACCATATTGCAACTTGGAGCGTATTTGGCAACTACCATCACAAAGCTACTGCAAGACACTTTATGCACAGGAACTTGCACCAAGCATCTCAGGATTGGTCAGTTGCTTTGTTACTTCTCATTTAGCTCAACCCTACCAGGCTACTCCTCAAAGCATCCCTGCCTTGCACTTTGTACTTTTCCCTTATAGCCAGAGCTACCAGGTTCACAGTACTTCTGCCTTGCCTGGCGTTAAGTGCAGACATAAAGCCGGGAGTCTAGTCATGATTGTAGCAGTTATAAAGTTACAGAGTCATACAGCACAGAAACAGACCCTGTGGTCCAACCAAACCATGCTGACCATAATCCTAAACTAAACTAGTCCCACGTGCCACTGCTTGGCACATATCCCTCCACATATATCTTATTCATTAATGTATTGAAATATTTTTTAAACATTGTAACCACTCTCTGTGTTCAAAAATTGTCCCTCATGTCTTTTTTAAGTCTTTCTCTTCTCACCTGAAAAATATGCCCTCTACTCTTGAAATCCCCAACTCTCAGGAAAAGATATCTGCTATTCACCTTATCCATACCTCTCGTGATTTTTTTATAAACCTCGAAAAGGTCACCCCTAAACCTCCTATGTTCCGATGAAAAATCTCCCAAGTTATCCAACCTCTCCTTATAACTCAAACCCTCCATTCCCGGCAACATTTAGGTGAACCTTTTCTGAACTCTCTCCAGCTTAATAACATCCTTCCTATAACAGGTGACCAGAATTGCACACAGTGGTCCAGAAGAGGTCTCACCAACTTCCTGTACAACCTCAATATAATGTCCCAACTCTTATACTCAAAGGAGTGTCACTTATAACGCAGAAATTCAAAGCAGCCAATTTGCAGACAATAAGATCCAATAAACATTAATTAAATAAGCTGTTCTTTAGTGAAACAAAAACAGAAATTGCTAGAGAAACTCGGCAGGTCTGGCAGCATCCATTAAGAGAAATGCAGCATTAATATTTCAAATTCAATGACACTTTAGGTTTCTCCAGCAATTCCTGTTTTTGTTCCAGACATCCAGATCGGCAGATTTTTTGGGATTTTTTTTCTTCTTTAGTGATGTGCTTGAGGAATGAATACTGCTCTGGATATAGAGTACTGAGCTGCTCTTCAAACAATATCACTGGAGGTTCAAGGAGAAATAACATTAACATAATAATGGCAAATTTATTGCAACATAACCTTGGACACACTGGAGTTATCAATTTTAAAATGGACTTATTCAGAGTACTCTTGTTCTCTAAGTGATGACTCGTATTTTACACTGATTAAAAGAATGAGAAGTGACACAGAATTGGCATTTGCATTGCAGAAATGCTGAGCAATGGACAGGGTGTGAGAGTTAACTGGGCAAAAGTGAGGACTGCAGATGCTGGAAACCTGAGTTTAGATCAGAATGGTGCTGGAAAAGCACAGCAGGTCTATAGGGCTATTCCTGATGAAGGGCTTTTGCCCGAAACGTCAATTTTCCTGCTCCTCGGATGCTGCCTGACCGCTGTGCTTTTCCAACACCACTCTGACTTAAACTCTGGGAGAGTTAACTAGCATGTGAATAAACTTTTAGTTGTTGGCCAAATTCCTGGCTGCTTGTTTATCCTTGTTTTCTCACCAATTTTCAAAAAAAAAGACAAAACCTAAACAAAAACATTGTGTGCTTAAAACTTATAAACAGAAGGACTTTGACTCTGCCAATAGCTTGATGGGCAAATGTATTTCCAATGTAGAACAATGCCAAAAAGACAGGAGTATCTTAAATACAAACAGTGCTCCTCATTTTGAAGGGGTTCTCTTATTGTTTCAAAGATTTGATGTTGCGAAGAAACTTGTTGAGGTTGTTAGAATAGAATAGATAGAAATTTACTGTCACATGTACTTTTACGTGAATAATACAGTGAAACGTTTTATAAGTCGCCCCACCATACCACTACATCAATGTCAGAAGTCATATATAATAATAAAACAAAAGTAAAATTAAGACAAAGTGCATCACAGTTCAGTTAATGGCTCCTGGGCTCAGGGAAAGCTGATTAAGGAAAGATGGAATACCCTGAAGATGCAGCTGGGATAAGACTGCTAGTTGGGCTGCTGAAATACTGGGCTGGAAGCCTCTGCCAAAGACGAACGCCATGCCAGTCCGAGACTGCCACTCCTGAATGAGACCACCTGCACTGGCAACTATTGTTATAAAGAGCAGCAAGGACATTGTGCACTTAGGGTCATGAAGTAAGCTCACAGACTGGACTAGGATGTATCTTAGGCTGTTCACTTGCTGTCAAAGTGCTTACTCACTCTGAGTTTGTCTTTCACAGCATCCTTAACTTGCACTGTGTTATCTTGCATTTTTTGTGCTTTTCCCTTTCAAACAAAGATACCAAGCTATATCACTGATATCACGCCAAGACATTTAGCACAGACACAAGGCCAGAACACCTGTCATCAGGATTCAGCTGAGTTAAGGGTCATAGTTCAGACGTTCCCAACACAGTAAGTCACAGGCAGCTACAAATACCATTCCAGGCCCCACTTGGGGCAGTAGTATCCTCTCCTCATAAAGGGTGAGGAGCTGAATAATGGCAGCACATTACCTGTCCTGACTCTTTCTGCTCTGCTGGGGTCTGCTTTCTCCTGGAATGAGAGAGCTAGGTATTACTTAGATGAAAGTGGACGTCATAGTTGATACTTTTGGTGCAGGTGAGAGAGTATCCAGAGTGAGTGAGTGGGCATTGCAGGGGGGAATGTAAACTTAGCGGTGTTGGGACTTGGGTGGGTGAGAGCAGGGCAGATGAGTACAGTAGTAAAAATAGTTGGTGTGATATACCTGAAGGTGAACTTTACCTTGATGGAGAGAAGGATACAGACCTTCTTCTAACAGTCATGGGAATTTCTCCAGATGGCTAAGAAAGATGGCAATGATCTGCTGTCATGACCTCCAGTCCAGGTCCTGAGGGAAGAGGAAGACCCTCCTCCGCACTGCCCCATCCAGCAGGACCTCCACAAATGCCTGCACAGCAACATGATACAGGTAAAACGTGAGGACTGCAGATGCTGGCGATCTGAGTTGAAAGATGTGGCCCTGGAAAAGCACAGCAGGTCAGGCAGCATCCGAGGAGCAGGAGAATCAACATTTCCGGCCAAAGCTCTTCACCAGGAATGTCCAAAATGTCGATTCTCCTGCTCCTCGGATGCTGCTTGACCTGCTGTGCTTTTCCAGGGCCACATTCTTCGACGAAGATGATACAGGCACAAGGGATGCCAGTGAATTCTGAGATACCTGCCGAGTGATGGGAAGTTGCTGTGGGAATAACCCATGGCAAGATGAACAGGAAATCAGACATGAGAGACACCACAGGTGTGCAGTAGGTAGTTAACGAGGCAGGCTTGATATGAATAATTGACGAAACTCGTTAAACCTCCAGGCAACAAGAGCTCCAAAGAATCTGAGACAAATTGGACTGAGCCAACAAAATGTAAGATTCAGCCCATTTTCAAATAAAATTAAACTGTTGGCTGTATGCACAGGAGAAACTTATAATTGCATGGCAGGTGAAGCTTTTTAATGGTGAAATCTGCCATCAACAACAAAGCAGCAGGTATTCACAGGCTGTATGAGAGCTTCCTGAATAAGCAGGGAGGCTCTGCCTTCAGCTAAAACTCTCCCGTCTAACCCCACTACTGTAAGCATAAGATGTATTGAGAGGAGAAAAGTAGTGTAGGTGTTCTTCAAATTTAAATTTCACCTGTGAATATTTTAGATTTCATTGATTCAACCTTATTCATGTGTGCATCATTAAGTTGTCAATGAGATAAATGTACTAGTATACCTCATGGTTGGCATACATTAATGGTAACAGAATGTTAGGGACATTTTTTGTGGAAGAAATTATATTTTATATTTGAGTTCTTTTAATTGAACACCGTAGTACTTGCCATTCTGTTGATTATAGCTGATCTTGCACCCTCAGCTGACCCTTCCTTCTGTGCATTCAAAAATGATTCTCTTTCCACAAGATAATTGAAATATTGTAAGTGAACTCACAGGCTGGTAAGGACTCTACCATCTGCCTTTAGGCCCCTCATTTTCTTATCTTGACTGAATCTCCCTACCAGACCCCAACGTACGAGGTTGTAAGCATTTCCTATTCACTCCTCCATGCCACCGATCCAATTCTTTGTCTTGCTCTTGGATTCCTCTTCCACTTCCCCACACTCTGACCTGCTCCTTTATTCCTGTCTCACCCTTGCTGGTTCTGAGGTATTATGGAAAGTGCCATTCTGTTCTCTTCCTGACAGTACAGAGTTCAACAAGGCAAGGTCTGATCTCAGACGTAATTGTATAAAGCTAAATGTTGCATGCCACTTTAAATGAAGGTGAACCATGAGATTTATGTGCACTGCTAACTTAATTTTGAAGATAGGACACCATTGTTTGAACATAATGAGTATTCAAGGTCTGCAAATGTATGACAGGTAGGCATGTGCCATGGGACAGTGTGAGGGCTGACCCATCACATTCATGCCAGTGACTTAATTTTTAATTTTGAATCCACTAATAAGAAAGTGAAATTAAATCTAGGTACTTTACTCTGCCCACCATGTCTTCCACTCACGTAGGGCCAATAAAACATCCCCTCCCATATATGATTTCAGATAGGAGAGGTGAAAACCAAAAATTCAATGTTTAAATTGAACATGGTGCAATCCAGAGTCAAAGCAATGGTGGGTGTAGGTAGGAAATTTGGCAGTAGATTCTGGAGCTAAGAAAGTCCCAGATGACTACATTTTACTTCACTGCTCCTGGGCAAAAGAGGAGAATTTAAACCACAAAGCATAGCATTGATCACTATCCAGTGAAGCCTGATAGAAAGTGCATATGTGTGTGTGTTTACCTCAGGTAAAAACAGGATCTGGTTTAACTTCAATGCCCACCTGGTAATATAGGCTGCAAACAATCACTACCTGGGACACTGCAAAGAAACAAATTAATGCTTAACTGAGAGACTGTAGACAAACTGAGATATTAACGTGAGTAAGCATTTTGGCAATGGATGGGTGGAAATCAGAAGCAGTAAAAATAAATCTTTCAATTTTGTTTTAAACCAAAACACTGGGAATGACAGCTGAAGCAACGGAACTCAGTGGCAGTTTTCCCAGCCAGGTGAAATGCCCGAGGCAAGTAAGAGCAACAGGTCAGGCCAGGTTTCAATCATTACCTGACTTTTCCTTGTCTTTTCTTGGCTGTTACCATGGTGGGCTTGTGAACTTTCTCCTCCATTAGTGAAAAGGAGGCTACTTCAGTAAGCTGTTTTTATATAAGATCATGTTCTTCGGATTCACCTTTGTTGGCTTGAATCTTCCAACCCTCCTTAGCTCCAGGAGCTGTGCCAGAGGACTGGAAGATTGCAAATGTTACACGTTTGGTCAAAAAAAAATACAGCGATAGGTCGAGCAAATATCATTCAATTTCACTACAATGTTGAAAGAGCTTTAAAAACTGACGATCCAGAATAAAATTAAGTCACTTGGACAAATGTTGATTAATTAAGGAAAGCCAATTAAACTTGTAATTGGAATATTATATTTAATTAACTTGGTTTTTTGATGAAGTAATAGAAATGGATGAATTATTTAATGTGGTTGATGTAGAATATGTGGACTCCCCAAAAGCATTTAACAAAGTGCCATTAAACAGGCTTCTCAGCAAAGTTAAATCCCATGGGATAAAAGTAACAGTGGCAATGTGGTTACAAAATGGGTTGAATGTCAGGATATAGACAGTTGTGGTGAACAGTTGTTTTTCAGATGTGAGGGAGGTATAGAGTGGAATCTGGAAGTATTTTGAATTATAGAGAGGATTTTGATTGACTGTAAGAGGATATGGACTAGTAGAATGAATGGATATATGTCAGAAGAAATTTAATGCACTGAAATGGAAAGTGATGTTTTACGTATGGCAGCAGAAAAAAAGGGAGGCAATATAAAATATGGAATCCAATTATAAAACAAGCAGAGGGACCTAGGGTTATTTGTGCTCAAATAATTGAAGATGACAAAGCAATTTGAGAAAATGGAAAATAAAGTATAAAGGCTTTATAAATGGAAGGATGGAGTGTAAAACATTAACTATAAATCACATGTTAATCTTCAACTGGAGTACTGTGTCTAATTTTGTGCACCATTCTCTAAAAACAATGTGAAGACATGAGAGAGGGTCAAGAAAACTATCAACAAGAATGAAATGAAGGACTTCAGTTACATGAATAGATTGAGGAAGCTGGGACTGCTCAGAGAATAAATTGTTGAGCTAAATTTGACAGAGGTGTTGAAAATCATGAGGGGTCTGGACAGAATATATAGGGAAGTCCATGCCCAATGGTGGAAGGGTTGAAAAGCAGAGGTCCAATTTAAGGTAAAAAAGAAACACAAATGAATTGTTTTAGCACAGTGTGTAGTTAGGATCTGGAATGTACTGCTTAGGGATGGCACTGCTACCTCACAGGTCCAGGGACCTAGGTTCGATTCCAGCCTCAGGCGACTGTCAGTTGGAGGTTGCATATTCTCCCTATGTCTGTATGGGTTTCCTCTGGGTGCTCTGGTTTCCTCCCATGGTCCAAAGATCTAGGTTAGATGAATTTGCCATGCTAAATTGCCCATAGTGTCCAGGGATCTGCAGGCTTCGTGGATTAGCCATGGGAAATGCAGTGTTATGGGGACTAGGTGGGATATTCTTCGGGGGTTCCCTGTGGACTTGAGAGGCTGAATGGCCTGCTTCCACATTGTAAGGATTCTATGACTGAGAGTGTGATGGGAGAAAATTCAACTGAAACTTTCGAAAGGAAGTTGGATAATGATCTGAATTAAATCAATTCTTTTAAAAGAGCTTTGGGGAAAGGTGAGTTACTCTAGCAGAGAGATGACACTGACACTTCCATCAAAATATCTCTTTTTGGGTTGTAACCAGTCTATAATTCTTCTTAAGAAACTACACAAAGAGCCAGTATAGCTAAGGTAATAGATTATACGAGCAGGGAAGTTATGACTGTTTGAAAAGAAAGTGAGGTCTGCAGATGCTGGAGTATCAGAGCTGAAAATGTGTTGCTGGAAAAGCGCAGCAGGTCAGGCAGCATCCAAGGAACAGGAAATTCGACGTTTCGGGCATAAGCCCTTCATCAGCAATGCCCGAAACGTCGAATTTCCTGTTCCTTGGATGCTGCCTGACCTGCTGCGCTTTTCCAGCAACACATTTTCAGCTCTATGACTGTTTGAAAACCTAGTATGGTGACATGACAAGAAAGATGTGACTATGTCCGAAACATGTTGGAGAACACAAGATCTAGTTAGAGAGAAGAACTGAAGCAAATCAGTATTAACAAGGAAATGGGATTGGGAAAATTTATGGTATTAAAGGACGATAAATCCCCTGTCCTGATAATCTACATCCATGAATACTTTTAAGCAAGAAAAAGCCGAACTAACTGTGAGCTGGAAACCTGAAACAAAATAGAAACTGCTGGAAAATCACAGCAGGTCTGGCAGCATCTGTGGAGAGAAATCAGTATTAACCTCTCAGGTCCAGTGACCCTGCTTTAGAACTGATGATGGCAAGGAAAAGGATGGTTTTTATGTGAAGATAGGATGGGGATAGAGCCCAAGAGAGAAAAACAGTTGGAGATGACAATGGAGTGCATGAAGACCAGCATGGGAGAATGAATAGGTGCTAACCGTAGACTATTCATTACTGACAATGGGTAGTGTGTGATAGCAGCGCACATGATGACGAGGCCTGTCATGTGGGGGTGGGGGGCAAGCATGGCGAAAGGTGATCAAACCCTAACATTGTTGAACTCCACATGAAGTCCAGAAGGCTGTAGAGTTCCCAATGAAAAACGAGGTGCTGTTCTTCCAGCTGGTGTTGAGCTTCGCTGGAACACTGCAGAGAGCCTGAGACAGATGTTGGCCAGAGAAGACCATGGTGTGTTGAAGCGGCAATCAATTGGAAGATGAGGATCTTTTTCTGTGGATAGAATTTAGGTGTTCTGTGAAGCTGTCATCCAGTCTATACTTTGTTTCCCCACTGTATAGACCACATTGTGATCAGTGAGTGCGCTAGACTAGATTGAGTGAAGTGCAGGTAAAGAGCTGCTTTACTTGGAATGTGTGTTGGGGTCTTCGATGGTGAGCAGGGAAGAAGTCAATGGGCAGGTGTTACATCTTCTGTGATTGCTGTGTGGACGTATTGGAGTGAAGGAGGAGTGGACCAGGGTGTCCCGGAGGAAACGGTCCTTAGGGAAGGCTGACAAAGAAGGGGAAGGGAATATGTGCCTGGTGGTGGCACTCCGCTGGAGATGGCAGAAATGGCAGCTAATGATTCTACTGTCAGCTATGAGTAGTCTCCATTATCAGCTATTCATTCTCCTCGGCTGGTCTTTATCCACTCCTTTGTTTGTCCAACTGTTTTTCTCTTTCTTTAGGTTCTATCTCCAACTATCGCTTACTCCTCACCCCTCTCCCAACCCTATCTTCTGTATAAAACCCATCCTTTTCTGAGCTACTATCAGTTCTGGAGAAGGATCACTGGACCCGAAACGTTACTCTTCATAGATGCTGCCAAACCTGCTGAGACTCTCCAATAATTTTTCTTTTTGTTCCCGAAAATAATGGATGCAATGGTGATCATTTTCAAGATTCTATACACACTGAAACAGTTGGAGGGTAGCTATCGTAAACCCACTATTTAAAAAAGTTTGACAGAAAACAGGGAATAATAGACCTATTAGCCTGAGACCAACAGAAGGAAAAATGCTAGAGTCTTTAATAAAATCTTTAATAGCAGAGCACTTGGAAAACAGTGTCAGATTTGGACTGAGTCAGCATGGATTTACAAGAGGAAATCATGCATGAGAAATCTCCTGTAATGTTTTGGCTATAAAAGGAAATTAGATGACTGCGTATCAGAACAAATTTTAAAAGCTGAATGGCTTACTCCATCCTATTTTCTATAGTTCTATTGAGGGTATAGAGGAGATCTTTGAGGATTCTGTGTAGTAACTGTAATGAGGTCAGCCACCTGGACCTAATAGAATATGAGTTCCCTGACTGGGCTATTAATCTGGTCCAATCAGGGAGCCCTAGCTGACATATAAAAAGGTGAGTATCAGAGATACTGACACATCTGGTACCTGACTCTAAATGAAGCAGTTCTAAAGTCAATGATTATTCCTGTGTAAATAAAGGGAGTCTTGGTGACTGTATACTGACCTTTGTCGAGTTATGTCATGCTGTCAGTAATGGAGAAATTTAGCAATGATATAATATTGGATAAGTTAGGGTTGTTTAAATTGAAACAAAGGGGCTGAGTGGACAAGTGTTGAAATTTCATGTTGACTTGATATTTCTTCCTATCCACCCGATATTCCTCAACAGAATAGTCATTAACCAGACAGCATATGTTTAAAGTAATTAGTAGAAAGATTAAAAGGCAAACTGCAAATTGCTTAACAATATTTAATATTTAACTAGTTTAGGGTGTAGGTTTGCTCGCTGAGCTGTAGGTTTGATATCCAGACGTTTCATTCCCTGGCTAGGTAACATCAGTGGCGATCTCCAAGTGAAGCGAAGCTGTTGTCTCCTGTTTTCTATTTATATCTTTCTCCTGGATGGGGTTCCTGGGGTTTGTGGTGATGTCATTTCCTGTACATTTTCTGAGGGGTTGATAGATGGCATCTAGCTCTATGTGCTTGTTTATGGCGTTGTGGTTGGAGTGCCAGGCCTCTAGGAATTCTCTGGCATGTCTTTGCTTAGCCTGTCCCAGGCTAGATGTGTTGTCCCAGTCGAAATGGTGTTTTCTCTTAGAAGAGACATTTAACATTTGTGAGAAGATTTGTAGCTCGGGTGCTCGTTGTTGTGGTTCTGTTCGCTGAGCTGGGAGTTTTTGTTGCAAACATTTCGTCCCCTTTGTACAAAATCCCATGCAAGGACTTCACAAAACACTACATAGGACAAACAGGAAGACAGCTAACAACCAGCATCCATGAACACCAACTAGCCACGAAACGACACGACCAGCTATCCTTAGTAGCTGTACACTCAGATGACAAACAACACGAATTTGATTGGGACAACACCACTATTATAGGGCAGGCCAAACAGAGAACAGCCAGGGAATTCCTAGAGGCATGGCACTCATCCACAAATTCTATCAACAGACACATCGAACTAGACCCTATATAACGACCACTGCAGCGGACAGCAACTGACAACCGGAAGTGGCAGATTCAAACCAGTATAAATGCCGGAGGAATCAGCACAGAAGCGCTTCACAGGAGGCTCCCAAGCACTGAAGATGTCACCTAGAAAGGGGACGAAACGTTTGCAACAAAAACTCCCAGCTCGGTGAACAGAACCACAACAACATTTAACATCATCAACAATACCCTCACAGGCATAAAGTTCACCAAGGAGGAAGAAACTGAGAACAAACTAGCATTTCTGGACCCCACAGTAGAAAGAAAGGACAAGGGAGAACTACTAACCTGCTTATACAGAAAACCGACAAACACTGACCAAATACTTAACCACATCAGCAACCATCCCAACACACACAAACAAAGCTGTATCAGAACACTATTCCAATGAGCCACCACACATTGCAGCACAGACGAACTTCGATAAACAGGAGAACCACCTATACGACGTATTCAAGACGAATGGATACTCAAAAAACACAGTGCGCAGATTCCTCAAGAACAAACCACGACAAGCAGACCAAACACAGCCAGAAACCCTAACCACCTTACCATACATCAAAGAAGTTTCAGAAATGACCTCCAGACTACTAAGACCCCTCGGAATCCTAGTAGCACACAAACCCACCAACACTTTCAAACAAAAACTAACAAACTTAAAAGACCCAGTACAACCCATGGACAAAACCAATGTCATCTATAAAATTCCATGCAAGGACTGCTATAAACGCTACGTAGGACAAACAGGAAGAAAGTTAGCCACCAGGATACACGAACACCAGCTAGCCACAAAAAGACACGACCCCCTCTCCCTCATAGCCCTACACACGGATGAAAAAACCACCATTTTGACTGGGACAACACATCTATCCTGGGACAGGCTAAGCAAAGACATGCCAGAGAATTCCTAAAGGCCTGGCACTCCAACCACAACGCCATAAACGAGCACATAGATCTAGATACTATCTATCAACCCCTCAGAAAACGTACAGGAAATGACATCACCACAAACCCCAGGAATCCCATCCAGGAGAAAGCTATAAATAGAAAGCAGGAGACAACAGCTTCGCTTCACTTGGAGGTCGCCACTGATGATGTTACCTAGCCAGGTAATGAAACGTCTGGATATCAAACCTACAGCTCAGTGAGCAAACCTACACCCTAAACCTCAACCTGAGCTACAAACTTTCACAAACCTTGCGATTTAACTAGTTTATTTTTGTTCTTTTATTTTGTGTTTATAACAGAGTCTGTTACCTGCTCATACTGAATATATATTTAATAGATTACATATTATTGAATTAAGCTCCCTGATCTCCGAACGAATATCAAAATCCTACTTAGTATTGCGTTATGGTTCAAAAAGCAGAATAAGGCCCAAGTTTCAGCTTCTGTCAGTCTTAATCAGTCAGTTCTAAAACACCACATTTCAAAATTTATCTTTGTGTGCAGCAGAGGACTTGCCATTATTAGAGCAGTGATGTGGAGATGCTGGTGTTGGACTGGGGTGGGGGACAAAGTCAGAAGTCACACAACACCAGGTTATAGTCCAACAGGATTTATTTAAAATCACAAGCTTTTGCAGCTCTGCTCCTTCATCAGGTGAAGTCACCCTCACCTGATGAAGCAGCAGTGCTCTGAAAGCTTGTGATTTTAAATAAACCTGTTGGACTATAATCTGGTGTTGCATGATTTCTGACATTAGTAGAACATGGTAGAGATATGTTTGCCTAGTTCCCTGCTCAGGCCTTGGACTAACTGCAATCAAACTTAACAACTTCTTTAGAACATTATCTGAATACTTAGAGAGAATATTGCTTACTTCTTGAGGGAGTCCTGCTCGGCGGAACAGTTCAGATTAGGGCACAGAGGAATCAAACAGCATGAATAATCTTATATTAACTATCCTTTCACCCAGTTTCCAACAGGCAGTCATAGAAAGCAGGAGGGTAACTGCTTTCTGTTTGTGTAGTTAATTGTGAGAGGGATTTGGATATGAGACAACTTCTTGAGAGACCATCAACTTGTGAGGTAAACCCTGCCTGACTCGTGGTGAAATTGTAGACCTGGCCAGAAATACATATCTAGTTGTTTAAGTCAAGGCCAAAACTCCAGCTTTGATGCCACAGAGTTATGTTTCTTCAAAACTGTCAGCATAATCCACCACAGAGGAAATTCAAAGCAACTTGCCCAAAACCAAATAAGATCATTTTTGAGTCACAGTTGTGAGTCACAAATCAGCTTTTGACTGATTCCATCTGAAGAAAATATTTATCATCTCCTGTCCCACTTTCATATAGATGGTAAAATAGGATCTATAGTTGAATTTTTATTATGTGCCTGGCTGATTTTCTTTTCCCTATTTTGAATTTTCCATGTTGTCCAATTCTAACTCACTTTTTCCCAGGCTCCTTACCTCTCACAGTCTTTCCCATTACCAATTCTCTACAGACATATAAAACCCTCTCAACCTTTGGTGCCAGGTAAACACAATTCCTTGGTTTATTCCAGCTTCTCCCTCACTCTTTCCAGCATGTAATCTGCAAATTGACAGCATGTTCACACAGTTTCCTAAATTTAAAGAAAATGAAAGGCTATCAGTTGTAAATACATCCTATGCTGTTCTATTAATTGCCACAGCAGACCATTCATCTACTGTGCCAGTTTGATTAATTATGCTGGGTTTTTTGCTTTATACCTGAGATTGTTAGTTTTTCTTTCTATTGTAGTTCCAAATGAAAATTTTGTGTCATTAACTGACCTTAAGATGTCACAAGGTGCTTTACAGACAATGTAGTGCATCTGAAGAGCAGTTAGTGTTCTCATAATAAATGTAGTAGTCAATTTGTTTACAGGAAACTCTCACAAACAGCAATGAAATAAATCATCAAATGGCCAAATAATTTGTTTTTGATGGTATTTGAGGGAATAGATGTTGTCCGGGGACTCACAAGGCAGTGACAAAAGTGCCTGACCTGTGACCAGCCAAAATGGAAGTTCATCTCGAAAGGCACAGAACACATTGAAAAGCTTCATTGGGAACACAAAAGGAGAGAAAGTGCATTAAACAACTCATTCACTGCACTGAACACCACCTGTGGCAGAATCTCTACATCGTGTATTGTCATCAGTCCATTGGTCCGTAAGATACAGGAGCACAATGAGATCATTCGGCCCATCGAGTCTGGTCTGCCGTTTGACCATGGCTGCTATATTTCTCAACTCTATTCTCCTGCCTTCTCTCTGTAACACCTGATCACTTCACCAATTGAGAATCTATCTATCTATCTCTGTGTTAAATACACTCAACAATTTGGCCTTCTCAGTCCTCGTGGCAATGAGTTCTACAGAGTAACTACCCTCTAGCTGAAGAAATTCTAAAGGGTCATCCTTTCCTCTGAGAATGTTCCCTCAGATCCTATTGTCTCCTACCAGTGGAAATATATTCTCTATGTCCACACTATCCAGTCTTCTCAGTATTCTGTAAGTTTCAATTAGATCGCTCCTCATCCTTCTAAACTCCATCAAGTACAGACCCAGAAACCTCAACTGCTCCTCATATGAGAAGTCCTTTATCCTGGGACCATTCTTGTAAATCTCCTCTGGACCTTCTCCAACACCAGCACGTTGTTCTTTAGACATGGGGCCCAAAACTGCTCGCAACATTCCAAATATAGTCTGACCAGAGATTACACAGTTTCAGCAGTACATCACTGCTCTTGTATTCTAGCCTTCTTGAAAGGAATGCTAACATTGCATTTGACATCTTAACTGCAAATGAATCTGCATGTTAACCTTGAAAGAAACCCTAACCAGGGCTCCCCAGTCTCTTTGTATTTCACATTTCCGAAGCCTTTCCCCATTTAGAAAATATTCCAAGCCTCGATTCTTCCTACCAAAATGCATAACCCCACACTTCCCCACATTTTATTAAATCTGCCACTTCTTTGCCTGCTTGCCTAGCATGTCTAAGTCCTTCTGCAGCCTCCCTGCTTCCTCAACACTACCTGTCCTCCACCTATCTTTGGGTCATCTGCAAACTTAGCCACAATACCCTCAGTTCCTTCATCAGATTGATAATGTTTTCACACGAAAAGTTGTGGTCCTAACACTAAGCCCTGAGGAACTCCATTAGTCATTAGTTGCCATCCTGAAAAAATGTCTTTATTCCTACTCTCTCCCTTATACCAATCAGCTAATCATATGTCCTGTCATCTCAGAATCCATCAAATCAGACTGCAAGCAAGTCATCCTCAATTCTGTTTGAATGTTGGCCAGCAGAACATCTTCAAAATAGTGTTGCGGGATACCTTAATTGAGAAAGCAAACAGTCTCAGTGTAAAATCTTGTCTGAAAGAAAATACCTCTGTTCTGTACAATACTAATGTCTCAGTTTGGATATGTCTCTGAAGTAAAACTTGATCTCATACCCTTCAGATGCAGATGCAAGAGTACCACCAATGAACCATGTTGACATTAGGAATGGATTAGTGCTAAAATAAATCAATTCATATATAAGACCTCAAACTGCCCGTATTTGCAAGAAAGTTTCAGCCTGTCATTTGGGCTTTACTTGTATCCATCTCCTGAAGATAAAAGAATAAGTGCCCAATCTATCATAATTTGATCCTTCAACTTCTTGGAGGTCTTCCGAAATGAGAGTGTACACAGTTCAGCAGCACAGTCTGTTAGCATGCTTCCCTTCATCTCCTGGCTTTGGCTCACACTAATATCTGGAAATGCAGCTGTAATCAAATGAGTCTGGAAAAGTTGTGATCTTCTCTCTACTGCCAAAATGAAGATAAGTGATTCAGTGTAATTTGACCACACTCACATTAGGCTAGACTGGCTTCTGGAATTTTTTGCAGATATTTAACAGTTTAATACCACTGCTTTGAAATTATCCTGATTGAGAGTTCCATGTGGGTGGTAGGTCAAATGCAACTTTGAGGTTGAGAAACCCATAAGAATGGATTTCCCAAATGTACTACAGAATTTGACTATAGGGTCATTTTAAATATTTCCCATGGAGCTCCTGCTCACAGGCAAACTGAGGGTGTGAAGGGCTTCACAGAGTCAAAGTCTACAAGAGGGAGGGGTATACCGGTACATTAGAGAAGTAAGAAATGTTGGGGTGGGCTCTCAATTGGGTTGAGTGGGGATGGGGATGCAATTATGGCTGGGGATAGCGGGTGTAGCTGAAATTCAACATAAGCCCTTCATCAGGAATTTCCTGTTCTTTGGATGCTGCCTGACCTGCTGCGCTTTTCCAGCAACACATTTTCAGCTCTGATCTCCAGCATCTGCAGACCTCACTTTCTCCTCGATAGCGGGCATAGACCAACTGCAGTCTCTCTTGCATAACTAACATAACTGAAGAGGAGTGATGCATTAATGTAATACAAAGAAATTCCAAGATCATTTCCAGCAGGGAAAAGTACACATCATTACATCTTTTCTCAGGAAAGCTGCTAGGAGGAATACTTCAATAGAAATCTGCTCCCTACACTTATCTCCACCTCAAACGGATAACCAGTAAAATACATTATTAGACTCTTTATATAGCTAAAACATCAAATGTAAGGGAATAAACACAGAAATGGTTGACAGTTTGGACTGAAAAATACAACTTTGGATCTGGCCTGTATTAGAGCTGAAAATGTGTTGCTGGAAAAGCACAGCTGGTCAGGCAGCATCCAAGGAACAGGAAATTCGACGTTTTGGGCATAAGCCCTTCATCAGGATTCCTGATGAAGGGCTTATGCCCGAAACGTTGAATCTCCTGCTCCTTGGATGCTGCCTGACCTGCTGCGCTTTTCCAGCAACACATTTTTAGCTCTGACCTCCAGCATCTGCAGTCCTCACTTTCTCCTCTGGCCTGTATTAGTTCTGGCCGCAGATGAAGTCAGATAATACTTGGCCCATCACTGTGTAGTTGGGGTCTTCTTATTTTCATGTGCTCTTGATGCACAAGGATTCCTGGAATTTGTTAGCCTAATGCTTGTTTCATTCTTTAAAAACAAATCAGCAGAATTTTATGAGAAATCAGTTAAGAATCAACGTTGGTGACTTGCACAGAGGATTTCTCTCTGTAAGCCCTAGCAATGCTGCAAGAAGGTCTTTGACTTTCTTCACTTCACCAGGTTAAGTACTACTGTCCACTGTCTGCTGCCTCACATCCACTCTAACTTTGCTTCTGCACACTCTTCCTACCAAGGCTCACGGTCTACCACTAAAATATAAAATATTCATAGCAAATTTTCCCTCACTTGTTCTCATCCACCACAACCCATGCCATCCTAACATCCCCCCTTCCCGCCTCCCTCATCACGCTGCATGCCCTCTGCACTGTACCTAATCACTCACTCACTCGGGACTCCTCAATGCCTTTCTCCAAATTTTACTGGCACTTTCATCTTGCCCATTCCCTCCCTTTGTCTCATTCCAGGAGAAAACCTCCTGAATAGGGCAGAAAGAATCAAGATGGGTGCTCGGATGCCTGACGTTCATCTCACCTCCTCGAGAGGAGGATCTTTGCCTTAGCTGAAGAGGACTGTAACCATTCCATGTGATAATGCCAAAAACATCATGTCCCAGCAACCAACTAAGAATCATTATTCACTGCGATGCCGATTTCCCACTAACACCACTGTGAGTAGACTCTTAATATGCCCGAACATCTAGTCCTAGTGCACAACTAATTCTCTCTTTTGTCTCTTTCAGGCAACAGTGTCATCTGCACAGTCTCCACCATTTGGAAGGTGGCCCTTCAAGACATTAGGTTCCCCCAGCCCTGAGAAAGCTACAGATCGATAGAGAAAAGAAACATAGAAAATATGAGCAGGAGTAGGCCATTTGACCCTTCAAGCCTGCTCCATCATTCAATATAATCAGAGCTGATCATCCTCTTCAATAGCTCGTTACTTCTTTCACCTCCCCACATCATTTGATCCATTTACTCCTAAGAACCTCATCAACTATTTCTTAAAACCGCTCAATGTTTTGGAAACAACCATTTTCTGTGTCAGAGAATTTCACAGAGTCACCACTCTTTGGATGAAGAAATTTCTCCTCATCCCAGTTCTAAATGTCCTACCACGTATCTTTAGACTGTGACCCGTTGTTCTGAACTCCCTACCATTGGGAAGATCGTTCCTGCATTTGCCCTGTCTAGTCCTGACTGAACTTTATAGGTTTCTATGAGATCGCCTGCTTATTTTTATAAACTCCAGTGAACATAGTCCTAACCGATCCAGACTCTTTTCATATACACTCCTGCCATCCATCTCTTTCCATATCAGTGAACTACTTGCAATCTCATGCACTTAAATTTTACATGCTCTTCTCTTATATGAGAGTTGATCAAAAGCCATTTGAAAGTCCAAGTAAATCACATCCACTGACTCTCCCTAATCAACTCTACTAGTTACATCCTCGAAAAATTCCAGTAGCTTTGTAAAGCTTAATTTCCCTTTCATAAATCTATGTTGACTATGTCCAATCCAGTCACTGTTTTACAAGTGCTCTACTATGAAATCTTTTAATCCTGCAGAGGATGCACCTAAAGATTTCCTCCTGCGCCCCCCAGTAGCTCAGATTTTAACAACTTAGAGTCATAGAGTCCTATAGCATGGAGACAAGCCCTTTGGCCCAAACTGGTCCATGCTGACCAAAATGTCTATCCACGCTAACCCCATTTCCTGCACTTGGACCACATCCTTCTAATCCTTTCCTATCCATGTCTTTATCCGAATGCCTTTTAAACATTGTTAATGTACCTGCCTCAACCACTTTCGCTGGCAGCTCATTCCATATGCGTACCACCCTCTGTATAAAAGAAGTTGCCCCTCAGGTTCCTTTTATTCTTTCTCATCTAACCTTAAACTGCTGTCCTCTAGTCCATGGTTCTCCAACCCTGGGAAAAAGACTGAGTGCATTCACCCTGTCCAAGCCTCTCATGATCTTATACATCTCTTCAAGGTCCCCCCTGAGTCTCCTATGCTCTAAAGAAAAAAAGTCCTAGCTTGTGCAACCTCTCCCAATAACTCAGACCACTGAGTCCAGGCAACATCCTTGTAAATACTTGATGGGTATTTTAGCTTGAGTCTATTTGGGAGCACATTCTGGTAAGCACAGTACAGCCACATTTCCACAACTGGCTGAAGGAGAAAAGTCACTGGCAGAGGAGGTGCTGGAGACCAGGCACCTGCTACGCCCCAGGCATGAGATGACCTCACGACGTCAGCCATTCATAGACTCATACAAATGAAGACACAGGTCCAGCAGACAGGTTTGTAGAGAACTGGTCAAACTGATTAAAAGGTGGGAGGACTCCAGCAGTATCTATAATGAACTGTCTCTGGCATGGAAACATGTGGTTGCCTCCTTGGACAGTTCGTTGCAGAAAACTCAATGTCCACTCTCTCTATGTGCAGACCACTGCTCGAGCCATTGTTTCTCAGCACTAACAGTAAGGCAACAGGAGAATGAAGGACCTTTACGTCACTCTAGGTGTTCTGTCCTCACGAGGAAGGGTGGTATTAGTAGACATCCAGCAGAGGAGGAATAACATACACGTCCGTCAGAAGGCTCCTCTCAGAACACAGCAGTGGTCAGAACTTCTACCTCTGTATTGCAAGGCACACTCAAGCTTGTGATAGGTCAATGAGGAGAAAGTAAGGACTTTGGATGCTGGAGCTCAGAGTCAGGAGTGTGGTGCTGGAAAAGCACAGCAGGGCAGGCAGCATCCCAGGAGCAGGAGAATCGATGTTTCAGGCAAAAACCCTTCATCAGGAATGAGGCTTGTGAGCTGAGGAGGTGGAGAGATAAATGAGAGGAGGATGGGGCTGGGGGAAGGTAGCTGAGAGTGCAGTAGGTAGATGGAGGTGGGGGTAATGGTGATAAGTCAGAGAGGAGGGTGGAGCGGATAGGTGGGAAGGATGTTGGACAGGTAGAACAGATCATGAGAGCGGTGCAAGTTGGAATCAATGTGCAGCATCAATGTAGATTTCACCAGTTTCCTCATTTCCCCTCTCCCCACCTTATCCCAGTTCCAACATTCCAACTTGGCACCACCCTCATGACCTGTCCATCTTCCTTCCCACCTACCAGCTCCACCCTCTCCGACCTATCACCATTCCCCTCACCTCCATCTATCTTTCACACTCTCAGCTACCTTCCCTCCAGCCCCAGCCCCCTCTCATCTATCTCTCCAACCCCTCAGCTCACAAGCCTCATTCCTGATGAAGGGCTCCTGTGCGAAATGTTGATTCTCCTGCTCCTCAGATGCTGCCTGACCTGCTTTTCCAGCACTCCACTCCACTCCTGGGATAGGTCAAGCCAAGGAGTGTAAAACTGTATCTGGACAAGTCACATTCGGCATATCTGGGTCCTCGAGCCACAAACAACCCTGAAGGTCACCTGACCAAAACGCCAAAGTCAACAGTGTCCATTATAGGGCAAGCTCCCAGGAGACAATCACTTGTAAACACCTTGTCACATTTCGTAGAATCCCTTGTGTGGAAATAGGCCCTTCAGCCCAAGTCCACACCAACCCTTCCAACAGTCATCTAACCAGATCCATTCCCCTTTATTTAACCCCTGACTAATGCACCCAAAGTACACATCCTTGAACACTGTGAACAATTTAGCACAGCCAATTCACCTAACCTGCACATCTTTGGATTGTGGGAGGAAACCGGAGCACCCGGAGGAAACCCATGCAGACACGGAGAGAATGTGCAAATTCCACACAGACAGTCACCCGAGGCTTGAAGTGAACCCGGGTCCTAGACAATAGACAATAGACAATAGGTGCAGGAGTAGGCCATTCAGCCCTTCGAGCCTGCACCGCCATTCAATATGATCATGGCTGATTATTCCTAATCAGTATCCGCTTCCTGCCTTATCTCCATAACCCTTGATTCCACTATCTTTGAGAGCTCTATCCAACTCTTTCTTAGATGAATCTAGAGACTGGGCCTCCACTGCATCTTCAGCACAGCAGTGTTGTGGCTCTCACCAATCCCCATCATCCATCCTGTTGCTTCGGTGAGTCCTCCAGTTGTTTGAAGAAGTGGCATCCTCTGTCTACATAATACAGTACAAAAACCAGTATGAAGTACCAGACTTGACCTGCATGGAAATGTGTTGTGTGTATGCAATTCTTTGTCATCTCAAGTTTAAGGAGGCGTTTCATTGCAGGAATATTGAGCAGTATGGCATGGCTTTTGACCTCTGCCTCTGGACAGAGCAAAGCACTGATACCCCTCTCCAATTGCATGGAATTCCATGGAAGATGGGTAACTTTGGCTCCCCTGCATCTTTGCTGCGTCATGAGTGCACATGTGGCTGCAAGCTCTGCAGTAGTCATTGGTTCCATATCAGCTAAAGGTTGATGGTGGTCCTGGGCTTGTGGAAGCACATATTCCTCACTCATTTGTATAGCAACCCTTAGTACAGGGTCCACAGGAATGACCGCAGCATCTAGGTGTTGATCTATTAAGAACGGTTCCACTAAGCCTATGTTGGCAATATCAGAAACAAACGCAGCTCCTCAGTAATGTGGTCATTCTGCATTTGCAGCAAGTAGAGACATATTTGAATAACATTTAATGTAGTGAGCAAGGAAAAAAAAATGTCAATGATCACCAGAAGTTCAATCAGACAGCATAGAAGGAGCTTTACTCTGTATCTAACCTCATGTCAGGCCTGTCCTGGAAGTGTTTGATGGGGACAGTATGATGGTTCTTGTTTCATTCACTGTATTGTACCTGCCCCAGGTCTTTTTCTCTTTACTGTAAATATGAAGCATTAAGCTCATTGATCATGAAATGTCGCTGAATAAGTTACTTACAGCAACTAGAAATGAATGGGTTTGTGTTGAGTACTGACACTGGGTGTGAATGAATTTATTTTGGGCACTTACACTGGGTGCAAACAGATTTGTATTGGGCACTGACCCTAGGTATGAACTGTTTAAGGTTGATATGTACTTCTGGGAGTGAATAGGTTTGTGTTCTCAACAGAAGATCCTGTGTTGAGGCTGGGACTGTGCTGAAAAAATGTTGAGTGACAATCAGTCAGAAGAATTTGAGCTGCTCGCTCTGAGAGATGAGCTCACTGCAGGAAGCTCTGAGATGTTGTGAAGCAAACAGTGAAGCTCATTCCTGATGAAGAGCTTATGCTTGAAATGTTGACTCCAATGCCCCTTGGATGCTGCCTGACCAGCTGTGCTTTTCCAGCACCACACTCTTAACTCTGATCTCCAGCATCTGCAATTCTGAATATGCACCACCTATCCTATGCCCCTCTGTGCTAAGACAGTGCGACATCCAAAGGTCTGCTGTGGGTCTCTCCATCTCACATGTTGGTCCTCCCAGGTCTTTCTCCCTAACTCTGGGCTACTCCATTCATCCACACCCCTGACTTTCACCCCCTGGATCCCAGCACAGCCCTCATTGTCTCATTCCTGCCTTTAACCCCCTCCTCCCTGCATCACTGACACTCTCCCTCCTATGTTAGTACACTAGCTGCCTGCAGGACACTGAGTTTTCACCTGAGGTGTGGCTTTACCTACCTGCTGAGTGGTGTCAGGTCCATTTATCTCAATGTCTGTCAGCTTATGCTATGAGGGGAGCAGCTCCTGCTGTGCAGACGATGAGACAGAGGGAGAATCTTTCAAAGCCACAAGCCATTGCTTGTGTCACATAGCCATCTGTAGGACTGATTAGTGCTGCATGAAGTAGTCAAGAGTCCTTGGAATAAGATGTTTTATTCAACACAGTTCCTCTGCTCCTGCATCCCCTTTAGAATTGTACCCCCTACTTTATATCATTTTTCAATGTCCTTCTAATTAAAGTGCATTAATTCAAATTTCTTTTCATTGAATATTATCTGATGCTTATCTGTCCACTCCACCAACTTTTCAATGTCCTTTTGGAGTTCCGTACAGTCCTCACATTTTACAATTTCTTTTCAATTTAGTGTCATCTGCTTCTGATGTTAAGTTCTACCCTGGGTGTCATCCAGAGAATTTTGGATTTGTTCATACTACCTTTCTCGTTAGAGGAATCTACCTCAGCTGTATCCGAATCCCCATGCAATGAAACAAAACATGTTATTAGAATTCCTGATTACTTGCTGTACCTGCATACTAACGTTGCAAATCATGCACTAGGATACTCAGATCTATCTGCAATTCAGAGCTCTGCAACCTCTCACCATTTGGATAATATACTTTTTTTATTCTTTCTGTCAAATAGACAATTTCACACTTTCCTACATTATACTCCATTTGCCAGATCTTAGCCTACTCACTTAACCTATCTATATTTCTTTATAGGCTCCTTATGTTCTCTTCATGACTCACTTTACTACCTATCTCTGTGTCATCAGCAAATTTAGCTCCCAACTTTGTTCCCTTCATCAAATTCATTTATATAAATTATAAAGAGTTGAGGCCCCAGCACCAACTCCTGTGGTACATTACTTATGACGTACAGCCAGCCTGAAAAAAGACCTATTTATTCTCTGGCTTCCTGTTAGCCAGCCAATCTTCTATCCATGCCATTATGTTACTGCCAATACCACAAGATTTTCTATTCTGCAATAACCAATGGGTGGCCTTATTGAGGTGTATAAAATTATGAAGGGCATAAATAGGATGAATACATATAGTCCTTTTCCCAGGGATGGGAACTGAAAACTAGAGGGCATAGATTTAAGATGAGAAAGGAAAGATTTAAGAAGGACCTGAGAGGCAACTTGTTCACACAGAAAGTGGTGCGTGTATGGAATGGGCAGCCAGAGAAAGTGGTTGAAACAGGTACAATAGCAACATTTAAAAAACATATGGATAGGTACATGGATGAGAAAGCTTTAGAGGGATATGGATCAAATGAGTGTAATTGGAACTAGATGTGTGGGCACCATGCTCAGCATGGACCAGTTTGGGCCAGAAGGCTTGTTTCCATACTATATTACTCTATGACTCTAGAATTTCTTATGTGGTATCTTCTCAAATTCCTTCTCAAAATCCAAGTAGAAGACTTCCACTTGTTCCCTTTATCCACAGCATAACATAATTCTTCAAAGAACTCCAATAAATTAGTTAAACATTACTTCCCTTTGGCAAAACTATGTTGATTTTGCCTGATTACCTTGAACTTATTCAAAAGCCCAGTTAGAACAAACTTAATAATAGCTTCTAACATTTTCCCAATGACAGATAGGGGTGGCATGGTGGCACAGTGGTTAGTATTGCTTCCTCACAGTGCCAGGAACCTGGGTTTGAGTCCAGCCTAGAGCAATGTCTCTGTAGAGTTTGCACATTTTCCCTGAGCCTGCATGAGTTTCCTTCACGTACCGCAGTTACATCCCACAGGTGGATTGGCAAAGCTAAATTTCTCGTAGTATCCAGGGATACGCAAGCTAGGTGGATCAGCTGTGGAAATTCAGGGTTACAGGGATAGGGTGAGTCTGGGTTGGATACTCTTTGGAGGGTCGGTGTGGACTCGATGGGCTGAATAGCCTGCTTCCACACTGTTGGGATTCTAGATGTTAAGCTAAATGACTATAGTGTCCTGCTTTCTATCTTCTTGCTTTTTTGAATACAGGGGGTATGTAAGATATTTTTCAAACAAAAGAAATCTTCTCTGAATCTGATGACTTTTGGAAATTTCAAACAATGTATCAACTAATGAGTTCTTTTAACACCCTTGGATGAAATGGCCCTGGAAGAATGGTCCACTTGGAGAAAGACTGGGGCCTCCATGACACTGTAACTACATTAGTCAACAATTAGAAAGAAAGGAAATATATTAACATTCATATCATCAACATGGACAGTAACGCACACCATACATCTCAAAGTGGTACAATAACAAGCTGAGTCAGGCTATGGTAATTTAAGACTTGTGTCAGTGTGACATCATGGTTCTAGGTAACATAACTGGAATGTGATTTCATACAAGGCAGTGAGTTAGCCGCCAGAAATTCAAGTGGCTTTGATTATAACTATTTATGAAAATCAACAGGATATTTAGATTAAAACACTGCCTGAATCTCATTGCCAAACTTCAGATGTTCTTATTACATTATGGACGGTCAATCATTGTTCATTTGATACAGTTCCATTTCTGCTTTCTTCTAATTTTACCCATTCTGGAACATGCATGGAGCCTAGTATATATATAGTTTTGTATATTGACAAGAAATTTTCATGGAAAACCCTTACCATATCCAAGATGGATCTTCAATGTATGTGGTGACCTTTGAACAAAAAGAAATACAGCCCAATGTGGAGAAAATCAGATCTCAATTTGGTATTGGGATGCTTCTCTTCACACAATATGTGAAATGAACTTCCAAGGAAGGTAAAAGAGGCAAACATCCAGAAATTATTTAATTGTCGAATGAAGTTAGTATAAAACTATTGGTTTTAGATAGGTGGCCTGTTTTCATCAATCCATGAGGAAGGTAGATGAGCAGACAAGTCAGAATGTAGGTGACACTACATGTGGTCAGAGTACAAGACACTGACCCAGCTAGCTCAGAGTCGGCCTCTAGAGTGAACAGAACCCTGACTCTCCTGTTTATTTTTTTTTCTTTCTTTTTCTTCTCTTTTTTTTATTTTTTATAATGCTGTGTGCCCACTCCTGTTTTTTATATATATATTAACCCCCACACTACTGCCTAACTGCAGTAGTGCTTATTTTTTCCCCAGAACCCATGGTGTGTGTGTGTGCAGGTGTGACTCGCAGTGAGAGACACAAAGTGCACAAATCTTTATTTAATTTCCACCACCAGGAAAATAGGAAAACACCCGAGTGGCCTGTGACAAGCAGTGCCCTTCACATCAAAGGGCAATGCTGTGTGATCAAAACAGTGAAGGGGAGGGCAGGGACTAAATCAAAATAGAGTTGGAGGGGACTCTCCTGTTTATTTATTTTTTTACTCCTGTTTATTTTTTTTTGTTCTTTTTTCTTTTTTTCTATTTTTTTTGTTTTTTTTTTCTATTTCCTAATTAACCCCACACTACCGCCTAACTGCGGTAGTGCTTATTTTCCCCAGCACCCATGGTGTGTGTGTGTAGTTGTAAGACACAGTGAGAGACGCAAAGTGCACAAATCTTTATTCAATATCCACCACCAGGAAAAGTAGGAAAACACCCAAGTGGCCTGTGACAAGCAGTGCCCTTCACGTCAAAGGGCAATGCTGTGTGAACAAACAGTGAAGGGGAGGGCAGGGACTAAATCAAAATAGAGTTGGAGGGGACTCTCCTGTTTATTTTTTAAAATTTTTTTTTCTTTTTAATTAACCCCCACACTACCGCCTAACTGCGGTAGTGCTTATTTTCCCCAGCACCCATGGTGTGTGTGTGTAGTTGTGAGACACAGTGAGAGACGCAAAGTGCACAAATCTTTATTCAATATCCACCACCAGGAAAAGTAGGAAAACACCCGAGTGGCCTGTGACAAGCAGTGCCCTTCACGTCAAAGGGCAATGCTGTGTGAACAAACAGTGAAGGGGAGGGCAGGGACTAAATCAAAATAGAGTTGGAGGGGACTCTCCTGTTTATATCTGTCAGCCAAGGTTCCCTAATTGGATCAGATTAACAGCCCCAATCTTATATTCTATGAGGTCTACCTGGATGACCTTATGCCAATCACTACAACAGTACAAATGCTGGAAGGGTTTTATAGCTTTAGAAGAAGAGTGGAACATCCCAAGGATCATTAAATAGAGAGGAGAAAGTTTACGAGGCTAGAGGTGAAATTAACATTTAAAACTGCAGAAATGTTATGGCACAGAAAAAGGCCATTCATCCCATCATGACTGCACTGGGACTGGTCAAAAAAGAAAAAAAAATCCCATCTTCCAGCATTTGGACTGTTAACCTGCATGTTACTTCAAGTGCCTTTTCAATGAGTTGAATGTTTCTGCCTCCACCAAGAAGCTAGACAATACTCCAGCCTCTGGATGAAAAAAAAACCCTCCTGTTGTCTGTAGTTTCTATCAATCACACTGAATCTGTGCCACCTGGTAACTGACCTGTCCATTCGGGAAAATAGGTCTTTCCTGTCTATTTCAACACGGTCCTTCATAATCTTGTACACCTCAATTAAGTTACCACTCAGTTTCTTCTGATCTAGAAATGCAGTCTTAGCTTATATTTCTTCATTGCTGCAATTTTCATTTTGCCAATTGTCTTGTAAATTTCCTCTGCTGAGAAAAAAAAACAGAGCCTCTGCATATAAGTTTGATGGTACTATTTAATGAAAGGTAAGGCAGTGTCATTTATTGGAGTAGGAATAGACCATCCAGCTCACTGCCTTTATTCCTGATGAAGGGCTTTTGCCCGAAACGTCGATTTCGCTGCTCGTTGGATGCTGCCTGAACTGCTGTGCTCTTTCAGCACCACTGATCCAGAATCTGGTTTCCAGCATCTGCAGTCATTGTTTTTACCTAGTTGATTTTAACCCTACTGCGAATCCTCTTGCGAGGATGCCTGCCTTGAAGAAGTTTTCCTCCTCTTTCTACAAGAATCTCAGGGAGTCCCTCGCCCACTGCACCTCCCAGGTCATTTCCTCTGCCCTGAAGCTCTTCAACCATGTCGTGAAACAAACTCGGTACCACAGCCACATTTGCTTCACCTTCATCTCCTCCCCCACTCACCCATTGTACTCTCTCCCCACCCCACCCTCCTCTAGTTTATCTCTCCATGCTTCCAGCTCACTGCCTTTATTCCTGATGAAGGGCTTTTGCTGCTCGTTGGATGCTGCCTGAACTGCTGTGCTCTTCCAGCAACACTGATCCATTCAGTACATCAGTCTGTTCTGCCATTGTTAGGTCATGGGTGATTTGTATGCCAACTCCATTTACTAATCTTGTCCAAAGACTTAACAGCTTTGAAGAGGAAGAAAGACTTCCAGATTTTCACTGAAGACATATGTTACAAAGACTGCATAGACATAATGACATGTACTTACATAGGGAAAGCCTACAGAGAACTCCACACACGACAAACATAACAAATTCACAAAATTATCGGGACAGACACAGTCACATGCTAATCCCAGTGAAGTGCACACACACACTGAGGAATTTTAACAAATGCAATGTGTAAACATTCATGAAAACACGGGCGCCAGACAGTCAGTGAGTTCATTAGTACCACAACAATCTCAAGGGCTCTTGGCAAGTACTGAAAATTGGAGAGAAAAGAAAAATGCTTTTTATTCAGCCCAGATTGCAACAAAATGGTTTGCAGGTGGTTTGGGAAGTTCTTCTTTCAAAAATAAAATCAAGAGGAATGAAACAAAATAATAGTGGGTCATTCTCAATCTTTATAAACCAAATAGTCTTATTTATAGGTAAAAGGTTTACACATCGATAGAGCTGCCACCTGAAAATGTTCCAGAGGATCAAAAATGCCTCAGAAGAGCCAAATTGAATTATCGTCAGCCAAGGTTTTAAACATTTATAATTTTTGATTAACCCTGAATAATATTTCCAGTCATTTGTTTTGTAGATTTAATGTAAACCTGGAGCAGCAACAGCAGTTAACTCACAAACTTTTTTTTAAAAAATTGCTCTCTTATGCATTTTTCAATAACAGCAAGATCATTTTTGGTGGGCGGCATGGTGGCACAGTGGTTAGCACTGCTGGCCCACAGTGCCTGAGACCCGGGTTCAATTCCCGACTCAGGCGACTGACTGTGTGGAGTTTGCACGTTTTTTAGATTAGACTTACAGTGTGGAAACAGGCCCTTCGGCCCAACAAGTCCACACCGACCCGCCGAAGCGCAACCCACCCATACCCCTACATTTACCCCTTACCTAACACTACGGGCAATTTAGCTTGGCCAATTCACCTGACCCGCACATCTTTGGACTGTGGGAGGAAACCGGAGCACCCGGAGGAAACCCACGCAGACACGGGGAGAACGTGCAAACTCCACACAGTCAGTCGTTCTCCCCGTGTCTGCGTGGGTTTCCTCCGGGTGCTCCGGTTTCCTCCCACAGTCCAAAGATGTGCGGGTCAGGTGAATTGGCCAAGCTAAATTGCCCGTAGTGTTAGGTAAGGGGTAAATGTAGGGGTATGGGTGGGTTGCGCTTCGGCGGGTCGGTGTGGACTTGTTGGGCCGAAGGGCCTGTTTCCACACTGTAAGTAATCTAATATTTGTACCGAGAAGACCAGGCCTGTTATGAAACAAATTCCAGCATAGAGGGCCTAGATAGTTGAATTAAGGCAGAGATGCAAATGATGAGGGAGGTGGAGGGTCACAGCACATGTGACGGTGGAGTCAAATGAAGGTAGTGACATTGAAGAGACTGAGGTATGAGGAATTGGTAGAGCTGGAGAAAATTACAGCAAACAATAAGGACATGGAGAGATTTAAAAGCAAGGATAATAATTTGAGGTAAAATAAAATGAAGAACTGTGGGCGCTGAAGATCTGAAACTTTAACAGGAAATACTGGAGAAGCTCAGCAGTTCTGGCAGCATCTGCAGAGGGAAAAACAGAGTTAACATTTTGAGTCCAGTGACTCTTCGTCAGAACTGGTTAATTTGCTAATTTGGGATGCTGGGTGACTAGAAGCCATTGTAGGTGGGTGAAGGCATGGGGATGGCCAAAGATTAATAAAGTTAGAGGTTATTCTCAGAAATGCAAGGATAGATAAAGTACTACAGGTCATTAAAGCTTAAATGAAAACCAGCCACTGGTAAGACCAGAGGCATACTCACAACTTGCAGGGCGAATTCCCCAAAGTGGGGAAATTCTTGAAGGGAATTTTGAGCATAGGACATGTACTAAATACAAATTTGTTGCAGTGAATTATTGTTTTTAATTTCATGCCTGTGATTCATTACGTCAGGTGTTGTGTAGGTTATCCATGGTGCCCCTGAGAATAAACACAGTTTTACAACTCAAGCAGCATTTGAGGAATGGAGGAGGAGATGAAGCTTCAGGCAACTTGTAAATTCATCCTTGCTGACAACGTGCCTCAGCTTATGTGGATGTACTGGCTGTGAATAAGTCCTTCTGTGTGGATGAGGGTCAGCACCTAGTCACGATTTTGGTTCATTTTGTTCTCATCTATAGTCTACAACAATTCTCTTCCCATCTCTTTTAAAGGAACTGAGTGCATCTTGTACTTTTCTAGTAAGTGCTATTTGTGGAATGTTAAAATACAAGAGAAAGGCACTTAGCTGTATTATATGTGCCAGCACTTTGCAAAACCTATTCTATAAGTTTCCTCTCCTACTCTTTCCCTAACCTTGCAAATTTATTCCCTTCAAGTATTAATCCAATTCCTTTTTAAGCCTGTTACCTCAGTCAGGGGAACATATTTTTATAAGCCTAATTACTCTTAGTCAAGGTCTCACTAACATCTCTCCGACTGATTCCAACAAAGCCAGCTGCTGATCCTGCCAGGAGTTGTTACCCTAATATAGACCAGGAATTTAAATGTGGGCCCTTATTGACACTACTATCTGTTGATAGTAGCGTTACCACTACAATGAAATCTGAGGAACAAACAGGCTGCAGCTGTCAGCGAGAGTTTAAAAAGTCAACGGCTGATTGTTTTGATGGATGGGCATAGCCTGGCAAAAACAGTAACGATTGTGCACATTAAATGGAGCTATTTGTTGACATTTCTCCAAGGGTTATGGTTATGTCATTACAAATACTTAGCAGAGTCAAAATTATTTCATCTTGGAATTTTGAGTTCAGTTTGTTCAACATACTAAAAAGGCTATTGAAGATTAGCTGATTTCGATGTGGGTCTGAACAGAAAGTTGCTTGATTTTCTAACAGATTAATTAATGTAATTAATTTTCATAGAATCTTGTTTGGCACCTTTGCTGCAACATTAACTGATATAAAGGGGACTAACTGCATTTCAAAGATTATCAATAGTATGAGAAGTGTTTTGGGAAATCCTGAGAGATACGGATGAGCTAAATAAATATAAATTATTTATTTCCTGGTAGGACTTACAATCGTGGAATAAATCTGCTAAGTTCATGTTTTTTATTGGAAGTATTCATTTGTTTCTGTGTTAACCTTTTACTGTAATGCACTATGTTTTGAAAAATCAATGAATGAATTTAATTTTTTTATTTTCAATTTATTTTTAAAATCTCAATTACCTTTGCAGGCATTTTTTCCCATTGGTGCTTATGGTCAAATGCATGGGTCAAAGAAATTGACCTTGTATTTATTAAGAAAAGTCTTCTCCTGTTCAGTGTTATTGACCCTGTCTTAGACTTGTACTCTTGTTTAAATGTTAAATGATTTTGGACCAATTTATAGATGGTTAAATGTGAAAATAGCAAACCAATTGTTTACACAGTGAATCCAAGATTGTTAATGCTTTGTCATGATTTTAACTTGAAGTAGCATCTCTGATCAAAACACTGCTTCATATTGAACATTAATTCATGCAGATGGTTGATTCCTACCCACTAAAGGTTTATCAAATAGAATGTTGATGTACTGGGCTGAATTGTCTCTCTTTTTTTCGCCCAAGTGCTTTTTCAAGTGAGATTTACAGTCACCAGTCTGCCTTGATCCATGTTGACTTTGCTCTAATGCTGTTCACCTCATTTATTATGCAACTGGTCTTTTTAGTGCCCGTTTCATGTAATTGTATGGCAGGAGATGCAGAAGTGCTTGATGCGGCCAGGACTTTGTGACGTTTATGTCACTGGCACCATATGTAAATCCTAGCCGCAGCACTTCAGACAATGCACGCCTCGAACTGACATTCACACTGTGATTGAACATGGAATATGTTCCAGCATATTCCTGATGAAAAGGTCCAGAAAGGCAAGCTAACTGCTCAGTTTGTCGATGGAGACCTGGAGGTGCTGGTGGATGGCATGATTGGAAAGGAGGACATGTTCACTCAACAGTTTTCATCACCTCATGCTCCCAAAACATTAACCCATCTTGCACTTCCTATACACTTATAGCATACACTTTATATCTGTTCCTGCCCGTGCATCTTCATTAACTATTCTTCCGTCCATTGTCATCATACTCAGTCACTTTCTTTGTTTCATTGAAGGAACAATTGGTCCATCCAACACCGATCAAATTAACATACTTATAATCACCAAGCTAGATGCACCTAACCTGCAAAACTGATCATGGCCAACTTTCTGAACTGGTATCAGACAAGCCTCTTGACGGTGGTACCCTCTCGCTTGACCCCACTAAAGACAGCTCCCTTTTGACTTTTTTTTTTGGTTGTTGGTTGAGGTGCATGCAGTATGTTTATTATGTAAGCTGCAGGAACCTGTTGTAAGTTGTACATGTCTATTCCTTTGACAGTTCAGTCCTCCAAGCCATAACCAATGGTTGCCTCTCCCTATGCACTAAAAAGCAATGTAAGCCACAGAAGCTGGCAGTATGTGAGTGAATGAGTTTCAAGAAATGAAGACATGAGCCATAAAATATATCCTGTGTAGATGTATAGGATGCATTTGAGTACCAGTGCGCAAAATGACCTGTGCTTCAAAATGATGACCAGAAGGACTCAATTGGTCTAAAAGCAGGCATATTGACTCATGAAGCTGGTGGCTTGCCATTGCTAACTTTCTTGGTCAAATGGTGGAAGAGGATCATGCCCGTGAAGCATGCAGTGACGTTATGATGAAGGCAGAGTTGGATTAAGGCCTGAAGAAGCATGCAACTAGGTATTGTTACCAGGTTACTACTCTTGGTTTTCATGTCAGGAATTGGCATCATTTAGCTTCTCCAGAAAGGAGAGGAGAATTGAAAGCTGCATAGAAATGAGGCAAGTTTCACTAATGAGATACAAGTGCATGGACAGGAAATAGTTGCCATGCATTAGTGAAATTCTGAACTTATCCAAAGGGGAAAATCATAAATAATCTCTTAGTGTCAAAACTCTGATTTTTCCACCTTTGACGTAGTTTCCCAGCGTTCTTGTCATTGGACATTCTGCTCAAGGAGGGGGGAGCGATTTGCCTAAGTCTAGTAACTGATTGTTTGATTCCTTCTACTTATACTGGGAAACATGTATTAAATTGCTGATGAGAGTAGGTTTGAGACAGGTTCCTATGAAAGCTTAAAAGCGTGCTGAGAAAGGTTGAGGGAGATAGGATCTCAGCACTAACGCTTATGCATCCTTAATGAGCACAATCCAGTTGGTCAGCTGTTATAGCTTAGCACAGATACCAATTCTGATAAGAGGAAGCTGACTTATCATCAATACAGTTAGTCAGTTTTCCAGCTTTATGGAATAATGGCCATAGGTGTGGTGGAGGCTGTTACAATTACAACATTTAAAAGGCATCTAGATAGGTATATGACTAGGAAGGTTTTGGACGCATATCGACTAAATGCTGACAAATAGAACTAGATTAATTTAGGATATCTGGTCGGCATGTACAAGTTGGACCGAACAGTCTGTTTCCATGTTGTACATCTCTATGACCGTTTAACTGTATTCATTCAGGTCAATCAACTTTTTAAGATCAGCTGGTTCAACAAGACATTTCTCAAGGCAACACCAACAAAGTCTGTCATTAAATGACATTCAAAGAGAAACCCTTCTCAGAGCAGCTATCTTTCAAACACGACTTTAAACTGAGGCCTTATCAACTGGATCAAGGGAATCCACTTGGCGCTCTGGACAATAGTTATCCCAATTATCATCACAAACAAAGTGGTCATTCTCACATCACTGTTTATGGAATCTTGGTGCGTACAGATTGGCTTCCACATTTATGTTACTACAATGGTTGCCACACTTCAGAAACATCTCATTGATAGTAAAGTGCTTTGAGATGATCTTAGATTTTGATGGATAGTATACAGTATGTTTAAATGTGGAAAAACATCTCAAGGTGCTTCACATAAATGAAATGGATATTGAGGCAAAGAAATAAATATGATTATGATGATTTAAGCTTGTTTAGAGATGAGTTTGAATAATGATATAAAAGGATATTGAACTGGAGAGGTGAGAAATAATTTCATGGTGTGGGATCTGGAACTGAAGCCACAGGAACCAATCGTGCAGCAAGGGTACATAGGCCAGAGGTAATTCCTCACTTGGCTATTTGGAGGTGCCAACCCAGTAATTTGAAATGGGAGTGATAACTTTCCTAAAATACTGCAGGAATTTAATGGGCTGATATCTCACAAACAGCTTGTACTTAGGTAGCAACTTTAGCATAATAAGAAAAAAAGAATGATGCATTAGGTATAGACAACTGAAGAATATGAAGAGTGTAGAAGGCATTCGTAAAAAGGAAGTCAGGAATGGCAGAGGAGAAATTAGAAAGCCTTGCAGAAAAAGATAAACCAAAAAGATTCTACAAATACAATAAGAGTAACAGAGCAAATAGAGAGAGAGAGAGTAGGACAACTTCAAGATAAACAAGGTTATCTTTGTGTTGAACCTCAGGAGATGGAAGAGATATTAAATGAATATTTCCTGTCAGTTTTCACTGTTGAGAAAGAAATGGAGGCTACAGACCTCAGGGAAATAAATACTGAAGTTTTGAAAACAGTTTACATTACAGAAGAAGTAATGCTGGAGGTCTTAGAAAACATAAAGGTAGATAAATCTCCAGGACCTGATCAAATATGCCCCAGGACATTGTGGGATGTTAGGGAGAAAACCAGAAAAATATTTGTATCATATATAAACATGAGTGAAGTACAAGAGGACTGGAGGGTACCTAATGTTGTGCCATTGTTTAAGCAAGGCTGTAAGGAGAAGCCTGGAAACTATAGATCTGTGAGTCTGACATTGGTGGTGGGTAAGTTGTTTGAGGTGATTCTGAAAAATAGGACTTACATGCATTTGGAGAGGCAAGGAATGATTAAGGATAGTCAGCATTTTGTACAAGAAAGATTGTGTTTCACAAACTTGATTAAGTTTTTTAATGAAGTAACCAGAAAAACTGATGAGAGCATAGCGATAGACTTTGTTTACTTGGACTTATGTCGACTAATTAGTAAAGTTAGATCACATGGAATTTAGGATGAGCTTGCCAATTGGAAATAAAATTGCCTTTATGTTAGGAGACAGAGGCTGATGGTGGAGTGACGCTTTTCGAACTGGAGGCGTGAGACCAGCAATGCGCCTCAGAGATTGGAACTAGGTCTACTTTTGCTTGTTATTTATATGAATGATCTGGATGAAAATATAAGAGGCATGGTTTGTATGTTTGCAGATGACACTAAAATCAGTGGTATAGTGAAAGTAAACAAGGTTATCTAATTTACAAATACGTCTTGATCAATTGGATTAATGGGCTGAGGAATGGCAGATGGAGTTTCATTTGGATAAATGCAAGGTATTGCATTTTGATAAAACAAACAAACACAGGATTTATACAATTAATGCTAAGGCCCTGGATAGTGCTGTAGAACAAAGAGATCTAGGGGTTCAAGTAAATAATTCTTTGAAATTTGCATCATACATAGATAGGGTGGTTAAAGCATTTAGTATGCTTGCAACTATTGCTTAGACCATTGCATATTAGAGTTGGGATGTTCTGTTGAGGATGTACAAGACATTGGAGAGGCCTCTTCTGAAGTACATTTTTGGCCTCCTTGTTATAGGAAGAATATTATTAAACTAGAGAGGGTTCAAAAAAGATTTACCCAGATGTTGCCAGGACATAAAACAGACTGAAAAGATCGGACCTTTTTCATCTGGAGAGTAGGAGGTTGAGGGCTGGCCTTGTTGAGGTTTATAAAATCATAGAAGCATAGATAATGTGAATTACAAGGATATTTTCCCTAGGGTGAGGAAATTCAAATCTAGATGGTGCATTTTTAAGGTGGTCGGAAGAAATTTAAAAAGGAAAAAATTTAAACATTTTTACACGGAGAGTTGTTTCTGTGTGGAATGAACTGCCAGAGAAAGTGGTGGATGCAGGTACAATTGCAACATTTAAGAGACATTTGGATAAATTCACAAATAAGAAATTCTTGGAGGGATACAGGCCAAGTGCAGGCAGGTGGGACTAGTTTACCTTGGGAACATGGTCAGTGTGGACTGGTTGGACCATAGCGTCCGTTTACATGCTGTCTGAATCTATAACTCTACTACTCTGTAATAAAATGTCACTTTATTTACTGGAATATTATCGAAGTTTGACAGTGAGCGACATAAAAAAATACTGGCAAGCTGATCAAAGGGTGAGTCAAAGAAGCAGTTTAAAAAGGTTAACTCAAAGGTAGAAAGAGATATGAAGAAGTTTAGGGAGGAATTCCAGAGCTTAATGGTTTGATAGCTGAAAGCACAGTTGCCAGTGGTGGAGCAATTGAAGTTGGAAATGCTTAAGAATCCAGTACCAAAAAGTTTAAAATAAAAACCTAAAACTGCTATCTCGAAATATCAAGTTTCCCAGTTGAAGCTAATTCCCAAATCTGAAAGTAAGACAAGGTTCACTGTTACATTGCTCCAGGAAAGGCCATAGGCAATGGCACATCATTGATTTTGATAAAATAACTTAAGATCCGCTTCAGTCGAGATAATCCTAAACAAATGGGAACAATGAGATGTCTCAGTTATTAAAAATTGCAATTCCTTCTCCTTCAAGCATGAAAGACCCCTAATTCATTTTCAAAAGTCTGGTATCTCTATCTAATAATTGGAGGATTTTTAAAATTGTAAAATAAGGAACCTGAAATGTCCAAGGTACAATGTAAAACACTTTAAGCAGGAAAAAGATACAAGTGAATGCAGGATATATAGAAGTGGTGTTTCGGGATGTCAAATTTAGATTTTAAGAACTTGTAAATTGTCAAATTCTTCAGGTAATTATACAGAATGTGTACTAAAATGATAATCTTTTGTAACCTACATAAGTATAAACTATTTCCCCTGTATCTTGCAACAATTCTATTATTCTCCACAATTTATATCTTAAAGTTTTTTTTGCAACATACTTTTAGTTGCTTCTCGTTCTTTGCTTGTCGCACATTGTACAACTTCTTTCCTGAAAGCTTGGAGTTTGGACAAAATACACTTCCTCAGGTTATTAGAGATTTTTAAATACTCTGTGAGGTGAATGGGTTGCACATTGCTGATCACAATTAAAATCACAAAAGTGTTATGGCACACAGGAGGACATTTGGCCCATCACAAAAGGGAAAGATGGCAGTAGTCAAGTAGGCAGCATTTGGGCTCCTCAACCCAGAGCAGCATGGTAGCTTAGTGGTTAGCACTGTTGCCTCATGGCACCAGGGACTCAGGTTCAATTCCAGCCTTGGATGACTGTCTATGCGGAGTTTGCACATTTTATGCATGGATTTCCATCAGGTGCTCTGGTTTCCTCCCACAGTCCAAAAGATATGAGGGTCAGTTGAATTGTCCATGCTAGATTGCCTCCAGTGTTCAGGGATGTGTAGGCTAAGTGCATTAGTCAGTGGAAGTAATAGGGTAGGGGAATGTGTCTAGATGGGGTATTCTTTGGAGGGTTGGTGTGGACTTGTTGGGCCAATGACCTGTTTTCCACACTGTAGGGGATTCTCTGTCAATCCGTCTGCTTTTCTCCGCTCCCTTTTTTTTCACTAAGATTTTGAAGTGTTCTTTTTTCTGATAAGAAAACTTACCTTAGTCTAGCTGAGAGCCAGAGCAAAGCAGGCTGGAGACATGGAGTAGCATGGAACGACAGAGCCAAAGCGGAGTGGACTGGAGGCCTGGAACAGTGCAGAGTGGCTGAGAGCTGGAGTGGAACGGGCTGGAGGCCTGGAGTGGTGTGGAGTGGGCTGGAGGCCGAACTGCATGGAGCGGCTGAGAGCTAGAGCTGAGACATCTGGAGTGGTTGAGAATTGGAGCAGCACGGGCTGGAGGCATGGAGCAGAGCGGGGACAGTTGTTAGTCTGGGATCTGGCACAGGCGGTCAGCAGCTTGCGAGGCCAGTCAGACTACGCATGGTGAGCTACTGTAATGTAATGTTTTTCTGTAATTTGTTTATCTGACTATAATGTTTATCCTTTTAATTATGTCTTATTTCTAACATTCTATGAGGTCACTGTAAGGTAATGCAACATCTTTTGTATTCCTCTTTTTGTATATAAGATTTGTACCTAGGTACTTTATATCTAAGATAGCACCATGAGAGGTGACATTGTAAAACTTTTCACTGCACCCCTGTACTTTGGTACTTGAGTACATGTGACAATAAAGGATAATTTTATTCTATTATATCTGCACTGGTTCTCCAAAGAGCACCAAGACTTAGTGCTATTCTCCTATATTTTTCATATGCCATTGCACATTGTTTTAATGTAACTGTGAATGCCTCAATTGAACCTGCCTATACATAAGTCTTAACATGAACCGTACATTATCAGAAAATGCTTTTTTTCATGTCACATTGCATTGTTTGCAAGTAACTTTAAATCTGTACCTTCTTGTTCTTGATCCTTTTACGAGTGGGAACAGTTTCTCTTTATTTGTTCTACCAATCCCCTACTAAGTTGAAAATTTCTATCCGTGGGTTAGCACTGCTGCCTCACAGCTCCAGAGACCCAGGTTCAATTCACGCCTCAGGCAACCGTCTGTGTGGAGTTTGCACATTCTCCCCGTGTCTGTGTGGGTTTCCTCTGGGTGCTCCAGTTTCCTCCCACAGTCCAAAAATGTGCAGGTTAGGTGAATTGACCATGCTAAAGTACCCGCAGTGTTAGGTGAAGGGGTAAATGTAGAGGAATGGGTCTGGGTGGATAACTCTTCGGAGGGTCAGTGTGGACTTGTTGGGCCAAAGGGCCTGTTTCCACACTGTAAGTAACGTAATCTAATCTTCCTGACCCTTCATCTTTCCAAGGAGTACAATTCGGTCTCTCCAATTTATCCTCATTGCAGAAATTTCTCATCCCTGGAACCATTCATATAAATATTCTCTGCACTCGCTCCAATGTGCTTATATCCATCCTATACTAAGGTGCCCAGAACTGTACACAATGCTCAGCTACAACACTCTAGATGACAACTGAACTGGGCACTTTAACAAATTACAGTAGATTGCATCATAATTGGTTCCAGGTGCCAGTTAGAAACCAGCAGCACTTCTAAATGGCTATTCTTTAGTGAAAAGCTGAAGAGTGAATGTATTCAATTATGATGCCTATTACATCAAACCTTGATCTTGCATACAGACAACTATTTGGATTTATATAATGGCTTTAATATTGTAATACTTCCAAAGATGCTACATCAGAGCTAAACCTAACTTCAAAAGCCCCATCTTTGATAACATACTATAGAGGTTTCACATTCATGCATTGATTTTACACGGTGTTAATTTAGTTCATTCAAAGTTGCATTTTGCAAGATTCTCCAGGAATTCCAAACAGTTGGAATACAATAACTCTGGAGGCTTAATTTTTGATGTGGATAAAATTAGAATTAAAACAACTCTGAATTAATAGAAAATTTCTCTTAAACCATTCCCACCATCACTGACAGACCTGTGAACACATCAGTACTTCAGCTGTAGCTGTATTATATTGCTCAAAATATTTTCTCCAGGCCTTGAACAGCAGAGTTTACAATTGCTCATAGTTCAATATCTACCCTTTGCTGAAATTCTGGTCTGGATTAGGGTAAACCCACTGCTCCCATGCTTGGAATCTCACCACCAAAAAGCATTCAATCAGAATCTAACAAATGTATCCTGCTTGTTCATTTTTCATTATGAGGTAAGTTTCACCTAAAGTCATCTGGTAATGTATTATTTTTCTCTCTTACTCACTCACTCATAAACTCTCTCACCTCCTAGTGGGTGATGACATGTAATAATAAGTTTAGTACTTGGCACCATCTTGTGTCAAATGAGCTCCTAGTATACTAAGTGTTTCTAAATAGTTCAAAATAACTTTGCAATAAATGTTAATAACACTGGAAACCCAATAAAGTTTAGAAGAATGCCAAGAAATGTCAAGCTTCAATGGAGAATCCCATAAACCAGCATTTTAAACTGCCAATGTGTACTGCGGGGTATTCAATCATTCATTCAGCTAGTTGGTTGAAAGAAAAACAGGAAATACTAAACTAAAATATATTTATTGCACGTAATTATTACTTTTCTCAAATGCATTGCTGGCTTCAGTGGAGTCTGTCAGTATTAAGTACTATTGCATTTAGTGTGCTATAAGTTTAGAAATTGTTAAAGTCACATTTGACAATTTTTATATACCACTCCTCATTTAGATAAGCACCTTAGAGAGCTTCAGATAGGGCAGAGCTGACCACCCAGAAGAGATTCTAGAACACTGAAGATATATTTAAAGAGTTGTACCTGTAAGAAGGAGAAAGGAATCAAATAAAAGCATTATTAATGGAATACATTACATCTATTCAAAGTTTGGGAGAAGATTTGTAGCTCGGGTGCTCGTTGTTGTGGTTCTGTTTGCCGAGCGGGGAGTTTTTGTTGCAAACGTTTCGTCCCCTTTCTAGGTGACATCCTCAGTGCTTGGGAGCCTCCTGTGAAGCGCTTCTGTGCTGATTCCTCCGGCATTTATAGTAGAGACAAACCACTATAAATGCCGAAGGAATCAGCACAGAAGCGCTTCACAGGAGGCTCCCAAGCACTGAGGATGTCACCTCGAAAGGGGACGAAACGTTTGCAACAAAAACTCCCAGCTCAGCGAACAGAACCACAACAACATTACATCTATGTAGAATGTGATTGGAAAGGGCTTTAACGTTTTGGAATTCTACTCAATTGGAGTTAATGGGGAAGATTTAGATTCACTGAAATTCTAGAAGGGAATGAATGTTGGTATTTCAAATATTGGAATTCTACATGATGAGAGTTAATGGAAATAAATTTATATTTTGAATGATGGAATAAATAGGAAATAGGTTGTTCCATTGGGATTGAGGATGTATGGGAAAGGGATTTGTCCATTATAATTATATACATTAGATATGAATGTTAGGTGGTCAGGTATTTAATCTACTTTGTTGTGGTTTAACTGTTTATCTATCTATATATTGTTTTCCTTGTAAACAAGTTGTTTTATGCAGAATAACATCAAGTGGAGGCTGGTCTATCCTAATGCATCCTAAAGGAAGGCTGATTGTAGATTAGTTATTCTACTCTTCCAGTCTGTAAATATGACTTTATAGCACTGGAAGAATAAAAACAGTAGAATTAAGTCATTTTTCTAACATGTTCATATTTCACCCTTTTTGTAGAAGACAAGCCATGAAAAGCAAGCTTGAGCATATCAGAATCCAACAAAGGTCCAAGAACAAGTAACTGGATTGAAGACTTCAGTTACACCTTTCCCTGGCAGAAATTTGTACAATGAATTGTAGAATGATTGTAAAAAAAACTTTATAGTTGGTAAAACAGTCATAGGTATGTAATCCAGTCTTCTGTTGGCTACTGAATTGTAAGATATTGGCACATGTGAGGCATTGTTGCTTACATAGTTTAGAGAAACTTGCATGTAGTTAATAAATAACATGTGTGTTTTATATTTTTATTACAGCTTCTAGTTAATGATCAAAAGTTTTTATCAAGTTATAGATTGAAAGTACAAAAACAAGAAAAGATATCAAATTTGAAGACTAAATTTAGCAGGTAACTATTTACAATGGTGATTTGTCAGTCTGAAAAACTGTTAAATTTTGAAAAAGTCTGGAAAACAGAACTCTCCTTTGCTACAATTTAATTTGTTTCTTCATACAACTAGGAAGTCTTGCACTCAGCTGGCATTCACATTTAGGTCATCTATTCTCAGCCAGGATGAATAGAAGGAACTTGAAGATGATTCATTCAAAATATCTGTCAAACTCTATATGTCTTCCAGTAAGTCACATGAAAAGTTGCATTGTTGACCTGAAGAAATAGCTATGAGATCAACTATCTTGCAAACTGACTAATAAAGAGGTAGAGAGAATGGATAACTATGAGATGAAATGCATTTGTTCATAACTAAAAACAAAGAACATACAAAGGATCCCTGTCCATTAAAATAAGCTAGAACAATTGTTATTTTTGTTAATGTTTGTAGTTTTGTTTCCATTGTCTAGTTCTCTTCTGTCCTCTCTGGAAGATAATTGCTTCTTGTTGTCATGTCATCCTTGGAACTGGATGCCCTCTGATATCACATCTAAGCATCCAGTAATTTGGTGTAAATTTATTCAGATATCAAGGGAAAGTTCACAGCTGAGCCCAATTCTCACTCAACATTCACAATTTCCAATAACAAGAGAGGCAGTCATGTTGTGTTAGTGTCAGCGGACTGTAATTTGGAATCCCAAGAACTGGGAACATGAGTTCAAATCCAACTGTGGTAGATGGTGAAATTTGAATTGATTAAAAACCACAATTTCCTGCAAGAGTCACAGTTATCAGTAATCTGGCTAGTTTTCTCTCCCTAATTGCTACCTCCACCAGATGTACTTGCAGTCTTATCTGAGATCAACAAGGATCAACTAGAGATTGAACCTTGTATGAAATGGCAGTCATATTATTCTTGCGCATTGATAACACTAGCATTACAAGCATGTACAATTGGCCAGATATATCCTATACACAAGAGAAAGGACAAATTCCAAAACTATCAAGGTCTTTCAAATCATTAGCAAATTGACAAATGGAGTAAATCTACAACATCATCAAGCAGCATCTCCTCTCCAAGATTTAGAAGGTTATGATGACATTTACAATTTTCAAGAGGTTCACCAGTCTGCTTCACAGAATTATAATTGCTACAGTATAGGAGGCCATTCAACCTATCATGCCTGCATTGGCTCTTCAAAAGAGCATCATTATTCAGTACCAATCTCCTGTATTCTCCCCATACCCTTGAACACTACTTCTATCCAAACAATCATTCAATGTCTTCATGAATCTGCAACAGTCAAAATCAGCCACCTAACTATTCTAAGCTCATTTCCATGACTGTCTATTGCCTTGTATGCCTTGTATTACAACACAGGGTAAACCCTCCTGCTTAATTTAAAACCAGCAACACAGTAAAGATTTATCCCGTGCAGTAATGTGTAAACATTCAAGAGGCCAAGAACTATTTAAAGTAAAAATTAACAACTTTATTTCTTAAAGTACAACAGAGAATAATTAACTAACAACTATTTACCATTCCTTACTCTAACCTATCTGTTACCTTCCCTTCTGTAATACTAGTCTGGTACAACTCCCTATCAAAATTTACAAAACCACCCTTCTTATCTCAAAACCAGGCAGCTTTCATTTTTCTATCCGGATCTCTGTGTCTTTTCTTTTTCTTAGGGATTTCTGCGAAACAGCTAACTGATCGAAAAGGTACTTTTAAGAGAGCTATTTTTCAAGCAGTCTGTTTACATGCTGGGCTTGGCAGTTCTCCTCTCAACTGTAGAATTTTCCCCAGTCTTACCAAAGCATCAGATTGTGTCATTTGCTCTTAAGATTGTCAATATACTAAATTCAAATTGGATTGGAGTTTGGCATTTGTTTGGGGTATAATTTAAACTGATTGACTGAATTTGAATTTGTTTTTGTCTCCAACAATGAGCTAATCAAGTTGTTCTACCAAGTGTTACATTGTTGCCTTTTTGAGAACACTTGGTGCTGTGTCCAGTAGTTCTGTTGCTTTTGACTCTCTTAAAGTACACCCACATCTTCATAACACCTCCTCCCCCGAAGAAAAAAATGAACCATCATAATGAAAAGATAGCTTCATTTTTTTTCTCTACTTTTATAACACATTATCCTAACATACAGATAACTTTAATATAAGTTCATCTTAACTTCTTCCCTATATATAAAACATTTAATAAAGATAAATAAAGATAAATCTCATCTAAACTCACTTTGGTAGCAAGAACAGGAAGGCAGATTACTACCTAAATGGAATCAATTTAGGTAAAGGGGCAGTACAAAGAGAGCTGAAAATGTGTTGCTGGTTAAAGCACAGCAGGTTAGGCAGCATCCAAGGAACAGGAAATTCGACGTTTCGGGCCAGAGCCCTTTACCAGTACAAAGAGATCTGGGTGTTCTTGTACACCAATCAATGAAGGTAAGCATGCAGGTACAGCAGGTAGTGAAGAAGGCTAATAGCATGCTGGCCTTCATAACAAGAGGGATTGAGTATAGAAGTAAAGAGGTTCTTCTGCAGCTATACAGGGCCCTGGTGAGACCACACCTGGAGTATTGTGTGCAGTTCTGGTCTCCAAATTTGCGGAAAGACATTCTGGCTTTTGAGGGAGTGCAGCATAGGTTCATGAGGTCAATTCCTGGAATGGCGGGACTACCTTATGCTGATAGACTGGAGTGACTGAGCTTGTATACCCTTGAGTTTAGAAGACTGAGAGGGGATCTGATTGAGACATACAAGATTATTAAAGGAGTGGACATGTTTCCATTGATGGGTGAGTGCCAAACCAGAGGACATAGCTTAAAAGTACGGGGTAGACCATTTAGGACAGAGATGAGGAGAAACCTCTTCACCCAGAGAGTGGTGGCTGTGTGGAATGCTCTGCCCCAGAGGGCAGTGGAGGCCCAGTCTCTGGATTCATTTAAGAAAGAGTTGGATAGAGCTCTCAAGGATAGTGGAATCAAGGGTTATGGAGATAAGGCAGGAACAGGATACTGATTAAGGATGATCAGCCATGATCATATTGAATGATGGTGCAGGCTCGAAGGGCAGAATGGCCTACTCCTGCACCTATTGTCTAATGTCTATTATCTATTGTCTATTGTCTAAACTCTATCAGTTAAATCCTTGATAACACATCTGCGATTACATTCTTCTGACCCTCAACATGTCTGATTTTTACATTAAAAATCTGTAACATAAGACTCCAATGAAACAGTCTCATATTCTTATCTTTAAAACGTTCTAAGAATGCAAGCAGATTGTGGTCAGTGTACACAACCGTCTCCAACACATTGTTCATGACATACACATTAAAATGTTGTGAGGCCAATACCAAACTCAATAGTTCCTTTTCGATTGTGGAGCATTTCCTCTGGTAGATGTTCATCTTCTTCGAAAAGTAACCAATAGACAGTTCGATCCCATCCTCACCTTCCTGTAGGAGTATAGCTCCAACTTCAATGTCACTAACATCAACGGCAACTTTAAAAGGTTTTGGAAAGTTTATCATCAGTTTTGCTTCTCATAGTCATTCAAAGAGCTCTGCCAACTGTACCATGTGATCTTTCCTGAACTTACTAAAGATCACTACATCATCCAAATAGACTGCACAGTTTGTTAATCAAGCCACAACTCTGTTCATGAGTCTTTGAGATGTGGCGGATGCATTCTTCATTCCAAAGGACATCACTTTTACTGATATAGCCCATTTGGGGTTACAAATAGAAATGTCTTTCGCCAACTCTGATAAAGGTACCTGCCAGTAACCACGCATTATGTCCAACTTGGTGATATAACTTGCTTGTCCGACTTTCTCGATACAGTCTTCCAATCTAGGAATTGGATATGAGTCCGATTTTGTAACAGCATTGACCTTCCGATAATCCACACAGAACCTTTGAGTCTCATCTGGTTTGGAAACTAAGACGATCGGCGGACTCCACTCACTGGCTTGGTTCGATGATGTTCTCGTCGAGCATGGCGTCCACCTCCTTCTGGACCTGTCTGGCTTTGAAAGGATTAAGCCGATAGGGGTATTGTTTTATCGGAGCAGTATTCCTTACGTCTACTTCATGTACAATAGCATTAGTCCTCCTCATCTGATTCTTACATACGTCCTTGTACAACAATAAATCTTTCAACTCCGTTCTATGCTCCTGAGACAGACAGCTTACTAATATATCCCACTCCTTGAGGACTTCTTCATTTTTTAATCTATTTGGAGGCACCTCAAAATCCATATCATCTGGATTTGATCCCTCACTCTGCGGGGCAGTAACTAACACCTGTTTCTCCAGCTCTTTCTCTCTAGTGTAATATGGTTTCAATATGTTCATTCACATACCCAATACCTTTTTTTACTATCTGGCATCTTTACTAGTTGGTTCACCTGACTCAACTTTTTCTCAATTTGATAGGAATCACTAAACCTGGCTTTGAAGGGATCTCATATCATTGGTAGCAGTACTAACACATTATCCCTTGAGAAAATGCCTGAGTCTCACCGCTGTTATCTGCCACCTGCTTCATTCTACACCGTGCTCTCTTTCAGTGCTGTTTAGCTAACCCACCAACTCGATCTAGTCTCTCCCTCACCTCCAATACATAATCTAAGTATGAGATCTCCGACTTTGGTCCTGTCAATTTTTCTTTAATTAATTTAAAGAAATGAAATTATGGGGTTGCACAGCAGCACGGTGGCTCAGTGGTTAACACTGCTGCCTCACAGCGCCAGGGACCCAGGTTCAGTCCCCGCCTCTGGTTTCTGTCTGTGTGGAGTTTGCACATTCTCTCCGTGTCTGCGTGGGTTTCCTCCGAGTGCTCCAGTTTCCTCCCACAATCCGAAGATGTGCAGGTTAGGTTAATTGGCCATGATAAATTGCTCATAGTGTTAGGTACATTAGTTAGGGATAAGTATAGGGTAGAGGAATGGGTCTGGGTGGGTTACTATTCAGAGGGTCTGTGTGGACTTGTTGGGCCCAAGGGCCTGTTTCCATACTGTAGGGAATCTAATCTAATTTCAAAAGGCCCCTCACTTCATGACCAAATATTAACTCAAAGGGAGTAAACTGAGTAGATTTATTTGGGGCATCTCTAATGGCAAACAATACAAATGGGATTCCTTTATCCCAATCATTTGGGTAATCCTGACAGTATGCTCTCAACATGGTCTTCAAGGTCTGATGCTACCTTTCTTAAGCTCCCTGGGATTCAGGATGATACATACTGGACATAAAGTGCTGTATACCTAAGCTATCCATAACCTCCTTAAACAGCCCATCAGTAAAATTTGACACTTGGTCTGACTGAATCTCTCTGGGTAGCCCATACCATGTGAAGAAAGCTACTAACTCCTCTCCTACCCTTTTTGTCTTGATACTCCATAATGGAATTGCCTGCAGAAATCTGGTAGACACATCCATTATGGTTAACAAGTGAAGATTCCCACGTTTAGTTCTCGGGAGGGGACCTACACAATCAATTATAACCCGTGTGAAAGGTTCTTCAAATGAGGGAACTGGCAACAAAGGGGCTGGTTTTATTCCCACCTGTGGCTTACCCACCATTTGGCATGCATGACACATATAGCAAAAAGTTAACCACATCCTTGAGCATTCCATACCAATAAAAATGTTTTTGTACCTTAACCTGAGTCTTTGTATCCCAAGGTGACCTCCTGCAGGTAGTTCATGTGCTACCTGTAACAGTTCCTGTCGGTATGCTATCGGCAACACAATCTGATGCACTTCAGCCCATTTCTCCTCTGCACTAACCTGCTGTGGTCTCTATTTCTGCCTTAGGATTCTATTTTTGAGATAATAACGCTCTGGAATATTCTCTGTCTCCTTTTCGGAGTAGCATTCCATGTATATATATTTTATTGTCTTGTCTTGCTGTTGCAAGTCTCTTAGCCTTTTAGGGCTAAACATTTCTGTCTGATCCTCTGCCTGTTCAGGTTTTTCCTGCACCATTACATCCAACAGGATACCTGCTAACTGAACATCAACTCCTTCATCTTTCTCTTTAGCTTTCGCTTTGTGCTGTGACTTATGATAGTGGGATCTGGTTACCACACGGTCTGGGAAAATACCAGGATATTTCTGTTTTAATTCCTCAGTTTCTTGGTCTTCCTTGGGCTTCTCCACAACAAAGGGTGTCACTCCCACCTTAGATTCTGCCAAATCATTCTCAAGAACAAACTGAATTCCTGGAACTCAGTCAATCACTCCTTCCTGATAAGGGCTTTTGCCCGAAAAGTTGATTTTCCTGGTCCTTGGATGCTGCCTGACCTGCTGAGCTTTTCCAGCACCACACTCTTGACTCTGTCAATCACTCCCACTGTAACTTTCCCAGTTTACGTTGGCACTCCAACCTGATCTTACTTAAGGGAACACTAAATTTCTGTCCATCTCTCCCACAAATTACCACACTCTCGGGTAACGGATCATCCCTTACTATCAGCGACTGGTTAGATCCTGTATCTCTCAAAATTATAACTTCTTATCCATCTCCCCCTATTCTTTCTGAGAAAACTTTACCCGCAGAGACGAATTATTTGTAGAATCAGATCCTAACTCCATACCCAGCCCCTGCCGCGGCTGTGCACTCTGCTGCAGCTCCTCAGCTCTTCTTGGGGTCTCCTTTATTATCTTCACTCATGCCACTGGCTTAGCTTCTTTTACCACAGCGCCATTCTTTAACGAGCGACACTGTGTCTTTACATGTCCCATCTTCTGGCAGTAAAAACACCTTTTCCCAGTGCCCTCCTGAAACCACCAGCACTGTAATTTTCTGTATCCCATTATAGTGAAAGCACCTAAGGCCTTTCATCTCCGTTCCACCTGCTTGGGCTTTTTTTTTAATCCTGTGGTAAATTCTTACCAGCGCTCTCTACTCTTGGTTTAGTCATGTAGGATCTCCCCTTCTCCCAACCTCTATCCCTCACAGGACAAAGTTCTGGCTGGAAGCTTGTCTTATGCAACAACACGTATTAATCTGCTAATTCTGCTGCCCTTCTCACTTCCTGAACTTTCTTTTCCTTCAAGTGAATTCTTACCATCTCTAGTAATGAGCTTTTAAACTTCTCCAGCAGAATAATGTCTCATAGAATTTCAAATGTCCTAGCTATTTTCAAAGCATCCTCCCATCAATCAAAGTGACTATGTTTTAATTCTTTTGATTCAATGTAAGCCTGGCCTGATTCCTTCTTTGTGTTTCTGAACTGCTGTCTATGCGCTTCTGGTACCAATTCATAAGCACTTAAAATAGCCTGTTTAACCTCTTCATAATCTCTTGACACCTCATCTGATAACATGGCAAAATACCTCACTGGCTCTGCCTACCATTTAGTCTGAACTAGCATCATCCATAAATCCTCAGACCACTCCATCTGCTTAGCTAATTTTTCAAATGAATTAAAGGCTTCAACATCTTTCTAATCAAAATATGGTCGAGGTGTAACATATTTATATAAATCACTACCTTCTCTTTTCATCTCCATCCAGTTAACTTGACTTTGCTGACGAAGTCACAACTACTCAAGTTCAAATTCTCTCTCTCTTTCTCTCTCCTTTTGCTCAGCCAAGAACCTTCTCGCTCTCTTTTTCCTCTCTCTCTTTGTTTATTTTCTAACTCCATTTTCCTCAACTGTTATTTATACCTCTACTGCACTCATCTGTTTCTCTGACGCACCTAAGCGTTTGAGTAATTCCCTTCCAATTTCAGCTTTACTTTTGTCCTTGGTTAAATTCATATTTAACTTCTTTGCTAATTCTAAAAGTCTGGCCTTTTTCTTTCCTTCTAAACTTTCTTGGCAAATTTGGTAATCATCTTCAAATCCCAGAACATCTTTAGCAATTTTAAAGAGCCATTTCTCTCACCTTTAATTTAATCAACCCCAAATCACCGAAATTAAATAAATTGTCTCACCTCCATTTTATTTAAAGATCTAAGACACAAACCTGCAAGTGTTTAAATCTGTTGGGCTTTTCAGACACCCAAATCTATTCAAATTTGTCTAAACCAGTTCCAATCACAGACCCGAGCCCTCAAACTGTTACGGTACGGGGTAAACCCTCCTGCTTTATTTAAAACCAGCAACACAGCAAAGATTTATCCAGTATTCTGCAAATATTTGAGCAGCCAAGAACTATTTAAAGTAAAAATTAACAACTTTATTTCTTAAAATATAACAGAATAATTAACTAACAACTATTTACCATTCCTTACTCTAACCTATCTGTTACCTTCCCTTCTATAATACCAGTCCAATACAACCCCCAATCAAGATTTACAGAACCACCCTTCTTATCTCAAAACCAGGCAGCTTTTGTTCTTCTATTTGGATCTTCCTGTGTCTTCTTTTCTTAGGAATCGCTGTGCCACAGGTTACTGATCAAAAAGGTACTTTTAAGAGAGTTATTTTTCAAGCAGTCTGTTTATATGGGTATATGAATAGGAAGGGTTTGGAGGAATATGGACCGGGCGCTGGCAGGTGGGACTAGATTGGGTTGGGATATCTGGTTGGCATAGATGGGTTGGACCGAAAGGTCTGTTTCCATGCTGTACATAACTCTACTTGCTTGGCTTGGCAGTTCTCCTCTCAACTGTTCAATTTTCCCTGGTCTTACACCCCCAAAGCATCAGATTGTGTCATTGGCTTTTAAGAGTGTCAATATACTCAATTCAAATTGGTTTGGAGTTTTATATTTTTTCATGGAATAATTTAAACTGATTGGTCGAATTCGAATTTGTTTTTGTCTCCAGGCAACAAGCTAATCAAGTTGTGGGAAATCATGACTCACAAACTTGATTGAGTTTTTAAGGATTGATGAGGGCAGAGTGGTAGATGTGATCTATATGGACTTCAGTAAGACTGGTTAGCAAGGTTATATCTCATGGAATACAGGGATAACTAGCCATTTGAATAAAGAACTGGCTCAAAGGTAGAAGACAGAGGGTGGTGGTGGAGTGTTGTTTTTCAGACTGGAGGCCTGTGACCAGTGGAGTGTCACAAGGATCAGTGCTGGATTCACTACTTTTTGTCATTTATATAACTGATTTGGATGTGAACATTGGAGGTATAATTAGTAAGACACCAAAATTGGAAGTGTAGTGGACAGCTAAGAAGGCTACCTCAAATTGCAAGGGATCTTGATCAGATGAGTCAATGGGCTGAGGAGTGGCAGATGGAGTTTAATTTAGATAAATGTGAGGTGCTGCATTTTGGGAAAGCAAATCTTAGCAGGACTTATACACTTACTGGTAAGGTCCTAGGGAATGTTGCTGAACAAAGAGACCTTAATGTGCAGGTTCATAGCTCCTTGAAAGTGGAGTCGCAGGTAGATAAGATAGTGAAGAAGGCATTTGGTATGCTTTCCTTTATTGGTCAGAGTATTGAGTACAGGAGTTGGGAGGTCATGTTGCTATACAGGACATTGGTTAGGCCACTGTTGGAATGTTGTGTGCAATTCTGGTCTCCTTCCTACTGGAAGGATATTGTGAAAATGGAAAGGATTCAGAAAATATTGACAAGGATGTTTCCAGGGTTGGAGGATTTGAGCTATGGGGAGAGGTTGAATAATCTGCGGCTGTCTTCCCTGGAGCGTCGGAGGCTGAGGGGGTGACCTTATAGAGGTTTATAAAATCATAAGAGGTGTGGATAGGATAAATAGACAAAGCCTTTTCCTTGGGGTGGGGGAGTCCAGAACTAGAGGGCATAGGTTTAGGGTGAGTGGGAAAAGATATAAAAGAGACCTAAGGGGCAATGTTTTCACGCAGAGGGTGGTACGTGTATGGAATGAGCTACCAGAGGAAGTGATGGAAGCTGGTACAATTGCAATATTTAAAAGACATCTGAATGGGTATATGAATAAGAAGGGTTGTACAAATATGGGCCAGTTGCTGGCAGGTGGGACTAGATTGGGTTGGGATATCTGGTCGGCATGGACAGGTTGGACCGAAGATTCTGTTTCCATGCTTGTACATCTCTATAATTCTATAACTCAATATGTCAAGGTCTTCCGCCAATATGCTATCATTGATTTAACTTGGTCAGATTTCCAAATCACTACTGTGCAACATAAAATAAAATGGATTATCAAATGAGTGTTTATATTTAATGATTGCAGCATTAAACATGAAATGCTAAACATGAATCAATACTGAAAGCTTTCTGCTTTCACTTGAGTTTTGTTTTTAGCCACTTACATGCTTCATCATAGCATATGTGAGTCAAACAGAGGATTAAAAATGGTCACAAATTAAGTTGTAATATGATCCAAATCAAGCAGTGCATGAAACTGCCTTGTTTCTTTATAGCTTTCAGGTTTCAGATGTGTTCAGTTATGATTTATTGTACAGGGGTTGGCCTATGATTTTTTTTCAGTTTGACAGAATTCAAAGCTGTTTCACCGGATGTGCTGCTGGGCATTTTCATTGCCCCCCCCCTCTGTTTTTATCTGAATAATTTCTTTATCTTCTAGTATTACATGTCAAGCTGAGGCTTTGGATGTAGCTGAGGAAACTGAAAGCAGAGAGCCTCAGGTATAAAGACAGTTTGTCAAGTATACATGTGTGAGGGCTCCAGACAAAGCTGCATACTTCACTAACAGCAAGCCCTGTTATGGAGGATTTCAAGATAATTTCAGCTTAAGAAACAGAGTATAAAATACTGGTGAAAGTTTGAGAGTGTTATGTATGCAGAGGAACCCTAAATCTGTTCGTTAGAATTCAAAGCGAAGGGCCTTGATGTGGGGTGTAGAACACCACAATGAGAAGGAAGATGAGACAAATTGGGCAATAGTAGCCAGGTGACCCCAAGTTAGCGTTGAAAGGTAACAGCTGATATGAGGAAGCACAAATTGAGGAAGACAAGAAATTCTAAAATTTGGTAGAGCTACGAAGAGTAGAAGATTGCATGTCTTTGAAAATAGTCCAGGAACAAGTAAAAGAAAAACAGATTGAACTGCACATAATGCCAACCATGGATTAAAAAGAAACTTGCTGACATTCATACTAAGGATTCATTTGATCGCTCTAACTGTTATTTGCTTGTTTTCATTACTCCAAGGAATTCTGGGTGAAAGAAGTAGACAATATTAGATTACTTACAGTGTGGAAACAGGCCCTTCAGCCCAACAAGTCCACACCGACCCGCCGAAGCACAACCCACCCAGACCCATTCCCCTACACCTAACACTGCAGGCAATTTAACATGGCCAATTCACCTAACCTGCACATTTTTTTTTGGATTGTGGGAGCACCCAGAGGAAACCCACGCAGACACGGGGAGAATGTGCAAACTCCACACAGTCAGTCGCCTGAGGCGGGAATTGAACCCGGGTCTCTGGTGCTGTGAGGCAGCAGTGCTAACCACTGTGCCACCCACAACTGAGGCTGGAATCGAACCCACATTCCTAGTGTTGTGAGGCAGCAGTGCTAAACCACTGAGCCACTATGCTACCCAATATATGTAATGTTTTGTGCTAAGCATCATTATTACTGAGGCCAAGCTATTTGGTCTAGTCGGTATATTTTCTTGACTTTTTTTTGTTGGATCATAATTCTACAACAAAGACTAGTGTCTATATACCTTAATAAGATATAAAATGCTCTAAAAAGAGAAAAGGGAATGCTTTGAAACAAATAATGCTATGTCTGTATCAACCTTAAAGTACCAAGAACTACCAAGACATGAACCTTGTCCATTACAGATACCTGTGCATTGCATTACTCATTCACTGATAATGATGAGATTATTAGAGGAACTATTTTGTTAGCTTCCAAAAATATATATTTACTGCCAAACAACTTGGCAAAAGGAATATATCCCCATCCTTGAGGCAGAGTTACAAGAATCACCAAATGATTAGAGACGCACCACTTTACTCAATACTAAGTACTTGGAAACATATAGGCAAAAGTGAATACTGCAGATGTTGGCGTCAAGAGTTTAGTCCTGGAAAAGCACAGAAGGTCAGGAAGCATCCAAGGAGCAAGAAAATTGACGTTTCGGGCAAAACATTCCTGATGAAAGGCTTTTGCCCAAAATGTCGATTTTCCTGCTCCTCGAATGCTGCCTGACCTGCTGTGCTTTTCCAGCACCACACTCTTGACTTGGAAACATGTGCCTATTGGGTAAGATGTATGGTTTTACAAATGACCAGCAGAATAAGAATCCTATTACATAGTCCATCATAAAGTCATAAAAGCACGATCGCAAATTATTCAAACATTAAGTTCATTTTGAATTTGCAGAGTAAACCAGTCAGTCAATCTCATTCCCTCTTTTTTAATGTCCATAGGCCAGCAAGATTATTTCCTTCAAGTGTTCATCCAAATTCCTTTTGAACTATTAATTTGCTCTGCATTCACCACCCTCATGAGTTTCAACTCATTACTAATCAATGTGCAAACATTCCTTCCTGACATCCCCCATGTATTCCTTACTCCAAACTTTACATGTGTTTGCTTGTCTCTGTACCATAAACTAATGGAAACATGTTTCCCTTGTCAATCTTGGCCAAACCTGTTATAATCTTGTACATCTTGATCAAATAATCCCTCAGTTTTCTTTACTCCAAGGAAATCAACCCTCACTTCTACAACTTAGCCTTGTAAGCAAAATTATCAATTCCTGAAATTATTTGGCTAAATCTCGTCTGCACCTTTCAAAGGTCCTCACATTATTTATAAAATGTGACAACCAGACACAAGACTCTGTTAAGGCCGAACTAGAGGTCTATAAAGGTTCAGTAAAACTGCTTTTGTGCTCAACATCCTATTTACTTTGCTAACCACTCTCTCAGTATGTCCTGTCACTTTCAAAGGACTATGCAAGTATACCCCAAGGTCCCTATGTCCCAACAAGAAATTTGGAACATTGCCTGTAAGTCACTATTACATCATCACATTACTGTACTCATTCTATGTGCAGATTGAAGTCACCCATGATCACTGTGCTGCACATGCTACAAACTTCTCTTCTGTCTTGATTTTTATCATGTCACTATTTGGTTGCCTATAAATAACATCAACCAATGTCTGCAGTCCTTTGCTGTTTTTCACTTCCACCCAAACAGATTCCATTCATTTTTCTTCAGATCCTATTAATGTACTGATCCTATTGCAGCTTCAACATTCAGTCTTCAGTTCCGGTCACCAAACAAGTCACATTTTTGTAACGGCAATTAAATCATAAATATCTATCTGCATTTGTGCCTTTAGATCATCTACCTTGTTGTGAAAACTGCATGTATTCAGGTGGAGTACTTTTAACTTTGTTTTTTGAAGTAATTCTGCATTTAAGGCATTTTTAGTGTTCGATTTTGTTTCATCTGTCTTTCAATTGCCCTCACTATTTTGCATCATCAAATCTGATACTTTCCTACATCCATTCTCCAGCCACTCCATCTTGAAATTTTTAACTATCTTTATAATTCCCTGAATTTTGCTTTCAGGATATCACCCCTCTTCCGACTTACATTATTGGTTCCAATGTGGACTACAGCTGCTGGCTGACGTCCTGCCTAGACAGATTTCATACAGCTACTCCATGACGTCCTTGACCCTGGTACTACATAGGCAACACACCATTCTGACACTGAGATGTCTGCCTGATCCTTTGATATGAAATTCCTGTATCTTTATTGCACTTCCATTCTTCTTTCTTCATCTGTACAGCTGAGATGTCTTTAATGCCATAGATGTGTCTCTAGCTGCACCCCCTCTAAGGAACCATCTCTTTCACTAATGGAATGAAATTAGGAGCGGCAAGCACAATAGACATAAGGAACTTCAATACTACCAGTCTGGTCTTCTTAGACTGCCTCGTAGCTACACATTCTCTGTCCGTTTAGAAACTTCTAAACTGCAATATGACAATCTCCTACACATGCTACCTATGAAATCCTCTCCCTTGCAGATGCACAGGTGACTCCATTGCTCAAGTTTTGAAATCGAGAACTCAAGCTTGTGTAGCCGATGACACTTCCTGCAGGTATGTTAGTCTGGGACACAAGGTACATTCATGACTTCACACACACTGCAGAACGTACACCTCAATCATATCTGCTTTTTTGCCATCCTGTAATTCTGAAAACTATTTGTTACCCTTAGAATAAATATAAACTTATTAAAACAAATTCCTAGTAACTTCACTTACATTAACTTTGATTTTACTTTTTTATTTCACTTTGAATTGGCATAACTTTACCAGTCTTTTGCTAGAGTTCCTTCCTGAAATCAATGAACTTATTTCAGTTTTGAAGTACTTCAGCTCACAGCCCAACACCAACCAAGAAGCCTACAGATTTCCTGTGATTTTACTCTTGGATTTTTTTCACACTCAGCTTCTCTCGGCGCTGTGTTCAGAATGCAGTATTGCAATGATAGTTCTAGTGCATCATGAGATGCCACTCTAAAATGCAGAAATCTACTGTCAGTGGATCAGAAATACGCAATGCTGGTATGGAGAGATTGCCAAAGTCTGTGGACATGAGATTTCCAATAACAAAATTTCAATCTTTGACTCTTCCATCTGCCCTGGTTTTTACTGGTAGTTGTGCCCTCTTCAAATACTTTTTGGCTATTCACATATTTTGGTTAGTTTTTCTCTGAAACTCAAAACATCAGCTGAGCTTTGGTTAATCAATTCTTCTTTAATCAGTTTAAATTGTACTTTCATCTCATGTCCATACATTAGTTCAATATAAATAAATCCTGTGGATACATCCAGATACATTGGGTTTTCCATCACCTATAAGTTCTCCTTCAAACCACTGAGAATTCTGACTTGGAGAGTTATCGCCATTCTTTCACGGTTGCTGGGTTAAAATCCTGGGATTTTCTTCCTAACTGTAATGTGAGCACACTTATATTACTACTCAACACCTTCTCATGGGCAATTAAGTAAGAGTAATAAATGCTGGCACTGCCAATTAAGCATAGATCCAATAAATAGATTTTGAACATCAGTTATTCTTCTTCCTTATTGTGTAGCTGATTGTTTAGGTTAGGTTCAAGATGGCACACTATTCAAGTCAAGATCCTATAAGTGAGAGCTCCAGATACACCCAATAGTCAAGAATCCCACCCCCCCCCCCCCCACAACCTTGTTCATGTATTGTTTTATGTTGTGCCCTTGTCAACTCCATTAACTTTCAGGCTCATCACGTTCTCATCCAACTCTTTTTATTTAACAGTTAATCTCCTCAATATCCCCTCTCAGCCCTTGTCTTACCAGACAAGCCTTGCCCAATTTACCTAACCACTGTCTGCCCAATGAAGTCAGAGTGATGGTGTCTTCTAAAAACACCATCCCATAGAATTCCATACCCTCCTATGCTTTATCATATCCTACCCTAAAAATTGGAGTTGTCTCCCTCAGCATCGCAGCATCATGCATCCCATTCCCAGACATGCATTTCCCATTTTTTATTATAATGCATGGACTGCCACTGAGAAGTCCTCTTGACATTTTCAGTCTAAACCCTAAGGATTGACTGTGGCACAACCCCAGGATTGACTTGGGAGGATAGCCCCAAACCCAATTTCTCCACAGCTCCCCAAATGACTCACCTACACAATCCCCAAACTAGTTATTTGTGACCTGTATGACTGACTGTGGTTCAATTGCAGACTGCAAGGATACAGATCACTAAACTGTGGTCACTCCAAAACCTGACTGACTGTGGCCAACTCTCTGTACTGAGATAGGACAATGCCTTTGACTGAGTGTTGCAACAACCTCTGACTGACTGTAGCCTGTTACGACACAGGGATAGCAAGACAGACCAAATCAGACTTGCTAACACTGGATTTGCAGCGCAGTGAAATTGGAACACACAATGACGCTTAAAATTGCCCAATTGTTCTTGGCCAGAGTTTAAGAATAACAGATATCAAATGCTAAATTTATAACAAACAAAAATTAACTACTTATTAATATATGTGTTTTTAGCAAAGAAAAGCTAAACACCAAGTTTATCTAATATAAAATCAATATTCTTTGATTGTAATTCCACTCATGCAAAGGGACAAATGCAGTTAAGAGATAAATTAAATTCTTTGAATGATAAGTTGTATTACAGCCACATAGGATTGTATCTCGGTTGACCTCCAAGTCATCAGTCAATGTAACAGCTTCCAGAGATTCTAAGGCATATTCACATTTTTTTTTATAAACCAGGATTCGTTTTTCCCAAAATATGTAATAATTCTTGAACTGGATATAAAGCTAGAGTATAAAACTCAAACACAGCTTCCCAGTCCAACAGCTTCTGAGCATACAGTCCTCTGCCCAAAAACACAGTAAATTAAAAAAAAGTTCAATCGATTGTTTCTCTTTCTTTTTCAACATTCTCTGTGGTTTACTGGCCAGTATTTAGGGTGGCACGGTGGCACAGTGGTTAGCACTGCTGCTACACAGCGCCAGAGACCTGGGTTCAATTCCCACCTCAGGTGACTGACTGTGTGGAGTTTGCACATTCTCCCTGTGTCTGCGTGAGTTTGCTCCGGTTTCCTCCCACAGTCCAAAGATGTGCGGGTCAGGCGAATTGACCATGCTAAATTGCCTGTGGTGTTAGGTAAGGGGTAAATGTAGGGGTATGGGTGGGTTGCGCTTTGGCGGGTCGGTGTGGACTTGTTGGGCCGAAGGGCCTGTTTCCACATTGTAAGTAATCTAGTAAACTAATCATTGGCCTCCCCTTGATTGACAAATGCAACATCTAAATAACTGCCAGTCCTTGAGGATAACAGGTCCTGGTGCCAAATTGTCCACAATGTTCTTAAAACAATGATTAACCTGCAATTATCTTTCCAGGCCAGTTCCCATTAACAGACATCTGTCTGTTTGCTCTTTCCCCCTTTCCAAAATCAAAAATGAGAAAAATAAAGAAAAGCAGTGATGGTCTCAACAAAGCTCCACTTTACTCCAATAAGGACTGTTCTCTTTTGAATTTCAGACATTGACTGTTTGGTGGAGCACATGCAGATGTGTTTGCCACATAGGTTGCTGGCACATGCTCTGAATGTGACATTGACATATTATGTCCACTCCCTTGACTAATTAGTACTGGTTATTAAGACAAGCTTCTGACCTTTCAGTCTGTGTCAAAAAACAAGTCAAGCCAAAGATGCTGTGACTTTGTAAGTTCTTGTTGAAGTGGTGATGCACTAAAAGGCAAGACAAACCTGCAATGTTATGAGTATTCAACCAACATGATGGGAGTGACTGCTATCAAAGCAATCTAAGAACCGTCAAGTGCATCCAATATGTGTTTCTAAGTTTGGGAGAAGATTTGTAGCTCGGGTGCTCATTGTTGTGGTTCTGATCGCCGAGCTGGGAATTTGCATTGCAAACGTTTTGTCCCCTAACTAGGTGACATCCTCAGTGCTTGGGAGCCTCCTGTGAAGCGCTTCTGTGATCTTTCCTCCGGCATTTGTAGTGGTTTGAATCTGCCACTTCCGGTTGTCAGTTCCAGCTGTCCGCTGCAGTGGCCGGTATATTGGGTCCAGGTCGATGTGCTTATTGATTGAATCTGTGGATGAGTGCCATGCCTCTAGGAATTTCCTGGCTGCTCTCTGTTTGGCTTGTCCTATAATAGTAGTGTTGTCCCAGTCGAATTCATGTTGCTTGTCATCTGCGTGTGTGGCTACTAAGGATAGCTGGTCGTGTCGTTTCATGGCTAGTTGGTGTTCATGGATGCAGATGGTTAGCTGTCTTCCTGTTTGTCCTATGTAGTGTTTTGTGCAGTCCTTGCATGGGATTTTGTACACTACATTGGTTTTGCTCATGCTGGGTATGATATAATATAATAACATCACGTGGACGTTGAATATAGCGCAAATATGTCAGCGGAGATCGATTCCGGATTTGGTGATCTTCCTGGATGCAGAAAAGATTTTTGATCTGGTGAAATGGTTTGCTGTTCTAGATCATTTTGGTTTGGGAGGGGCCTTCGCCAAGTGGGTGGCAATGTTACATAAAGATCCCAAGGCAGCTGTTATTAAGAATGGGGTTAAATAGAGCAATTTTGGTGTAGGGCAGGGCAGCTGACAGGGATATACCTGTTGCCGTTACTATTTACCTTGGTATTTGAACCATTGGTGGAGGCTATTCGAAAAGACCCTGAACTAATGACACCAAAGGTGGGCAACACAAAATCATTCTCTATGCAGACGATGTCCTTTTGTTTTTAGCTAAACCCGAAAAGTCCATATCCTGGCTAATACAAATAATTAAATTATTCAGTAACTTTTCAGGATCAAGGTACATTTCACAAAATTGAAAGTCATGCCCATGATGGGGTTGGTGGAGGTACCGAAACTGGAGGACAGAATGGAGTTTCCTTTTAGATGGTCACAGAAAGGTTTTCTTGTCCTGGGAATTTTTATTACCTCTTGCTTCCGGCAGCTGTACAGAGTGAACTTTGAGAGGATAAAGCAGGACTTGCAACGATGGGAGGGACTACCCATATAATGGGTAGGCGGGATGGATGGTCCTCCTAGATTTGAGGACACATCAAATAGGAACCCAGTTGTCATTTGTAGGCGAATGGGTGCATAATGACTCGAAGTCGATATGGCTTGATGTAGAGGTCTCGCAGGTGAAATCTTCCCTCATAAGCTTACTGTTCATTGATAAGATGAGATCAGTAGTTGAGCACTGTGAAAGTCCGATGATCATAAATACGGTAAAAGCATGGAGGATAATGCGGCAGGGTGAGGGCAATTTGTATAAGACTTTGTTGTTCACCCCGTTAGTGGGAACCCCAGGATTTAGACCGGTGTCAATGGATGCGGGCTTAAGAACATGGGAGAGTATAGGAATCTCCTGTCTGGGAGATCTATCTGAGAGAGAGAGAGATCTTGATGTCCTTTAGTCAATTAGATCAGAAATATGGAATCCTTAATAGAAACCTTTTCCGATATTTCCAGGTTAGGGATTGCATATAGAAGAAGACCATGCTCTTGACCCAGCCCTACAGGTTGGATATAGAACAAAGAGTGCCCAATGTGGGAGCGCTCTCTCAGTTAGTACCTTATATCATCTGCAGAGAGGGAATACCCTGGAGGATATGGAGAGACTCCATGAGATTTGGAATCAGGAGTTAGGGGAAGAAATCTCATCGGAAACATGGGAGGATATATGGGGGAACGTAAAGAAGATTTCAATATGCAATCAGGCACAAGCAGTGCAATTGAAGATCCTCCACAGAGCCCATACAATGCTAGAGAGGTTAGCAAATGTTTAAAGAAGATCTTCCCCGAAATGTCCCAAGTGGAAAAACAGTATTGGCACCCTTACACATTGATTTTAGTCCTGTTACAAGTTTCATTGATTTTGGGGGCCCATTGTGAATGAGTTGGAGAGGATCCTGGGAATGGAAGTTAGAGAGGATCCTGTGTCTCTCCTTTTGGGGCTACGGAATCTTCCCTATTTGGGTGAGCAAGGGAAGAGGTTATTCTTATGCACTGTGCAAGGGACAGCATCCTAATGAACTGGACATCAGAAAAGCCTCCAGGTCTTGCAGGGTGGTGCAGACTTGTGATGGAGCATGTCCCTCAGGATTACCTGACAAGTATGGTGCACCATGGAATGGAGCAATTTAATAAGACATGGTGGTCCTTTCTAAATTATATAGACATGGATCTGATAGCAGTACTGATTAGGGCCTTTATATAGTCACGAGGGCCATATGTAGTGGTCGGGGGTGGGGTGGGGGGTGGGGGCGCTGGTAAATACCAGCATAATAACTGTTGCTCCCCTGGACGGGAGCCTTGATAGAGGTGTGGCAAGTGGAGTAATGTAGTATAGTACAACGTAGTGTAATTTAAGTTTAGTGGATTGTAATTTAGTTTAATGTTATTTTATTTTATTTGAGTTTGTGCTAATTTGGTTTAAGTAACTATGAGTCGGTTGTATCTTAAAGAATAGTAGGCAGTTTAATGTCAATGTTACTGTGGTCGTACAATATTATTTCTATTTTTCTGTACTTTTGTACATCTATAACTTTTTTTGATTTGTGGTTTTGTAAAAAAGTTTTTAAAAATTTTCAATATAAATATATACATAAAAAAATGAAAGATTCTTAATCAGTATGGGAATCAAAGATTATAGGGAAAGAACAGGAAAATGTAAATTAATTCCAATGATTTAGCTAACCACAATTCAGAGATTTCTTGACATTGGACACCCCTAAGCCTAATGTCTTCTCATTATAAAATTAAAAACATTATCATTACTATTGTTATTAATTACTGTGGGGACATCCTGAGCAGCAATTTGGCATCTTGTGAAAATTCTCATTCATTAACTAAGCTGCAATTATGTGTGGGGGCCATAATATACATGCATTCATTCATTCATCAATATTTAGGATTTCATGGGGTTGTATGTTTTTATGCAACTGTCTGTGTTTGTGCGCAACTATTCATGTGCATTCAGGTATGTTTGTGCATATAGGCAGTACATGTATTATGTGTACTTAACATGCATTTTTGCATATGTGTGCAAGTGTGTGTGTGTTTCAGTGGTGGGAGTAGTTGCAAGATATATTTTTTGACGGTTTTATATGGCATAATGCAGCTATTAGAAGTACAATGATGGTGGCAATGAACTGCAATTAATCTCGAGTTCAGTAAGAATGAACAAAAGATGACAACTTTATATTCTTATACCTTCTCATTTAAAGCTTGTTAGCACAGTTAATGCTTTGAAGCATGAAAATTGGTCTACAGCTCAAAGATAACCAATTACTGGTAAACCTCAATTGAGAAAGGTACTGGAGACCCTAGAATGGCATAAATAACAGAGGCAACAACAACTAAATGTTCTTCTGGAATTTTGATCGCTACACTGGGAAGTGGCTATGTTTTGGATATTCAGTGAGGGCAGGATTGCACTTGCTTGCCTTATCCTGCACAATATAATAACCTGCTTGAACTAACTGGTATAAGCTACTGCTAGGTAAATGGGTACTTGGGCACGGTACCAGAAAGTCATAAGCACCTGTGGGACTCAGCAAGACCAAACATTTTTAGGAGCATATAAGAGAACGCTGAAAAGAAAAGGAATGCTCTTTGGGTCTAACAAGACTATTCAGGGTTGGTTTGTACCATTAAAGCTCAAAGAGAGACACGTTCAATCAGGTCAACATCACTTAGCTCTGCTCTCTGTAAATCTTTTGATAACTGACAAGAAAAACTGAAAACAAAATCAAGGAAGTTTCTACCTTGTTTTCCTCAGAGAATGGATTTGAAATCTGGAAATTCCACTGACTTTAACAAGTACACGCCTGTTTTGAAAATAATGTCAAAGGAAAGAATTTTTCTTTGTTGACATTATTTCATCTATATTTCTAATTGTTAGTTTCAAACTATGATTAAACGAATGAAAAGGTGTTAGACATGACTCAGTAAAAGTACTCTCACCTCCAGTCAAGTTTTGCATTCCAAAGGCTTGAGTACAAGATCAACGCTGACATTCCTTGTGCAGGAGTGAAGGCACACTCTGTTGTCAAAGGCGCTACTTTTCAGATGAGATGTTAAACCAAGGTTCTATTTGCCCTAAAAGGTGAATGAGAAAGATCCCACGACAGTTTTGCAAAGAGTGAGGAGTCTTTTTGGTAACTTTGCCAATAATTATCCCTCAACTAACATCACTATAACAGATTATATTGTGATATTGCTGTTCATGAGATCATGGTCTTCGCAGATTAGCTGCCCAGTTTCCTACCTCTAACAATAGCCATACTTCAAAAGTATTTAATTAGCTGTAAAGTGTTTTAGGATACCTGAGGTTGTCTGAGGTACAAATTAAATGTAGTGCTTTTTTCCCTTTTATTTGTAGAAAACAATTTAAAATATTAAATTTAACTTTTATTTAATTTTATCTTGCCGCAGGGATTATTGATTTTATGATTACAATTTTTACTTGCCACATGTCAGTTGCATGTGTCAATATTAATTAACCCAAACGTTTAACTATTGCAAATTAAGTTCATTGTGCAGTGGCATTCTCCAGCTACTTTTTTCAGCATTTACTCATACTGTAGTGTTAGCAAGGTGCAAGTGAGTGAGAAAGTTTTATTTATTTAAAATAAATCAAACTCTTACCTTGCCTCTTGTTCTCCCTATCATTCTAAGTCCCTGCCTCAATATCTAATTTTTCCTCTTCCTATCATTTCCAACCCTGCAACTCCCCCATGTTCCCCTATCCTGCCTTTTGTCTCCACCTCTATTTTTCTTGTCCCTATCTTCATCTTGTACACCCCTTTCCCAATTGTATCTAAATTCTACAAGTTGTCTTTCAAGGTGGAGTTAACATGGCAAAGTTACATTGACTGCACATTCCGAGATATCACGAACAACTTAGTAGCTTAATAGTCCACTGCAAATCAGATTAAATGTTAACCATACGGTATGAAATATAGTATGGGTCATTAGCCCAGTTCAGAGATAGCCACTACAAATTGAGGGTAAAGCTCACCCCATGGTAAGAACTGAGAAGATGGTAAAAGAGGGGGAGGTGTGGCATTGTTGGTCAAGGACAGTATTACAGTTGCAGAAAGGAGGTTTGGGGACTCCTCAACTGAGGTAGTATGGGCTGAGGTTAGAAACAGGAAAGGAGAGGTCACCTTGTTGGGAGTTTTCTATAGGCCTCTGAATAGTTCCAGAGATGTAGAGGAAAGGATAGCAAAGATGATTCTCGATAGGAGTGAGAGAGACAGGATAGTTGTCATGGCGGACTTCAACTTTCCAAAAATTGACTGGCAACACTATAGTACAAGTAGTATAGATTGGTCAGTTTTTGTCCAGTGTGTGCAGGAGGGCTTCCTGACACAGTATGTAGACAAGCCAACAAGAGGTGAAGCCACATTAGATTTGGCACTGGGTAATGAGCCCAGCCAGGTGTTAGACTTGGAGGTAGGTGAGCACTTTGGTGATAGTGATCACAATTCTCTTATGTTTACTTTAGTGATAGAAAGGGATAGGTGTATACCACTGGGCAAGAATTACAGCTGGGGGAAAGGCAATTACGATGCGATTAGGCAAGATTTAGGAAGCATAGGATGGAAAAGGAAACTGCAGGGGATAGGCACATTAGAAATGCGGAGCTTATTCAAGGAAAAGCTACAGTGTGTCCTAGATAAGTATGTACTGTCAGGCAGGGAGGAAGCTGTAGAGCACGGGAGCTGTGGTTTACGAAGGAAGTGGGATCTCTGGTCAAGAGGAAGAAGAAGGCTTATGTTAGGATGAGATGTGATGGCTCAGTTAGGGCGCTTGAGGGTTACAAGGTAGCCAGGAAAGACTTAAAGAGAGAGCTCACACTACTATTATAGGACAAGCCAAACAGAGAACAGCCCGGGGACTCCTAGAGGCATGGCACTCATCCACAGATTTAATCAATAAGCACATCGACCTGGGCCCAATATACCGGCCACTGCAGCGGACAGCTGGAACTGACAACCGGAGCGGCAGGTACAAATCACTAAAAATGCCGGAGGAAACATCACAGAAGCGCTTCACAGGAGGCTCCCAAGCACTAAGGATGTCACCTAGACAGGGGACGAAACGTCTGCAACACAAATTCCCAGCTCAGCAAACAGAACCACAACATAGTGCCAGGAGACTGGAGCATAGCAAATGTGGTTTCCCTGTTTAAGAAGGGGAGTAGAGACAACCCTGTAATTATAGACCAGTGAGCCTTACTTCAGTCACTGGTAAAGTGCTGGAAAAGGTTATAAGAGATTGGATTTATAATCATCTAGAAAATAATAATTTGATTAGGGATAGTCAGCACGGTTTTATGAAGGGTAGGTCGTACCTCACAAACCTCATTGAGTTCTTTGAGAAGGTGACCAAACAGGTAGACGAGAGTAAACCGGTTGATGTAGTGTATATGGATTTCAGCAAGGCGTTCGATAAGGTTCCCCACAGTAGGCTATTGTACAAAATGTGGAGGAACAGGATGGTGGGAGATATAGCAGTTTGGATCAGTAATTGACTTGCTAAAAGAAGACAGAGGGTGGTGGTTGATGTGAAATGTTCATCCTGGAGTCCAGTTACTAGTGGTGTACCACAAGGGTCCTCTGCTGTTCGTCATTTTTATGAACAACCTGGATGAGGGTGTAGAAGGGTGGGTTAGTAAATTTGCAGACGACACTAAGGTCGGTGGAGTTGTGGATAGTGACAAAGGATGTTGTAGATTACAGAGAGACATAGAGCTGGGCTGAAAGGTGGCAAATGGAATTTAATGCGGACAAGTGTGAGGTGATTCACTTTGGTCGGAGTAACTTGAATGCAAAGTGCTGGGCTAATGGTAAGATTCTTGGTAGCGTAGATGAGCAGAGAGATCTCAGTATCCAAGTACACAGATCCTTGAAAGTTGCCACCCAGGTTGACAGGGTTGTTAAGAAGCATACAGTGTTTTAGCTTTTATTAATAGAGGGATCAAGTTCCGGAAAAATGAGGTTATACTGCTGTGGCTCTGGTGCGGCCACACTTGGAGTATTGTGTACAATTCTGGTTACCGCATTATAAGAAGGATGTGGAAGCTTTGGAAAGGGTGCAGAGGAGATTTACCAGGATGTTGCCTGGTATGGAGGGAAGATCTTACGAGGAAAGGCTGAGGGACTTCAGGCTGTTTTCGTTAGAGAGAAGAAGGTTGAGAGCTGACTTAATAGAGACATATAAGATAATCAGAGGGTTAGATAGAGCAGAGTGGGAGAGCCTTTTTCCAAGTATGGTAATGGCAAACACGAGGGTGCATAGTTTCGAATTGAGGGGTGATAGATATAGGACAGATGTCAGATGTAGTTTCTTTACTCAGAGAGTAGGGTATGGAATGCATCACCTGCAACGGTAGTAGATTCGTCAACTTTAAGTCGTCATTGGACAAGCCAATGGACGTACATGGAATAGTGTAGGTTAGATGGGCTTCAGATTGGTATGACAGGTCGGCGCAACATTAAGGCCGAAGGGGCTGTACTGCGCTGTAATGTTCTATGTTCAATGGCCAAACAGAGTCACTGCATTTCAAAACTGTGTCACATCATTGATAGTGTCAAGATGTAGAGCTGGGATCCAGAAATGATCCAGGTATTAGGTCCTGTTCATAAGTTTAAGGTTTAGGAATTGAGAGGAGAAAATTGCAGAAAAAGTTGGAAGAAACAATTTCTAAAATACTGTACTACTAAGATATGCTATCAAAAAAAATTTTAAAAATGTATTTATGTACTAATATTTCATCTGGACTTGTTCCTTAGAATAATACATTTATTTTCCAATGAGTTACAAAATTTGGGGATACCCATGCAATTTTAAATACTGAACTTACCCAAAAGAAACATGAACAATCTCTCTTCAATTAAATCAATGGCATCCTGAAGTGATTCAATCCAACTTATCTTTTGTCAGTCAGAAATGATTCAAAAGTTGAAATAAAAAGAGTGAAGGTGATTGATTTGGGTGGGAATGGAAGAAGGCCCAAATTTGTCGTAAAATTCTTATGCAAATTAATCCTGGTTGTCAACTTACAGTTTAACTCTGAGAATATTTCAAAGCAATAAGAGAGCTAAACAAATCAGCGGTGAATTCTGCAACTGCTCTCTATAAGCTTCATTGAAGACATATGGAATAGATCGAGCTAATAGTCGGACTCTGGTATAGTGTCCCTACCTCTGAGCCAGGACATGAATTCAAGTCCCCATGCCACAGAGATGTGTAGTAAAATCCCTGAGCAGACTGCTTAGAAAATATCTAGATCAAGTTAATATTAATAGGTAACAATGGTGTGAGTAAAAAATGAGGTCTGCAGATGCTGGAGATCACAGCTGAAAATGTGTTGCTGGTCAAAGCACAGCAGGCCAGGCAGCATCTCAGGAATAGGGAATTCTACAATGGTGTGAGCCATTGTTCAAGGGGAAGATTCAGTCCCACTTCAGAGACCTGAGCATTAAAATCAAGGTTGACACACCAGTATTGATGGAATGCTTCACTGACTTAGGTGCAATCTATTTCAATGATTAAACTGAGGCTTTAATTTATAAGGTAAATGTAAAAAATCCTAAATACTATTTTAAAATGCTCATCAACAAGTGGGGTCACCTTCTAAGCTGCATGGGCTCAACTGTGCAACAACCAAAAAGATACCATCTGGGTCATTCACATTTGAGATGTGTGTGTACAATGGAACTTAATGGTGCTGCACATAGAAATGAATAAATTGTGCCAAATAATCAGAGGGCACACTAATAGGATCACTGGTCAATTCAAGTGTCAGTCCTTCTCACTTATGTTCGAGTCATGAAGGTTGTATGTTCTATGTGACCCCTTCTCAGATTGGAGCACATAATCCAAACATGGCATTATATTGAATGAAAAATACTAGACTGTTGGAGGAATGACCTTTTAAAAAAAAGTCAAACTAAAATCCCCACCTGCTTGCTCAGATAATCCCATGGAATTATTTGGAAAAAATTAAAACTTTCCCAACACCTTGGCCAGCGTTCATTTCTGAATCAGCCCCACCCAAATCAGAATAACTGGTCAGTTATTTCACTGCTATTGTGGGATCTTCTTTTTCAAAAATTGAATGAAAGTTAGTACAATAATTTGAGATTCCAGAGGATGTTCCACATGGTACTGGTATGAAATGAGCTGCCAGAGGAAGTGGTGGAGGCTGGTACAATTGCAACATATAAGTGGCATTTGGATGGGTATATGAATAGGAAGGGATATTGGAGGGATATGGGCCGGGTGCTGGCAGGTGGAACTAGATTGGGTTGGGATAGCTGGTCGGAATGGACGGGTTGGACCGAAGGGTCTGCTTCCATGCTGTACATTTCTAAGACTCTATGACTCTATTTAAAGAACTCTTATTTTATTTATTTATTTTTTTAACCCCCACACTACCGCCGAACTGCGGTAGTGCTTATTTTTTTTCCCCAGCACCCATGTTGTGTGGGTGCACATGTGAGACACAGCGAAAGACACAAGGTGCACAAATCTTTATTCAGTTTCCACCACCAGGAAGAAAGGAAACACCCGAGTGGCCTGTGACGAGCAGTGCCCTTCTCATCAAAGGGCAATGCTGTGTGATCAAACAGCAAAGGGGAGGGCAGGGATTAAATCAAAATAGAGTTGGATAGAGAAGTCTTATATTTTTCTCTTCCCAGTTCAGGGGAACTGAAACCAATTACTGGCTATATTCAGCTAACTATACAGAAAATTGGAATGTGAATTTGTAGTGATTAGAATGAGGGCCAGGTGGATCTCATTCACGGTTAACACAAAATCACATGTCTCTGCCAATTGTCTTAATCTCATCAAAAATCCCAATAAAGATTTCCCTGGTTCTTGACTTGCCAAATAAAACCATTAGCATCTCAGAATGAGGAGAGGCTTGGGATTTTTATATTTCTTAGTTAAATCCGTCAACCGAATGCAAAGTTCTAGTGTTTGGAGCCTCAGGGAAAGTTAGGCTCCTAATAACTGAAAATGTTGCGAGTCCACAAGCATTCAGAAGACTCTGATACTGCCAGACCTGTTAAGCATTTCCATCAATTTCTATTTTAGTCCCAAATTCTTTCCATGGACTGGGTCCACTCTCATCGCCATTGAGATAACTGCACAGAGACTAGTATCCCATCCCCACGTCAGCTAGTACATGGACTCTGACCAGCCAGTCCCTAGAATGAGAAGACTCTCTGAATCTACTAATTATCTGTTAGCCACGGGTCCTTAATTGTTAACCTGGGCCAATCTCAAACAAGGATCAGATAGTCAATGTGATCCACCTGGCCCTTAATCCAATCACTATAGAATTCAACACCTTTGTCTCAAATGGCTCCATTATACTGAGATTTTGAAGTTCCATTAACAATAGAAAACTCCAAACATGCACAAAAATGGAAAGATATCACTGTTGATGCTATGTTAACAAAATCATGGTGATTGTGATGTACAGTTAAAGATATAAAGAGATCTTGCCACTGAATCCCAATTAAGTATCAACCATCAGCACTAAGAATCTTGGGAAATAGTTCCCTTTTAAAAAAAATGCACTGTGATCAATTCTGATACTTTATGCTATGTATCACATTGATGAAATCACTGGTACTAGAAATGGCTAAAAGGTTCGTTGGTATCCCTGTTTGATTAATATTAAAAATCCTACAACAACTTTTATCCTCTCCAAGATTCCTCTCATCAGTCCCATCATCACTAAAGAAATAGATTAAGCAGTCATCCAGCTCAGTGTTGTACTCATCGGAATTTAGAGAAATGACAGGTGACCTAATTTCTAAAAGATTCATTCACAGGATATGGGCATTGCAGCATTTATTACCAGAGGGCAGTAAAGAGTCAACCACATTATTGTGGGTCTGACGTCACATGTAGGCCAGACCATGAAAGGCATGTTTCCTTCCTTAAAGTGAACCACACTGGCTTTTCTAACAATCATTTCATGGTCCTCATTAGGGATCACCTCCACATGAAGCATATAAAATTCTTAGGGCTTACCTGGTTGTTGCAGAATGGTTCTTTCCCCTTGCAGAGGAAGCTAGGATCAGAGGGCATAATCTCAGAATAAGTGAATGCACATTTAAAGACAGAGAAGAATGCCTTTTCACGGGCAGTGGTGAATCTGTGAAATACTTTCTTGCAATGGTCATTCAGTATGGTCAGAACTGAGATCAACAAATTTTAGTTCACAGGGGAATCAAAGGGTATGAGAAAAAGGCAGGAAAGTGGAGTTGAGAATTATCAGATCACATTGAATAGAGAAGCAGACTTGTTGGGCTGAATAGCCTACCTCTGTTATGATCTTACAGAAGGGATGTTATATCTACCTACGCAACAATAGTTAGTGCATTTCATAAAGTTAATTCAATGTGTGAACTACTTTGAGATACTTCAATTGTGTGTTAATGTTATACAAACACAATTATTTATTCTCTTTCTTTTGAAATGGTTGTTGGAAGTTTTGATTCAACAATGGGAGGATAGTGAATTACACATAAACAAGCCAGCACCCTAGATAATGTAATTAACTCAGTTCTGCCAAGTCACAAGATGCAAATAGAATGGAGAGTGAATGGTTGTTTTTTTAAGAGGAAAGTTTAGCTGGTTGAAGCTTTGCTAATTGGAGTTTAAAGGAATGAAAGGTGACAATGTTCAATGTTAAGATTCTAAAGGGGTTTGACAGGTTCGCTGCTCAGAGGATGTTTTCTTTTGTGGGGATATCTAGAACATGGACTATTTTATTTAAGATAGAGGAAAGAAAGAATTGCTTTGTTTGGAATTCTCCTTCATAGACAGCAATGAAGACTTGAATTTGAAAAGTCATCTTCAAGGCTTAGTTAAACAGATTTTGTTCAGCTGTATGTAGTGATTATAACAAGGTCAACAGGTGGACCTCAGAGAATGTGAGCTCCCTGACTGGGGCTGTTAATCATGCCGTTAGTTGAGAAGCTTGACATTTTCAATCCTGCCGTTGAAGACTGGGTCCATATTTGGAAAGAATGAGTTACCTTTTCTGGGCAAATGAAAAACAATGAGCAATTCTCCTGACAGTTTGTGGACCCACAGAGTTTTGATAATTAGGAGCCTAATGTTTCCTGAGGCACTAGATACTAAAACCTTTCAAGAGTTGAGAGATGTAGTAAAGGAATATTACAAGCCCCAAGCCTCCTCTAATTCTGAGATGCTATTGGTTTTACTTGGCACTTCGAAAACAAGAGGAACCTGCATCAGGATTTTTGACAAGGATAAGATGACTGGCAAGGGGGCATGACTTAGTTTAACTCTTAATGAGATGCTGAGAGACCATTTGGTGTGTGGGATTTATGATGTAACCATGCAAAAGCACCTACTAACTGAAGCCCAAATGAACTTCATTACAACTGGCTTTGTCATTAGAAAATGGAAAATGGAGCGTGAGTTGCAGGCTGATGGAAGTGGACATCCTTGCCAAGCTAACTGAGCTTGGGGGACACCACTTGAGTGAAGGCAATTACATAGCCTCACTCAGGTCATATCCTGAACCGAGGGGCTCTAGTTCAGCCCACAGCAAAAACAAAATCAAGCCTTGGCCAAATGGTTAACATTTTCTTCAGGATCTGGGACCAGCAAGCCATTGTAGTTGCTGCTGCTATGTGAACATCAAAAGAGTCGTACCAGGCCTGAATTGATTAAGAGAACCCATAGGCCAGGATCCAGGAGAAGGCATACCTATATCTGGAACAGTTAAATAGCTTTACGACCTCCAGAAGCAATCAAAATAAACATCTGGTTAAATGGTCCTCCAGTTCTAATGGTGGTTGATACTAGCATGGCTGTATCAGTGATTACACAATCAGACTATAACAAAATTTGCTATGGATTCCAACCCTTAAGTTCGTGTAAGACCTCAGCCAGGCTGTGAACCTATACTGGGGAGCAGATTACAGATTAAGGATACAACTTTGGTTCAAATCCTGTATAAGAAGCAGTTGGTTTAGTTACCATTGATTGTAATAAAATGTTCTGGCCCATGGGGCAAACTTAGTTGAGAAAGATTCACCTTGATTGGCTCAATATTTTTACATCAAAAAATGGCTGCCTGAGTGAAGTCCTAATTGAACACCTGGAATATTTTTAAGGTCTCGGGAATATCAAAGAAGCCAAGCCCACTTTACATGTTGATCAGGAAGCAATTTCATGATTCTGCAAGGCCTGCCCGGTGCTATTTACCTTACGTGCAAAAGTAGAGGCAGAAGTCAGAAGACTAGAAAGCAAAGGAATCATCAAACAAGTACAGTTTGCAGAATGGGCAGCACTGGTCGTACCGATTATGAAGCATGGTGGGTCGGTTTGCCTTTGTGGGGATTTTAAACAAATGGTAAACTGCTTCTGTAGTGGATAAATACCCACTCCCTCGCAATGAGAAATTATAGGCAAAGTTGGCAGGAGGTTGGGGTGGGGGGAGGGAGGGGGGAAGAGAGTTTGGGGGTCTGTGCTTCACAAAGCTAGACCTGAGCTATGCATACCTGCAACTGCATTAGGTTAGATGTAGATTCCCAGAAGTATGCTACCGATAATACTCTTAAGGGTTTGTACCAATACACAAGACCGCCATTTGGAGTACCATCAGCCTGTGCCATTGCTGACAGGGTACCGGCCTCTGTGGTGTTATTGCCCTGCAGAGTTCAGAGTTGTGGGGAACAGTCAGAAATGTAGATTAAAATCACAATATATATTAAGTAGGCTCAAGAAATGAATGGCTGATTCTTGCTTTAATTATGAGCACCCAAGAGGACTTGCATAACCAGTTTAAAATTGGTAAGTAGACACCTGCTTCTTCACATTCACATTTTTGCCTGATTTAACCTCCAACCACACCTAAATGTCACCTCCAGGTTAAAACTTCAAGTCCCCAGCTTCCTGTCTCTGGGTTTCTTTTGATAACCTTCCTCACTGTGCAATTTTGCGATTCAAGGGTATTGTCATTGTTTTGAAAAGTGTGGTGTTGAAAAAGTGCAGCAGGCCAGGCAGCATCCGAGGAGCAGGAATATCGACGTTTCGGGCATAAGCCCTTCTTCAGGATTCCTGAAGAAGGGCTTGTGCCTGAAACGTCGATTCTCCTGTTCCTCGGATGCTGCCTGGCCTGCTGCGCTTTTCCAGCAACACACTTTTCAACTCTGGTCTCCAGCATCTGCAGTCCTCACTTTCTCCTGTTGTCATTATTTTCCTTGTTTTCTACCAAAATCAATGCAAGAAAATGATATTACAAGGTTGGGGAAATTTAGCTGCCATATAGCAAGTAACAGGAATCATTATAAAGGCTCTGAAACTTATGTAGCCAAACTCAATTATGAAAAGGGGGGGGGGGTGAATTTCAGGGGACATGAAAAGTTGCAACATATCAAGTTACTTTATCTTTTTACAGTTATACAGAATTATAAGTTGAATGATTATAAATAATCACTGGACGTAAAATAAATGGTCTTCTGCCAAATGGCATCCAGAAACAGCTCAACAATGTATTAATTGTTGCTGAAACGCAATTATTTTTACTCTCCCCATTTTGTATTAGATGATTAATGGCGGAGTTACATAGATTCCTAGATTGACCATAATTGCCTAATTCTCTTATTTTTGAAATTTTGAGAGATCCTGATCCAAGAATTTGGATTTTCAGGGATTATCAGAGATTCAACAACTGTGTGATCTGAGCTGTTGCCTGCACTCATGCCAAAGATGTGACAAGGGAAAGCACAGGCAGAGTGCTGTGGCCCATGTAGTTAGTAGAAGCTATTCCATCTTTGAGGTCAACAAAAGATTTTGTTATTGGCAGTTGCCTCACATTTCTGTAGCACAGTTTCCATGATTCTAATTCTCCAATCCTGCAGTCTGTTGTCTAGTCTTCAGTGAACGAAAGTATTCAAAAACCTTCTGTCAAATTATCTTTGTTTTTGCTTAGGCAGGCTTGCAGGTTGCTTTGTGTAATATTAAATGAAAGGAGTTAGAAAATCCCAGGTGTTGTATAAGGTGATAATTCTAAAAGGATTAATTCTGAAGATTACATTAAGCTCCACCCAATCTGATGATGCCATCAGGACTTCGGTGGGGAAAGGGAGAACATCATAGCATTTTATAGAGTGAAGACCTATATCCTAACTCTTCACTTAGTAACAATGTGTCACTTAGTAATTAACCTGTACATGATTGCTATCATGGAATAAACCACATCTTGTCAAGAGCCTCTTCTCATTTAAACTAACTTGGTTGTAGCAAACTACAAGCCGCCAGTGCAAAGTGGCGGTAATTCATTGTGGTAATTCTGAAGAAGAGTCACTGGATTTGAAACATTAACTCTGATTTCTCTGTCGAGATACTGCCAGATGTATTGAGACTTTCCAGCCATTTCTGGTTTTGTTGTATGTTATTCCAAAACCACAGCAATGTGGTGGGCCCTTAACAGCTCTCGAAAATAGTCTAGCAAGGCTTTCAGTTCAAAGTCAATTGCAAATGGACAAGGAAGTGTGGGCCTTGCCAATAACATCTACAGTCCACAAAAGAATAAACATACAACGCCAGGTTTTATTTCTAGTATTTGCTGATTCCAACTGGAGCAACAGTTGAGGGAGTATATTGTGACCCTTTTGGGTCAGGAATCCAACTGTTGATCATTACACTGAAAACTGCAGGGTTAGGAAGTAAGGATAGATGGAGGCCTGTCTGTAATGCATGCCACCTAACATACTTAAATTGTCTGCAAATATTAAAATATCAACAAGAGATATTTAGATGAAAAACTGAGAACAACTAGCACCTGCCAGCAGGAGGTTCTGCCCTTGAAAGTACAAGAAAGCTACAAGTAAAGATCTTGAAATGTTCTGTAGTTAATTCAGCTGTCATGCATACAGATGTTAAACACACCATTATATCTTCCATTGCATTGTTAACTAGATGTTTCAGTGCAATACTAAGGAAGTCCAATATCATTAGAGATGCAATCTATCTCTGAGTGGGCCTTCAACTTTTATTTTATTAATGACATGGGATCATTGCCAGCAAGGTCAAATCTAATGCTCATCCTTATTTGTCCTAATTTGGATATCTGGTGTAGATATATGCATAGTGCTTTTTGGAAGGGATTCCAAGTTTTTGAGTAGCATTGCAGGTCCCAAGTTGCAATGATCTGTGGCTTTAAGGGGTTCTTCAGGTGCTGTAATTCCCATTTGTCTGCTGCCCTTGTCATTTTAAGCAACAAGAGTGCACTGGTTTGGAAAGTATTGTCAAAGCAAGCTACATAATTCATTGAGATGCTTACACAGTCCATCTTGAGCACATAGTGGTCTAGTAAGTGAATATTTAATATGGTAAGTGGAGCATCAAAGTTGCTTTGTCCTGGATGATGTTGAATGTCTCGTGTTGTTGAAGCTGCAGTCAGGCGCGTGGACAATGTTCCATCACACTCCTGACTCGTGCCTTCTGGATAGTCAATAACAAACAAGCATAATTTTAAAGCAAAAGGCAGAAGGTTTACAAGGGATTTTAGGAAAAGCTTTTTCACTCAGAAACTAGTGTAGGTTTGGAACACACTGCCTGGGAGGGTTATTACTGAATTCACATTTTCTGTGGAAGTCATTATTTACAAAACTCTTCTGCGGTTTTCTTCATAGAGAATGGGCTTAGACAGCAACATTTGGATTTAATGTTGATTTTTATCATGAGCACTGTTTGAGCACTTTTGTTTAAGAACCTTGTCTAATAAAGCTAAAATGCTCCAAATATTTGAAATAATAGTGCAGGTGGTAACCTTTCTAAAAGAGCAGAGTTTGCCAAAAAGATCATTTAACAGATTACTAAAGCCTAATTATTTAAACAGACTTATCTCTGAGTGGAAAATATTCAAGCAGACACAACTCTTTATTAATGTGGCCCAAATACTTTTAATTTTGCAGCAAGCAAAGAAATAATTATAGGTTTGAAATGTGAAGCCATAATGGCACAGTTTCAGGCTTTTTTTTGTATTTCTTTAAAGGAATTAAAGGACTGTCATTGACCTGGAGCAGAGGCTTGTATGTCCCTCCAGGGATGAGGTGATGAGAAGGGAATGTGGGGGAATTGGGCATCCAACCAGATCTGATTCTAACTTCATCAAACATACACTTCAAAGTAGATTTGTTGAGGGTAGACAGTGTTTGATTGACAAGAGAATCAAGGGTTACATGAGAACAATCAGCAAAATGGAGTAAAGACCACAAATCAGACTGAAATATTAACTGTTTGAGCACATTGATGGGACTTCTCAAGGGTAATGGGCCAGTCAGCGACACCCATGTTCCACAAGTGAATAAATAAAAAAAGTCACTAAATGCCAGTATTGTAGCTGAACTGAAACTGCTTGGCTATGATGTGGCTGTTTCTGGAGCATAGAACTGTATTACAGTTAAGTAATGTGTCTGTCCTTCATGAATTTGCTTATGTGTGCAATATTTACTTTTCACCCACTGCAAATCTAATCTTCACTTATGTCGGGGATTGAAGGGAAAAAAATACTTGCTTCCTGGAGTATAAATGCCATTATGCTTGTGGCATGTATTACATATGTGCAGTGCATAAGCTTACCATTTAGTAAAGTCACTAATTGCAACATTCTTGGGGAATATATCCCAGGCGACTGGCGAGACTTTGCAGTACTCCTGCCAGAAGATTGTTAGGGTCCTTAGACCTTTAGTATCCAATGCCTTAGGCTGTTCCTTGATAGCCCCTGAAATGATCTGAATTAACTGAATAGGAGTATCTGTGATGATGGAAAGCTCAAGGAAATATATGGACAAGGAACAAGAGTAAGCCAATTGGCCCTCTGAGCTCTATCATTTAATAAGATCATATGAGATTGGGTTTTAACCTTAACTCTAAATTCCCACACACCTGCACAATCCTTCATCTCCTTTGCAATCAAAACTCTATCGATGAGAAAGTAAGGACCGCAGTGGTACAGAAATGGCTAACAGACATCTGCTTAAGTCAACAATAAGACGAGGCCTTTAGGTTTTTTTATTAAACGCAGTTGTACAATGAAAGGAGAGTGGCCTGTTCTCCCAGCTCAGATTTTTTTTTCTAGATTGGTCTGTTTTAGCAAGTAGTGAAAAAAAATTGCTGAGGAACTAAAGAAGCAGCTATAGTAAAAAGAGGTTCTACGCTTCAACAGAGGTCTTGCCTGGACTTTCTCTTTGAACCTCTCCTGCGTGGAATAACCAGTGTTTGAATTTACTTTTTGCCAAGGGGTGTGTTTATGGGATGTTGCTGGGATTGGAACAGCTCCCTTGTTAAGTTACGAGAGAGTCGGTTGGGTTATCAAATAAGTTAAGTTATTCTAAATTCTGTTTCTTTTGTTCATGTTTCATCCCTGGTGTTTAAAATAAATTCTGTTTTGTTTAGTGCTGAGTAGCTTGACTAGTTGCATCAGTCCTGGAATATCCATTTTATATCTGCCTAAAAAAAAACAAAAGTTAGGATCTGGGCTATGTTCTTGAAACGTTTTGAGAGGGTCTGGCCTGGTCCAAACACAAGGAAGAAGCTGTTCTTGAATCTGTTGGGCACACAATTTCAAGTTTTTGTGTCTTCTGCCTGACAGAAGAGGCTAGAAGAGAGGATTACCGAGGTGGTAAGAGGTCTTTGATGATGCTGTCAGCCTTTCTGTGGCAACACGAAGTGTAGGTGAAGTCCATGGATGGGAACTTGGCTTCCATTATGGTCTAGGCTGTTTACACAACTTCCTGTAGTTTCATCCAGACCTGCGCAAAGCAACTGCCTTACCAAGCTGTTATGCACCCAGATAAAATGCTTTCTTTAGTGCATCTCTAAATATTGATGAGGGTCCTTAAGGGCATTTTGCATATCCTAAGCCTCCTGAGGGAGAAAAGGCATTGTCATGCCTTCTTGAGCTTCCTATGTGGGAGGTCCAGGATAGATTGTTGGTTATCATCACTCCTAGAAACTATGTATTTCAAATGTTATAATTGTACACACCTCTACCACTTCCTCTGGCAGCTCATTCCATATACACTGTGTGAAAAAGTTGTCCTTCAGGTGCTTTTAAAATTTTTCCCTTCTCAACTCATACCTATGCTCCATAGCATTGGACTCTCCTATCCTGGGGAAAAGACCTTGGCTATTCACCATATAGTTGCCTCACATGATTTTATAAACCTTTATAAGGTCACCCCTCAGCCTCCTAAGCTCCAGGGAAAGAAGTCCCAGCCTATTCAGCCTCTCTTTATAACTCAAACCAAACAGCTTGAGTAGCATCCTGGTCAATGATTTTTGCACCCTTTCCAGTTTAATAACATCCTTGCTGTAGTCGAATGGCCAGAACTGTATACAATACTCCAATGTGACCTTACCAATATTTGTACAGCTGTAACATGACATCCCAATTCCTGTACTCAATGCTCTGACCAATGAAGGCAAGTGTGCGAAACACTTTCTTCACCAGCCTGTCTACCTGTGATGCCACTTTCAAGGAACTATGTACCTATACCCCTAGGTCTCTCTGACAACACTCCCCAGGGACTTACTATTAACTGTGTAAGTCCTGCCCTTGTTCATCTTATTAATGCAACGGCTCAAATTTATCTGCATTAAACTCCATCTGCCATTCCTTGGCCCATTAGACCAGCTGATCAAGATCCCATTGTACTCTTAGGTAATCTTCTTTACTGTCTATTCTACCAGCAATTTTGGTGTCATCCATAACTTACTAGCCTTGCCTTTTATATTCTCATTCAAATAGTTTATAAGTGATGAATAACAGTGAACTCAGCATCAACCCTTGTAGCACACCACTGGCCAGAGGCCTCCAGACTGAAAAACAACCCTCTACTACCACTCTCCGTCTCCAACCATCAAGCCAAATTTGTATGCTATTAACTGGCTCTCCCTGGATCTCATGTGATGTAAACTTAGTAAGCAGTCTGCCATGCAATATCTTGTCAAAAGCCTTGCTAAAGTCCACATAAACAACATCAATTGCACTGGGTCTATTATCTTCTTGGTGACCTCTTCAAAAACCTCAATCAAATTCGTGAGACGTGATTTCTTACTCTCAAAGCCATGTTGAACATCCCTAATCAGTCCTTGCCTTTCCAAATGCACATAAATCCTGTCTGTCTGAATTAACTCCAAGAATTTACATACCATTAGCCTCACCAGTCTATAGTTCCCTGGTTTTTCCTTGAAGCCTTTCTTAAATAATGACACATTAGTCATCCTCCAGCCTTGTGGTACCTTACCTGCAGCTGTTGATGATACAAATAACACCCTGCTATTTCTTCCCTAGCTTGCCACCATGTCCTGGAATACACATGATTTATCTACCTTTATGCATTTTAAAACCTCCAACGCCTCTTGTCCTCATCTAGTTTGTTGCTTAATTGTCAATCAACGTTTCTGTTGAATGTTGATGATCTGCACAGCTTTATCTGATCCACTGATTATCAGATTGCTTAGCTCTGTCTATCGAAGGTCGCTGCTGTTGCTTGGTAAACATGAAATACTGACTGATTTCTCATTTTCTCCTCTTTCTACTTTGACCAGAATTGATCCACAAGTTAAAGACTGCAGTTCGAAACATAGAAAATATGAGCAAGAGTAGTCCTTTGAGCTTGTTCCACCATTCAATATAATCATGAGTGATCATCCAACTCAGTACCTTGTTCCTGCTTTTCTCCCTATACCCTTTTATCCCGTCAGCCCTAAAAGCTATATTTAACTCCTTCATGAAACATTCAATGCTTTTGCCTCAATCACTTTCTGTGACAGAGGATTCCACAGGATAACCACTCTCCGGGTGAAGAAATTTCTAAATTAAGTTCGAAATAGCCTGCCCGCATCCTTAAACTGTGTCCCATGGTTCAGGACTCTCTGATCTTTAACGATCTAGGTGGAGGAACTGAGGGCATTCTGGTAAGTTTGCAGATGATATAAAGATAGGTGGAAGGATAGGTAGCATTGACGGGGTGGGGATGCTGCAGAAGGATTTGAATAGGTTCGGAGAGTCGACAGTGCAGTGCAGTGGAGAATAACATGGGAAAGCATGAGGTCATGAACTTTGGTCGGAAGAATAGAGGCATGAACTGTTTTCTAAATCCAGAAGTCTGAAGTACAAAGAGTCTTGGGAGTTTTAGTCCAGGATTCTCTCAAGATAAACTTGCAGGTTGAGTCAGTAGTTAGGAAGGCAAATGCAATGATAACATTTATTTCGAGACGACTTGAATTTAAACGTAGGATGTACTTCTGAGGCTCTAGAAGGGTTCTGGTCAGACCATATTTTGAGTATTATGTGCAGTTTTGGGCTCCATATCTCTGGAAGGATGTACTAGACCTGGAGAGTATTCAGAGAAGCTTTACAAAAACGATCCCAGGAATAAAAAGCTTAACATATGAGGAATGTTTGAAGACTCTGGGTCTATAGTTGATGGAGTTTAGAAGAATGAGGGGGGTTCTAATTGAAACTTATAGAATACTGAATGGCCTGGACAGAGTATATGGTGGGAAGTTGTTTTCATTTGTAGGAGAGATCAGAACCCAAGGGCATAACATGAGAGTAAAGGGAAGATCTTTCAAAATTGAGATAAGGAGAAATGTCTTCAGCCAGAGAATGGTAAATCTATGAAATTCATTGCTACACAAGGCTGTGGAGGCCAGGTCATTGAGTATATTTAAGACCGAGATAGATAGGTTTTGAGTATCAAGGGTTACAGGGAGAAAGCAGGAGAATGGGGTTGATACATGTATCAGCTATGATCGAATTGCGGAGCAGACTCAATGAGCTGAATGGCCTAATTTCTGTTCCTATGTCTTCTGGTCTTATCCTCCCGCTCACCTTTCTAATCCAGTTAAGGTAGTTTTACCCAATCCAGTCTCTCTTTATGACAGTCCTGCCATTCCAACAACTGGACTGGTAGACCTTTGTTACACTCCCTCCATGGCCAGAACATCCTTTCTCAAATAAAGAAACCAAAACTGCACAAAATACTCCAGGTGTGTCTTACAATTGCATTAAACCATCCTGCTCCTGTACTTGAATACTCTCCGTATCACAGTCGAGTGTGTGGTGCTGGAAAAGCACAACAGATCAGGCAGTATCCGAGGAGCAGGAGTATTAACATTTTGGGCCTAAGCCCTTCATCAGGAATTGGCAGGGGTAGGGGAAGCTGGGAGATTAAAAAGGAGGCTGGAGGGAGTCCTCACTTTCTCCTCTTGGTATCATACCTTATTCACCACTTGCTGCATCTGCATGCTTACTTACAATGACTGGTGTATGAGGACATTTAGGTCTTGTTGCACCTCCCCCTTTCCCAATCTATCACCATTTGGATAACAATCAACCTTTGTTTTAGCTTAAACCTTTGTAAGATATATGTGAGATATAACACCTCACATATATCTACATTATATTTCATCTGCCGTGCATATACCCACCGACTCAATGTGTCCAAATTACATTGAAGAATCTCTGTAACCTTCTCACAGTTCACCCCATTAATATATATTGTGAATAGCTGGGTCCTCGCACTAATCCCTATAATTACCCCACTAATCAAACACTTGTTTCTTCCTATTCTTTATTTTTTGTTTGGTTGACTACAATTTGGTGCGTCATGGATGCTCAGTTTTGAATTGGTACATATGTTCTAAATCCACATTCTTCAAGACTCAATTAACTCAGTCAGTGGTACTACTGAGCTACACTTCGTGATGGATCTAAATGCCCCCCATCCAGAATTTATCTGTCTTTTTCACCTTCACTGCTTCTTCCAGTACATATTCAACATGAAGCACACTGATTCATTTGCTGAGAATAGAAGTGGGGTGCAGTAGATGGTAATTTGCAGAATGTTTGTTTTTCTGTGGATCATGACATGGATCCCACTTATCTACCACACTGCAATGTCACCACTGGAGGATGTTTATCCTGAGCCATGAGCACACCCAGGAGGTGACAGTGCTCTCTTGGATTTGATACAATATCATACGGATTGACCATGTGCCTAGTTTGGCACAATCCCCCAGCTGTTAGAATGAAGGACTTTGGAAAGTTGACAGCTGAGTGTACACTGTTATTCCCAGTGACCAGGTTGATGCCAGATGATCCAATCTCTTTCATTCTTTTTTTGCATTGAAGAGAGTGTAGAAAAGGTTAACCAGAATGGTTCCAGGGATGAGACACCTCGGTTATGAAGAAAGATTTGTCATATTAATAAATTGGCAAACTATTAAGAGTAGAAAGTGAGGACAGCAGATGCTGGAGAGTCAAAGTTGAAAAATGTGGTGCTGGAAAAGCACAGCAGGTCAGGCAGCATCTGAGGAACAGGAGAGTCGACGTTTTGGGCATAAGCCCTTCATCGGGAGCTATTAAGAGAAGAAAAATCTAACATGCACACATTATTAATTCTACAAAACTTAGACACATAATTAAGTGGAAATGAGAAGATTTATATATCAATTGCATTTTGTAGATTATATTAAATGCATTTCAACTTTTCTCTTCCTTCAAAAGCTTTTTGCTTCTTCTTGCCCTTTTTTTTCTCCCTTATTTTTCTTCCCAATCTTTGCTCCTCCATCTCATTTCCTCTCATATTCTTTGTCTCCTTTCTTTAATTCTCCCTCATTTTAGTCTCACTCTCTCCTTTTCATCACTGGCTCCTAATCCTTTCTGTTGTCATTCTGCTCTTTTGTTCATGTCATTCTCTTTCTTCCTTTGTGATTTGCTTGTTTTGGTTTTCAATTGCCAGGATAAATAGAGTATTTGAAAATTACCAGGATTTAATTTACACTTCATCACACACTTCAGAAAAAGGTTGTGCAGTCAGGCAAACACATTCATTCAAGGCATCAGTGGTGAAATGATTCATTATTTTTAGTCTGTGGTGGAGCTGCGATAAAGTCAGATGTGTAGGTTCCGTATTTTTATATTTATTGTCTCAAGGTGAATGTAAGTTTAACGTGTAATCCCCTGGCAATTTGTGGAGGTGTTACTGATGGGAGTTGAATGTCAGCAAAACACTTCAGGAATGTTTTTGTGGAGCTTTATTCTTCAACACCATCTCTGATCCTGTTTTTATGATTTCAGACAAAATATTAGACTGGCTGTTGATATTGGCTCCATAACACAAAGGCATCATTAATTCAAGTCTGAATGGGCTGTCCAGATATTTCTAAAATTATATACCAGACATAAAAGGCTGAGGTTCTTTTGTCCTTTTTTTCCTACTTCTTTCTGTATCTTTGTGTTGGAGACTTTATTACAGAGGTTCAGTGCGTTTTCATTAAAAATCAGGCAGATGCCAAGACTCCAGGCAGGAACTCCTATCTCTACCCTACTTTATATTTAAAAGATCTTGTGTTTGTATAGAACTTCTAATGTCTTAAGGGCTTCCTAAAATACTTTACAGTCAATTAAATACTTTTGAAGTGTAATCATGACTGTAATATAACAAGCACAGCCAATTTGTGCGCAGTAAGTTCCCACAAACAGCAATAATATATTATGGGATCTTTTATATGCATCTCAGAAAACAATTGGGACCACAATTTAATAGCTCATCCAAATGACTGCTGTGAAACTCCCTCAGCACTGCCCTGAGATTGGCAACTAGATTTTATCCTCTACTCGAAGTGGGAGTTGAACACTTTGATTCAGAATTGTAATGCTACTCACTGAACCAGAGTTGAAAGCTTATCAAATGGTAGAGCATCTCAGATGGAGATTAACAGGTTAGTCAGTAGCACGGTGACTTTGTTCAGTGAGCAGTTAAACCCTAAAAAACAGTATATCCTTCATTCAGCTCTCAGTGTGTATTGAGTTGGTTGATCTCAGCTTAGGAAGTAGTTGGTGAGCAATTTGTCCTTAGCAGTGATGGACTGGGGAGAATGGGAGGGTAAAGAAAATCAATCAAGGTTCCCAATGTGATTGGGTCCACCTCTCCTTTAGTTGGTGGAACACAGATGAAGTCAAGTTTGGTGGAAGTGTGCCCCTTTGCTATTTGAATAGGCAAGGCAGGACTCACTATTGGGAGCAGACAAACTAAGAGGAACAAGAGAGGGGAGAGGAATGGCATTTTTGATTAAGGATAACATCACAGCTGTACTTAGGGATGAGATTCCTGGGAGTGCGTCCAGAGACATTATTTGGATGGAACTGAGAAATAAGAAAGGGATGATCACCTTATTGGGATTGTATTACAGACTCCCCCAATCGTCAGCGGGAAATTGGGAAGCAAATTTGTAACAAGATCCCAGTTATCTGTAAAAATAATAGGATGGTAATGGTAGGGGATTTTAACTTTCCAAACATAGACTAAGACATAGAAACATAAAAGATATGAGCAGGAGAGGCCATTCAGCCTTTCAAGCCTGATCAACCATTCATCACAATCATGGCTGATCATCCAACTCAATAGCCTAATCCTATTTTCTCCCCATAACGTTTGATCCCATTTGCCCCAAGTGCTATAGCTAGCTGCCTCTTGAATACATTCAATGTTTTAGCATCAACTACTTCATGTGGTAATGAATTCCACAGGCTGACCACTCTTTGAGTGAAGAAATGTCTCCTAATCTCCGTCCTAAATGGTCCACCCCAAATCCTCAGACTGTGACCCCTGGTTCTGGGCACACCCGCCATTGGAAACATCCTCTCTGCAGCAAAGGTAGAAGACAGAGGGTGGTGCTGGAGGGTTGTTTTCAGATAGGATTCCTGTTATCAGTGGAGTACCACAAGGATCGCTGCTGGGTCCATTACTTTTCATCATTCACATAAATGATTTGGATGTGAGCTTAAGAGGTATAGTTTGTAAGTTCGCAAATGACACCAAAAGTGGAGGTATTGTGGATAGCAAAGAAGGTTACCTTAAATTACAATGCTTGATAAGATGAGCCAATGGACTGATAAGTGGCAGATGGAGTTTAATTTAGATAAATGAGGTGCTGCATTTTGGGAAAGCAAATCTTAGCAGGACTTACACTTAATGATAAGGTCCTGGGGAGTGTTGCTGAACAAAGAGACCCTGGAGTGCAGGTTCATGGCTCCTTGAACGTAGAGTCACAGGTAGATAGGATAGTGAAGAAGGCGTTTGGTATGCTTTCCTTTATTGATCAGAGTACTGAGTACAGGAGTTGGGAGGTCATGTTGTGGCTGTACAGGACATTGGTGAGGCCACTGTTGGAATATAGTGTGCAATTCTGGTCTCCTTCCTATCGGAAGGATGTTGTGATACTTGAAAGTGTTCAGAAAAGATTTACAAGGATGTTGCCAGGGTTGGAGGATTTGAGCTATAGGGAGAGGTTGAATTGGCTGAGGCTGTTTTCCCTGGACCATCAGAGGCTGAGGGGTAATTGTGTAGAGGTCTATAAAATCATGAGGGGCATAGTTAGGTTAGTAGACAAGGTCTTTTTCCTGTGGTGGGGGAGTCCAGAACTAGAGGGCATAGGTTTAGGGTCAGAGGGGAAAGATATAAAAGAAACCTAAGGGGCAACTTTTTCACGCAGAGGGTGGTGCATGTGTGGAGGAACTGATGGAGGCTGGTACAATTGCAACATTTAAGAGGCATCTGGATGGGTATATGAATAGGAAGGGTTTGGAGGGATAAGGGCTGGGTGCTGGCAGGTGGGATTAGATTGGGTTGGGATATTTGGTCGGCATGGACGGGTTTGACTGAAGGGTCTGTTTCCATGCTGTACATCGCTATGACTCTAAATGGAGGTTTCGGTCAAGGAAAAGAAGGCATATGTCAGGTATAGACAGCAGGGCTCGAGTGGATCTGCAAGAAATGGAGGTGATAATAATCAAGTAATTTGCATCAGTATTTACTGTGGAGAAGGAGGTGGAAGCTACAGAACTTGGGAAAATAAATAGCGATGGTTTGAAAAATGTCCTTATTACAGAGAAGATGATGGACGTCTTAAAACGCATAAAAGGTGGATAAATCCCCAAGACCTGACCACCTGTACCCTAGAACTTTGTGGGAAACTAAGGAAATGATTGCTGGGCCCCTTACTGAGATAGTTGTATCACTGATAGCCACAGGTGAGGTGCTGGGAGACTGAAGGTTGGATAATGTGGTGGCACTATTTAAGAAAGGGGGTAAGGAAAAGCAATTTGGAGGGGATCCTGAGGGGCCAGATTTACAGATATTTGGAAAAGCAAGGACTAATTAAGGATAGCTGAAAATGTGTTGCTGATCAAAGCACAGCAGGCCAGGCAGCATCTCAGGAATAGAGAATTCGACGTTTCGAGCATAATGGTTTTGTGCATGGAAAATCATGTCTCACTGACTTAATTGAGTTTTTTGAAGAAAATCTGAAGAAGACTGATGAGGGCAGAGCAGTGGACATGATCTTTAAGGACTTCAGTAAGATGTTCGACAAGATTCTGCATGGTAGACTGGTTAGCAAGGTTAGATCACATCGAATATAGGAAGAACCAGCTATTTGGATACAGAACTGGCTTGAAGGCAGGAGAAAGAAAGTGGTGGTGGAGATTTTCAGACAGGAGGCCTGTGACAAGAGGATTGATGCCCAGTCCACTGCTTTTTGCCATGTATATAAATGATTTGGATATGAATATGGGAGTTATAGTTAGTGAGTTTGCAGCTGACATCAAAATTGGTGGTGTAGTGGAAAGCGAAGGAGGTTACCTCAGCGTACAATGGGACCTCGATCAGATGGGCTAAGGAGCTTAATTTAAATGGAGTTTAATTTAAATAAATGTGACATGCTGCATTTTGGAAAGGCAAATCAGGGCTGGAGTTATACACTCAATGGACACCTTGGATGAGGGGTGATGCAGAGAAGGGCCGTTCCCTTCCCAGAGGGACATAGAGAAGGTCATGACTCTGGACTCTGACAGCCTGGTCCAGGTTGACCACCCAGGTCAGTGTGTTTTCATAGTCCGGAGGAATGGCCAGTTCTATAAGATGTTCAATGATCTTCTCTAGGGTAAGACCACTTTGCTAGACTAAGTGCCACACTCTTCTGCTCCTGTGCATATCTCCCATTGGGCTTGGATTAGTACCTGGGAGTATAATGTTATTGCCATTTCTGAGACTTGGTTGAGGGAAGGACATGATTGGCAATTAAATATCCCAGGACATTGATGCTTTAGGCGGAATAGAGAGAGAGGTAAATGGGATGGAGGAGATGCATTTCTGGTCAAAGAGCATATCACAACTGTACTGAAGGAGGGCACTATGGAGGACTCGAGCAGTGAGCAATATGGATAGAGCTCAGAAATAGGAAGGGTGTGGTAAAAATGTTGGGGCTGAACTTCAGGCCTCCCAAATGCAAGCATGAGATAGAGGCCCAATATGTAAAAAAGTTATGGAAAGATATGGGTGCAAAAGGGTGGTGATGATAGGAGATTTTAATTTTCCCAACATTGACTGGGATCCATTTAGTGTTAGAGGTCTAGATGGATTAGAATTTGTTAGGAGCATTCAGGAGAGTTTTCTAGATAATATGCAAATAGTCCAACTTGGTAAGGGGCCATACTGGACCTGGTTTTGGGGAATGAGCCCGGCCAGGTGGTTAAAGTTTCAGTAGGGGATTACTTTGGAAATAGTGATCACAATTCTGTAAGTTTTAGAATATGCATGGACAAAGACGAGAGTGGTCCTAAAGAAAGAGTGCTAAATTGGGAGAAGGCCAACTAAAATTCAGCAGGAGCTGGGAAATGTAGACTTGGAGCAGCTGTTTGAAGGTAAATCCACATTTGATATGTTGGAAGCTTTTACAGAGAGATTGATTAGAGTTCAGGAGAGATACATTCCTATGAAAATGAGGGATAGAAATAGCAAGATTAGGGAACCATGGATGACAGGTGAAATTGTGAGACTAGATAAGAGGAAAAAGGAAGCATACATAAGGTCTAGCTGACTGAAGACAGACGAAGCTTTGGAAGAATATTAGAAATATAGGACCAATCTGAAATGAGGAATTAAGAGGGCTAAAAGGAGTTATGAGATATCTTTAGCAAACAGGGTTAAGGAAAATCCCAAAGCCTTTTATTCATATATAAAGGAGCACTCAAGGACAAAGAATGAAAGTTATGCATGGAGTCAGAGAAAATGGGTGAGATTCTTAATGAGTACTTTGCATCGGTATTCACTGAAAAAGGGGGGGGCATGACAGATGTTGATGTTAGGGATAGATGTTTGATTACTCTAGGACAAGAAGCAGGGGGAAGTGTTGGGTATTCTAAAAAGCATGGAGGTGGACAAGTCCCCAGTCCAGATGTGATCTATCCCAGGTTACTGAGGGAAGTGAGATAGGAAATAGCTGGGGCCTTAACAGATATCTTTGCAGCATCCTTGAACATGGGTGAGGTGCTAGAAGCCTGGAAAATTTCTAATGTTGTCCCCTAGTTTAAGAAGAGTAGCAGGGATAATCCAGGTTAATTATAGACTGGTGAGTCTGACGTCAGTGGTAGCCAAGTTGCTGGAGAAGGTACTGAGGGATAGGATCTATTTATATTTGGAAGAAAATGGGCCTATCAGTGATAGGCAACATGGTTTTGTGCAGGGAAGGTCATATCTTACCAACCTAATAGAATTCTTTGAGGAAGTGACAAAGTTGATTGATAACGGAAGGGCTGTAGATATCATATACATGGACTTCAATAAGGCGTTTGATCAGGTTCTCCATGGTAAACTGATGGAGAAGGTGAAGTCACACAGGGTCCAGGTTGTTCTAGCTACATAGATAGAGAACTGGCTGGGCAACAGGAGACAGAGTGCAGTAGTGGAAGGGAGTTTCTCAAAATGGAGACCTGTGACCAATGGTGTTCCAAGGGATCCGTGCTGGGACCACTGTTGTTTGTGATATACATAAAGGACTTGGAGGAATGTAATGGTGGTCTGATTAAAACGTTTGTAGATGACACAAAGATTAGTGGCGCAGCAAATAGTGAAGGGGACTGTCAGAGAATGCAGCAGAATATAGATGTATTGGAGAGTTGGGCAGAGAAATAGCAGATGGAGTTCAAACTGGGCAAATGTGAGGTGATGCATTTTGGAAGATGCAGTTCAAAAGTGAGCTATGCAGTAAATAGAAAAGTCCTGGGGAAAATTGATGCACAGAAAGATCTGGGTTTTATGGTCCATTGTTCCCAGAAGGTGGCAACGTAGCTCAATAGAGTGGTCAAGAAAGCATACAGCATGTTTTCCTTCATTGGACAGGGTATTGAGTACAAGAGTTAGCAGGTCACGTTACAGTTGTATAAGACTTTGGTTCAGACCCATTTGGAATACTACATGCAGTTCTGCTTGCCACATTACCAAAAGAATGTGGATGCTTTGGAGAGGGTGTAGAGGACGTTCACTCGGATGTTGCCTGGTATGGAGGGCGCTAGCTATGAAGAGAGGTTGAGTATATTAGCATTATTTCCATTAGAAAGACAGAGTTTGATGTGGGAACCTAATTTAGGTCTACAAATTCATGAGAGGTATAGACAGGATAGATAGCAAGAAGCCTTTTCCCCAAAATGGGGGCTTCAATTACGAGGGGTCACGAGTTCAAAGTGAGAGGGGAAAAGTTTAGGGGAGATATGCGTGGAAAGACCTTTACACAGAGGGTGGTGGGTGCTTGGAATGCATTGCCATCGGAGGTAGTACAGGCAGGCACGATAGCGTCATTTAAGATGTATCTAGACAGGTACATGAATGGGCAAGGAGCAGAGGGATACAAATCCTTAGATAATAGGTGACAGGTTTAGATAGAGGATTTGGACTGGTGCAGGCTTGGAGGGCCAAAGGGTCTGTTCCTGTGCTGTAATTTTCTTTGTTCTGGATTGTAAACGTCCTAGGGACAGGTTGGGGGTGGTGGAGTGAAGATGGTGTTTTTTGCCATTGTATGTTGTCTAGAGCAATTGCTTATTTGCAGAGGAAGAGGACATATGTGATCTGTAGCCTTAAGACTGATCAGGCCTGTTGCTGCATATTCAGTTTGAACAGTTTTGGCTTTACTCCATCCCTAAAGGTCGTTTTCACAGGAATACAGGATATTGCTCCCATGGATTATATGCAGAATTTTAATTGTGTATGTAAAGAAAGAGATAGGACTGAATCTTACATTCTCAGCCAAATCAGAGTTGTGTCAAGTTTTTTAAAGGGATTGCCGCTACAAGCCCTATTGGGTTTTCTCACAGTATCTTACGAAACTCACTGCATTAGCTACCTTCCCTGTCTCTATGGTGTCTCGTGTCTCTACCATGCCCTGTTCCCAGAACTCACCATTTAGTAGATATCTGCTGAAAGACCAGAACACTTTGCACTGTACTTTACAGTTAATTGTGAAGTCTACACAATACTTTGCAAATGTGCAGAGTTGCCAACTGTTGATATCTGAATGTCCTGTTAAAAAGTTGTGTTTGTTAAATGACTCTGAAGCCACATTGTGAACGATAGATACAAGTCCTTTTCCTGAAAAAAAAAGTGGAAGTTGCTGGAGAAATTGAGCTCGTCTGTCAGCATCTGTGAAGAGTAAACAGCCTTAATGTTCTGAGTCCAGCGACCCTGTTTCCATTACAGAAGACGGATGGGCTTGGAGTTACATTGAATGAACTTACACCAATATCTCTTTACACTCTAATGGAAGTTGGATGGCTGGTTTGTGATGTAGAGGGATACTAACAGTGTGGGTTCAATTCCCATACTGGCTGAGGTTACCACGAAGGACTCCCCTTACCTCAGAAATGGTGACCCTCAGATTAAAATCACCACCATCAGTTTCTCTCTAATGGGAGATCAACCCTATGATCTGGTAAGACTATAGTTACTGTACCTTACACTCTTTTAAACAAACAACTTAACAAATTAGCAGCCTTTACATGGACAGAACTCATGTTGTTAGATCATTAGGCAAGAAGCTCAGTGATGTGATTTACAGTAACGCAGGAGCAAATGTCCTGGCATGAAAGTTGAACCGAGGACCTCATGGCTCAGAAATAGGAAACCTACTCACTAAGCCACTTCAGTAGAGTATCAATAAACCCGATTTACTAAACAATCTGTCCTTAAAGGGGTAAGTCTAGGTTTCACTATTAATTGTTCAATGATATTAGCACTGTGCCATTGATCTCTTTTTAATATGTGCTCAAGATATTACATTCATTAATAGCCTGTTCAGACATATTAAGGCACACCTCTAGAGCAGGGGCTTGAACCCAGGCCTTCTGACCCAAATGTAGGAATATTGCCATTGCACTGTACACCTCCAGGCCTTCTGGCTTAAAGGTAACGACCGTACCACAAAAGGTCTGTATGTGTTCAGAAATAAATATTTTCTAATCAATCGATTCAAAGATGTTATTCGGAGAGGTGATTGACCATGGCATTATTGCTCAACTATTAAGCCAGAGTTCAAGGTAATGACCTGGGGACCTGTGTTTGAATCCTACTATAGCAGATGGTGGCACTTTAAATTCTAGGTTTTTTTAATTGAATTCGAGTCCAATGATGACTATGTAATCACTGTCAATTGTCAATAAATAACCATCTGGTTCACTGATGTACTTCAGGGAAGGAAACTGCAGTCCTTACCTGGTCTGGCCTACATGGGAGTCTAGATCACATAGCAATGTGGTTGATACTTAATTACCCTCTGGGGCAACGAGATGGATAATAAACTTCCTAAATCAACTTGGTCAGAGATATTATGACACATCTCTGGAGCAATGGGACTTGAATCAGGCCTCCTGGCCCAGAGATACCACTGTTCTTCAAGGTCTAGTTTTACTGAATTCAAATTTCACTATTTGCCATGTGAGCGGAGCAAACATATCAAACAGAGTACTCTGGATTACAAACCAAGTAACATTATCACTACACCTGCCCTCAAGAGCCTCATTTTTTTTAACCAACCTGTTGAAAGATGTTGTCATATACCTCTGCAGCATGTGGGACTTGAACTAGGGCCTCTTGACCAAGAGTCAAGGACACTACTCTGTGCCACAAGAGCCTTGAGTGATTTGGTGCAAATAGTACAGGGTATCAGTTGGATAGACATTATACCTCCTACCACTGCACCATAAGAGTCCCCAAGAACCTCAAGATACTTAGTTAATAAGTGATTTCTACCTGTTTATACTTAGCCATAACAATGTCATTAACAGAAGTAGAGCTATCCTTCAGATGTGAAAAACCTGAATGTTTCTATTAACCTTTTTTTTAAAGTCCAAGTTATTTTTATTTATTTAAAAAGAGTAGATAGGGAACGCTAAGAGCGTTACACCAACTTTGAAATTTGCGTCACAGGGTGGTTAAGAAGGCATTTAGCATGCTTGCCTTCATTGCTCAGACCTTTGCATATAGGAGTTGGGAGGTCATGTTGGGGTTATACAGGATATTTGTGAGGCCTGTTTTGGAGTACTATATGCAGTTCTGTTTGCCCTCCTTTAGGAAGAATATTATTAAATTGGAGAGGGTTCAGAAAGGATTTATTAGGATTGTGCGGGGAATAAAGCATTTGTGTTATCAGGAGAAGGTAGATAGGCTGACACTTCTTTCACTGGAGTGTAGGGCTTTGAGGGATGACCTTATGGAAGTTTATAAAATCATGAGAGCCATAGATTAGGTGAATAGCAAGGGTGTTCTCCTTAGGGTAGGGGAGTTCAAAACTAGGGGGATATAGTTTCAAAGTGAGAGGAGAAAGTTTTTAAAAAGTCATGAGGGACAATGTTTTTACACAGAGTGGTTCAAGTTTGGAATGAACTGCCAGAGAAAGTGATGGATGCAGGTGCAGTTACAACATTTAAAAGATATTTGGATTAGTACATGAATGGGGTTACAGGTTTAGGATGGGATAATGTTCAGAGGTTCAGCGCAGAATGGGCTGAATAGCCTCTAGCTGCATTGCTAGATTCTATGGAGATGGCATGGTGGGCTCAGTGGTTAGCACTGTTGCTTCAGAGTGCTAGGGATCCAGGTTCAATTCCAGCCTCAGGCAACTATCTACATGGAGTTTGCATGTTCCGCTTGTATATGTGTGGGTTTCTTCCAGGTGCTCCAGTTTCCTCTTATAGTCGAAAGATGTGCAGGTTAAGTGGATTGGCCATGTTAAATTACTCTTAGTGTTCAGGCCAGATGGATTAGCCATGGGAACTGCACGGTTACTGCAATATAGTGGGCTTGATGGGCTGAATGGCCTGCTTCCACACTGTAGGGATTCTATGTAAAGGAAAGGTTTGGAGACATATGGGCCAAACACAGGCAAGTGGGATTAGTTTAATTTGGGAACATGGTCCGCATGGACCAGTTACACTGAAAGGTCTGTTTCTGTGCTGTATGATGCTATAACTCTCCACCTCAATCTTATGCTCATGTCCATACACTTTCCTGCAGAGACCATTAGTTTATAATCAAGAAAGGGAACCATGATATACATCTTCTTTCTAACAAGTGAAGGTTACTAGGTCAGGCTGAGGAGAATATCAAATTGTAGTATTGTTAAGGTGAGAGCATGCATCTCCCAGGTTTTTCTTCAGTGCAGTGTTATATGACAGCTGGTTTTACTATCAGCTATGTTTTAATGCAAAACACATAGCCTAACTCTGTAAGAACTTATTGCCCTGGCCAACCTTCTTTTAATCAATAAACATTATCAGGTTAGCTAGTCATTAATAGAATTTTATGTGTTGCAGATATTTTCCATCTCACTTGAAGTTTGATAAGGAACAAAGGAAATTAGATATTTATGGAGTCTGTCTACATAACAATTACAGTAAAGCATTTTTAAAAATGCTTTAAGATGAGAAGTCTAATTTTGTATGAATTGGTATCACTCTCATTTCTGAGAAGTTTGTGGGTTTCAATCTCACACCATAATTTGGATTCGTTGTTGCACCAAAAGGTTTAAAATGCCCACAAACTCCAGAAAAGAGGTTACATTGACTGAGCCCATTTCACAGAATTAATTCAGAGACTGCAAAGCAACTTAAAGTACCAAGTTTCTTTATAAATGTTCTTTAACTTTTTTTTTTAGTTTTTGAGAAATTTTAGAAGTATATAAGGATTAAACAACCTCAAAGCATTTTACTCCCATTAGAACGTGTTTTTTTAAAAACTAGGAACAGAGTGAAACCCAGATAGTATGTGTCTTTTGGAAAATAGTATTTTGGAATAGGTTATACAAATAATCTTGAGACATGAAATGTAGCAAACTTTGGAGGGTAATGGTGAGTTAGAAGCTGTGGTTTCCAACCCCTCCATCACTGGGGTTTTTCATGCTTCTTGTCTGGATCTGTTCTGGCTTTCATTAATAGGGATTGTTTGCCATGATCAGTCAACAGCTGTCATTGTTATGGCATCATTATGGCTATAAAGACAAACTAGATGGACAGTGTGTTTTTTCACTCAGCAATTGCTATGACCCAAAAGAGAAAGACAAAACCACGCGAAAAAAGTCACCGGAGAATCTCAGTTATGCACTTCATTGCAGCCATTTCAGAAACCTATTGCTGGAGACTTGAAAGCAGAACAATTGGCATGGAGGGTACAACAGCAGGAAATATAATAACACAATTCATACCAGGTAGCAGGCTGCACAAATTAGCATAATCTTTATAAAATTATACTTCAATTCTGTTAGCCCTGCCAGGAGACAGTACACTTGGATTAGGATGTGAAGATGCAAAGTGAAAAAGGGAAAATTTGAAATGTTTGTACCGTGGCTCAATGATTAGACTCCACCTCAGCATTAATTCTGTACTGGAGGTCGTATTATAAATACAAAAATGTGTTATTTTAATTATTTATATGCAAAATAAAGTATGAATTACCTAGGACTGGAATAGCAAAGCCTAATTTGGACTTTGTAAAAGACAATTATTTTTAAAGAGTGAACTGTCCTGTCCATGAATACTAGGGCTGAAAGCAGAGAAAGTGAGGGCAGTTGTTTAATAATTTTGTGGCTTGCAATATCTGTTAGAAATGCCCAAAATGCTTCAGTAAAACTAATTATATAATGCGGTGATTTTGAATAAATACAGCAGCCATTTTGCACACATTAAATCTTCACACAGTGTAATGAAATTAATGGCAGATTAATCAGTTTTTGTTTATGGCATTGGTTGAGACAGGAATATTAACATGTTAACCATACTGCTTAATTTTAAACATTCTCTAATTTTTGTTTTTATATGCTTGTCAGCTCAGTGTGCTTTTTTTTTTAACTATTGTGTCAGAATGTTAAGGGTTTAAGCTCCACCTCAAAAATTTGATACCATAATTTAGACTTACACTGAAATGGCACTGAAATATAGAGTAGGTGCTGACCTTCTGGTGATACATTAAACTAAATTCCTGTCTGTTTTGTGAGGTGTGTAAACAATTCCCTGTGTGCTGGAAAATGTTAATACATCAAACATTATACTGTATATGAAAACATAAAGGGTGGCATGGTGGCTCAGTGAGGCACTGCTGCCTCACAGCACCAGGGGCCCGGATTCAATTCCAGCCTCAGCCGACTGTCTGTGTGGAGTTTGCACATTCTGCCCATGTCTGCGTGGGTTTCTTCCAAGTGCTCTGGTTTCCTCTCAGAGTCCAAAAATGTGCAGGTTAGGTGAATTGGCCATGCTAAATTGCCCATAGTGTTCAGGGATATGTTAGATGCATTAGTAAGGGGTGAATGTAGAGTAGTAGGGGAATGGGTCTGGGTGGGTTACTCTTCAGAGGACGAGTGTGGACTTGTAGGGCCGAATGGCTTGTTTCCACACTGTAGGGATTCTATGATTCTGTTTGGTCATTGTTTTGTTTCCGCTTTGAGAGCTTACAGAGTGTAAATTGACTGTTGCACTTCCTACATTGCAACAGTGACTATGCTTCAATAGTATTGGATTGTTTGAAAGGCAGTTTTGGATGTCCTGAAGTCATGGATGATACAATTTAATGCAAGTCTTTTCTTCCAAAGACTTAAATGAGGGAGATGGCGAGACAAAATAATTAGGATGAGAGATCCAAAAGATAGCAGTTCATTATGGACTAGAGATAATGGAAAATTGAAGGGTCTATGTTGAAGTTGAACAAGATGTTGCCAACTTTCTTAAAATTCAGCTGTAGGAAATTGCTCTAATTTAAGACAATATGTAGAAAAGTCAAAAGCTGAAAGATGATAATTTCTTTGCTCAGAACCAGTTTCTCATATTATACTTGTTTAATTCTGGAAATTTTAAAATGTACTATTCCACATTTAGGTTAAAATTCTTATTCTAATTCAGCTATCAATTTTTAAATTGTTTTGCATTTATTTATGGCCTTTTGTACTGTTTTGCTGTACCACATTTATGGAACAATCTTCAAGATGTAACCTAGCCATACAACTTAATATTTTAAAACCACTTAAGTTTTTCTCATCTGCAGACTTATTTTTCCACAATGCTCTTCCCCTTTAGGCTTTGGATTAGTCTTGTTGGATGTCTCTGCATGTACCTCATGTGTGCTTCTTGTAGCACGGTGAATGGAACAATAGGGTAGGGGACGGTATTCTAGATGAGATCTAATTTTTACATTGTAAAGCCCAAAATGGCTTCCAAAAACTTACACTGTACTATCTGATTTATCGCTGAGTGTTCTATTTGCCTGGATATATTGTCTACATTTACTCTGCATCCTTTTCTCATGGCTCCATTTTTCAGTTCATCTCAATTCCAACAGAAAATGCTGAATTTAAAAAAAAACTACCTATTTTTTTAAACAACCTGTTCAGAAATGTTATTATACACCTCTGGAATAGGTGAGACTTGAATCAAGGCCTTGAAAAGGGAGGGATACCATGAATACACCACAAAGCTCATGAGACAGTGCTTCATACTTATCAGTAAAGTATTTCAGCTGCTAATTTTCTGCCTAATTATGCAATCAATTTGAATCATTTTATACAATCCCATGGAGCTGCTGAAACAAGAGCTATCATTTGAAAGATTGATTTGAATTTCAGGAGATGACTTTTGCAACAATATTCTGGCCAAAAAAAACTGTTCAATTCAAAAGGATGCCAACAGTTTTAAGCATCACCAATGAAAGGGGTGAGCTTCTCATTCTCACTGCTCTCTAGCTGAACAATTTTCCTCTGAATTCCTATTGGCTTTTTGTATTTTGGTGACTATGTAATTTGGCAGTCTCTAGTTATGATCTTTCCCACAAGAACAAACATTCTGTTTGCATCCTCTGCATCAAACCATCTCATAATGGTAAATACCTCTACCAAGTCAGCCCTCTCTTTTTCAACATAAAAGATTTACAAAGATGTTGTTGGGGTTAGAGGGTTTGAGCTAAAGGGAGAGGCTGAATATACTGGGGCTTATTTTTCCTGAAGCCTCCATTGGAGGCTATAAGGTGATCATAAACAGGCTTATAACATCATGATGGGCATGGATAGGGTGAGTCTTTTTCCCACTGTGGGGAGAGTCCAAAACTGGAGGGCATAGGTTTATGGAGAAAGGGGAAAAATTTAAAAGGGACCTAAAGGGCACCTTCATCAAGCAGAGGGTGTTGCATGTATGGAGTAAACTTCCAAAAGAAGTGGTGAAGGCTGGTACAATTACAACATTTAAAAGGGATCTAAATAGGTACACAAATTGGAAGGATTTAGAGGGATATGGGCCAAATGCTGATAAATGGGACTGGATTAATTTAGGATATCTGTTCAGCCTAGATGGATTCAGCATAGACCAAAGGATCTGTTTCCATGCAGAAGCCTGAGCATCCTACCCATCCACACTCCAGCACAAAGCGTGTGCTGCTTGACATCAAGGCTGCATCAAGAATGGCATCAAGCCACCCTAGTAAGACTGGAATCAGTGAGAATCAGGGATAAACTCTCCACTGATTGGAGTCATACCTGGCACATAGGAAGATGGTTGCGGTTGTTGAAGGTCAATCAGTTCAGCTCCAGGATAGCTCTGCAGGAGTTCATCAGGGTAGTGTCCTAGCCCCAGCCATCTTTAGCTTGTTGATGCTTGTTTGAGCCTGGCAACGACCAGCTGCTGTCTGAGTCCTGCAATTGCTAGCTGCAACTTGCTGGTATGTGCAGAGAGGAGTCAATTCTTATAACCTGACAAGTTACTTTTTTAATGTATTAAACCATGCACTCATTTCTTATGCATTCTATTACAAACTAGAGCTTATATATTTTCGCACAAATCTAATTAACAGCCTATTTATACACCCACTCGAGTCCTCTAACACTCTGAGGAGGGACCAAGCAGACATTACGACAACAGATGAATGGGCACCGTGCAACAATCACCAGGCAGGAATGTTCCCTCCCATTCGGGGAACATTTCAGCGGACAGGGACATTCGGTCTCGGGTGACCATCTCCAGGATATGCAACAACACAGACTGGCCGAGCAGAGGCCGGTAGTAAACTTCAGTACCCATGAGGATTGCTTCAACCGGGACCTTAGGTTCATGTCACACTATAGATGACCCCACTACACTATACACACTCTCACACACACAAACACACACTCTTACACTCCCACAGACCCTCTCTCGTGCATAAGCTCTCTCTCAGACACACACACACACACATACCCTGCCCATACTCTCACCCATCCTCACACCCTCTCACACATATTCTACCAAGCATGCACACATGCAATCTCTCTCTCCCCCTCTCTTCTCCCTCCCACCCACACACAAGTCTATGGGGTGAATTTGCATTTGCAGAATTGTATTTGCAGATACATTCTATTTTTGCAGGTAGTCAATGCAGGCAGTCAATCCATATAACATTTGATAAATTCCTACTTTGGAAATAGAACCAGTCTGACTCAGGATTGGGATACAGACAGACTCTAACCTCACACCTTTAATACATTATCTGCGCTGATAAGGTTTTATATTAAAAAATGACCTAAGTTATCTCGAGAATGTGACTTAAAAGAAGTTCTGGGATTTACATATTAATGAACTGAAACCTGCAACACACTCTAAAAGATTAATGACTTAACAGCAATCTAGCTTTATTTGCTATATCATTTTAATTGCATGACACTAGAATTTTTTGCTATAAATTCTGTGTCTTATGATCCTGCTCCACTAGTTACTTGATGAAGGAGCAGCACTCTGAAAATAAACCTGTTGGAGTATAAACTGGTGTTGTGTGATTTTTAACTTTGTCCACCCCAGTCCAACACTGACACCTCCACATCATGATTCTCTGAGTAGTCATATAATATAAAAGATCTGGATAACTGTTTTGCTGCTGCTGAGGAAGGCTGATGCTGGCCACACACTGCTCCCTCTCTCCACGTCTCCCTGATGCAGGGTTTTACTTTTGCGATGGTGAGTCTGTAGAGTTGTCGTTGCGTGTATACCTTGAGGGTCTTCTTTTATTCTCTTTCCATATTTTTTTTTGAGTTGTGGTGTCTTTTTTCCGTTGGCTCGGGCTCATCTGTTAATTGCATGTCTTTGCCTTATTGGCTGCAGACCAAGGAGCTAGGTAGCATTCCCTCATTGTCCCTTGTTCAAATAAGGCTTCTGCATTACTTCATCTTTCTTACTTTTCTGAAGAATATAGTTGGTACCTGGAGTCCGGTAATTCTCAGTTCACAAACTGTTTTCTCCTGTGTGTCAGCAGTTTTTTTTATATACTCAGCATCCCTAGCCCCTATCAGTGATCGGCACTGCTGTGTTCTGCAGCCTCTTGGCTAACATCTCATTTTGAGGCGTATGTCTCTGACTGGTCCCCCGTCTCTTTCTGTGCAACAGCCTGGCTAACAAACTGTGTCATCAGTGATCTTCCCTCTATAATAAGGTCAGAAGTAGGGATGTTTGGTGATGATTACATGATGTTAAGAACATAGATCAATACAACACAGGAACAGGTTCTTTGGGCCCACCATAGGCATAAGTGAGGACTGCAGATGCTGGAGATCAGAGTCAAGATGAGAATAGTGCTGGAAAAGTACAGCAGGTCAGGCAGCATCCCTCATTCCTGATGAAAGGCTCTTTAGCCCACTATGTCTGTGCTGACCATGATGCTGTTCTAAACTAAGTCAAACTGACTACACGTGGTCTGTGACTTTCTCTGCCTGTTCACATGTCTGTGGAAATGCTTCTTAAACTTTGCTTCATATCTTCTTCTACAGCCTCCCTGGTAGCCTGTTCCAGGCACCTACTACCCTCTGTTTAAAAAAAACTTTCCTTGCACATGTCTTTTAAACTTCCCCTCTCTCATCTTAAACCTATACCTCTAGTATTTGACATTTTCTCCCGGGGTAGAGACTATGACTATCCACCCTATCCATGCCCCTCATAGTTTTATATACTTCCATCAGGTCGCCGCTCAGCCTCTGACCCCCTAGCGAAAATAACCCAAGTTTGTCCAACCTTTCCTTGTTCACCACCATTCACAACTCCTCAGATATTAAAGCAGTCCACATTCAAGATCTGAACAGCATCCAGGTTTAGGCTGACAAGTGGTAAGTAACATTTGTGCCACACAAATGCCAAGCAATGACCGTCTCCAGTAAGATCCAACCATCGGTCTTTAATATTCAGTGGTGTTACCATCACTGAATCCCCCACTGTCAAATTTGGGGTTTACCATTAATCAAGAGTTCAGTTGGATTCACTATATAAATATACTGACAGGTCAGAGTCTGGGAATACTGCAGCAAGTAACTCAACTCCTGACTCCTCAAGACCTGTTCACTGTTTAGAAAGCACAAGTTAGGAATGTGATGGAAATTTCTCTGCTAATCTGTATGAATACAGCTTAAACAACATTCAGGAAGCTTGATATCAAAGCAGCCCATTTGATTGGCACCACATTGAGAAGCATCCACTCCCTTCACCTTTCACACTCAATAGCAGTAGTATGTATTATCTACAAGATGCACTCCAGAAATCCACCTACACCTCCCAATACCGCAACCACTTCTGTCCAGAAAGACAAGGGCAGTAGATATATGGTAAAACCACTTGTAAGTTCCCCTCCAAGCCAATCATCATTCTGACTTAGAAATATATAACCATTCCTTCTCTGATTCTGGGTCAAAATTCTAAAATCCCTCCTCTCAGGCATTATGGTTCTACCAACATGGACTGCAGCGGTTCAAGAAGGCAGCTCACCACCATCTTCTCAAGTTGAGACGGGCGATAAATGCTGGCCAGCAAATGGTACCTCCAAACCACGAGTGAATTAAAAAAAACTGTGACAGACTTTGCGGATCCAGCATTGGACTACAGTCACCTCAGAGTCCACAACAAAAGAAGACAACAAAGTCATCCTCAATTCTGAGTGACTGCCTAAGAAGAAGATGACTGATGAAGTCTAAAGCAATAACACTATCTTAAAATAAGTAAATAATATATCTTGTGAGCTGTTTAGGAGGGATGGGCATGTCATTGTAGAGCAAGATGAAGTAAAGGTAGATATGGACATTAAAGATATTTAGAGAAGCCACAATTTGAAAATAGTGTAACAGGCTCAATAGATGAAAACTTTTAACATCACAATGATGTCTCAAGTCATAGTTGTTGTACTTTATCCTCTGTCTGATCTCAGAGATGTTGCTATTTAGTCTCAGACAAATTGCTATGAGACAAGGCAGCAGGAAAAGAATCCTGCAGCTATGCTTGCTAGGAGGACAAGGGTCGACATATTTCTAGTGTGAGTTATTATTTCAGAAAGATTTATTTGGACACATGTTGATTATGGCCAGAGGTGGTGCAATATCTCAGTGTGCTACCTGTCAAGGCTCTGAGGAGAAGGAGCAGGCAGTTAACCCTGATGGTTCACACCTGGCTTGTGTATATCTTTTGTGAAATTCCATCAAATGTAAAATAAATATTACAAGTCGTACTTTCTGTTCCTGTCACTGTATTTATTGAAGCAATTTTCACAAGCGTTAATTAAAATATGCAGTTTTTTTTCTAAATTGACAACCAACTTCCACGACTCACACCTGTGCTCTTAATCCATTCCACACTTCCACAATTGTCAGCCTCCTTTTAAAAACCATTCTAATTGTGTGAATCTAAGCATTATGGTTAGTAGGCTGTTTAACCATTGAGGGTATCACTTTTTTTTCCTGATTAAACTTCCATTTGACCTGAATGCCCTCTCACTCTTTCCAGGAGAGTCATGTGGAACAGGAAATCTGCCCAAATTTTGCCCCGTTTCTAATAGAGGTGTCTGTATTTTTGATGCTCTACAGCAGTAATAAAAATAACTTTAGTATACCCAAGAAAACTTCATCCATTCATACTTAGTCATAATACAGAGGACCCTTAATGCATCTCTTTGTTGACTGCAATTCTGCACGCTGGTGTCATTCTTTCCTCCATTTAGTTCTGATTTTGTCCACTCATCTATTCCATCTCTGTCCTGACTTATTCTTTTGATTGTGACCATTTCCAATTTATTGTTGCCAACACAAGACACTCACTCTCTTTTCCAATAATCAGACATTCTCAATTTTCCATTGCTTCACTGCAACTAAATGTTTGCAAGATAATGGGGCCTGGTTTGCCTGTAGTTCCTGATTCAAATGAACGAATTCTTCGCCCTGTCCAACTGATTAGATTACTTACAGTGTGGAAACAGGCCCTTCGGCCCAACAAGTCCACACCGACCCACCGAAGCGTAACCCACCCAGACCCATTCCCCTACATTTACCCCTTTACCTAACACTACGGGCAATTTAGCATGGCCAATTCACCTGACCTGCACACCATTGGACTGTGGGAGGAAACCGGAGCACCCGGAGGAAACCCACGCAGACACGGGGAGAATGTGCAAACTCCACACAGTCAGTCGTCTGAGTCGGGGATTGAACCCGGGTCTCAGGCGCTGTGAGACAGCAGTGCTAACCACTGTGCCACCGTGCCGCCCGTTGATTCTAAGGGTCCTTTGCCTTAGCCACATTTCAAGAGCTGTAATCCTCTTCTGATCACCCTATTTAGGGTCCTGTTCTCACTCTCATATGATGCAATACTGCAAACCAGCGATGTTGCAAAATGCTTTTCTGAGTTCAGGCTGATGTTAGATGAATGGGAGCATTATCAAAAAATTTGATACCCAGCCACGTAAGAGTATTAGCATAAGTGACAAAAATCTCGATTGAGAGGTTGACGGTAAGAAGCAATTTCGGGAGAGATAAAAGTGGAGAGATATGGGTAGAAATTTTAGATCTTCGAGCCTAGACAAACATGCTAGTAGGACAGTAAAAATAATAGATGTAATAGAATTTGAGAAATTTGAAATCTCAAAGTAGTCGAAAAATTTGGAAAAGGAGGGATGGACAAGGCCATTGAAGAATTTAAATAATGACATTAAAATTTTAAAATCAAGTTGCTGCTGGACTAGGGGATAATGTAAGCCAGTGTGCATATTGATTTATGGGTGAGCAGCGCTGGATTTAAATTTGAGATATCAACATAGTATTGTCATAGAGAGAGTATCAAAATCCCAGTGTCACCAAACAACTGACATTTATTGACAACTAAAAAAACTTTATCTTTCAGCAATTTCATATTTTAGGTGTACCTTAATTTCCTCCACATTGGAGATTTCATAGCTGCATGTGGGACATTTGTTCATCTCTTGTATTTCAGTATTGAGCAGTCCTGATGAAGATTCGGTTGATGTTAGGTGCAAATTGATACACCTCCCAAGCTAGCCCAATGATGTTTCATATCTCAACTGTCAGAGAAGCTTTGCCTCCAGTCTGACATTTCCAATCCCAACCTAAACAATCTTGTGATCCAGTCTGAAGGAGTTCATGGATGGGATGTGTCCAGGACTGTGTCCTAAGTCTGCTGAGATTTGTGGAATCAAATCAAAGTCTTTTCATTGACATTGCAATGATGGATATCATGTTTCAAACAGGCAAATGGATATCATGTTTCAAACTGCTCCAAAAATTGTGAACTGCAGTAGAAATAGGCCAAAGAGGTTGGGCTTCAGGGCACCTTCTGAAAAGATGTCCACCCTGTGTTATGTGACATGGTCAAATTGAAAAAAAAAGTTTGGCATTCCAAACTACATGTCGATCCCCAGGGTGCTCTCCACCCATGTTATTCAGTCAACCAGCTGTTTTGGTCTCATTTTTTAAGGACCTGCTAGGACTGTGGTAGGCCAAGGATGTGGTATTACTTGGGCTTGGGAGTAATTGGCTACCACACCCCTCTACCACACAATAGGACTTGTTTAGGGTGGATAGAGTCTCTCCTTAGAAGGTTCCACAGAATCCCTGGATTCTGCCAGAAGGGCTTCAAATTTCTGACCCCTATGAATTAAGTGCAAAACAATATTATACTAATAGTAATCATATTTTTTCTCCAACCGTTAGGAACAGAATAGTGGCTATCCAAACTAGTTAATTACTTCTGGGAAAAAAAGTTGATTTGAATTGGTTAGTTTGGGATAGATTCCAGAATGTCTGTATGTTTCCTTTGGAAAGTCGTGGAAGTTAAATCTACAGTGCTGTCTGGACTCACTTGGCTTACTTCAGCTCCTAATTCATATTTTTGTATGTTTAAACCTGATTAATTGGAATATGTACTTAAGAAGTTGGATCCCATTCTTTAATCTTACACTTCAGTATAGTACTGAGGAAGCGCTGTATTGTTGAAAGTGCCATCCTGCAGATCAGATATCAAGCGCTTTTGCCATCATTTTTTTCCTGTGGTTAGTTTGAACATTTTCAGATTCTGGAATTCTGTCCTGGCCAACATTCTTCCTTCAAGTAGTACCACAGATTAATTGGTCAATCATCTCATTGCTGTTTATGGACTCCTGCTGTGTATTAAAGTGCTGCCATGCTTATCTACATCATAGAAATCCCTGCATTTTAAAGGAAGAACCCTGTGCTTAAAATTTATCTTTTTTGATCTAATATTTTATTTACTTTGTCTAATATTTCCTCTTTAGCTCAGGATTCATTTTGTTTAAAAAAATGATGTCCCTGTAAGAGACATTTAGGCAGTTTTATACATTAAAGTCAACATGAAAACAAAATGGCTGGAAGCTTATAAGGGTCTGAGTGATGGGAGCTATGGCGGAAAATATGGCAGTATTGGACAGGAAGTCCAGCAAGACCTATCTCATTGTCAAAAGCAACTCTACGCATCTTTTAAGTAAGTTCTGAGTGTCGAGATACAATTCTTATTATGTGATTTTTAACTTCATACATCCCAGTTCATCTCCGACATCTCCCAATCAATTCTTATTAGGCAGCAGCAACCTGCCAGTTAAGGGGGTTTATTGCTGGTGAATAACTTTATTAACTGTACGTCTCACCTCATTAACATGCAACTTCCTATTCTACAATTTGCAGCAAAACAAAGTAGATGTCAAGAAGACTCAACAGAGCGGGTATCCACCCAATGACTTTAGCTTGTTATTTTCTCCAGAGGATCTTCATGTTTGACACCAGACATCAACATCTGGATGTAGGTTTGTTCGCTGAGCTAGAAGGTTCATTTCCAGACATTTCGTCACTCTACTAGGTAACATCTTCAGTGGGCTTCCAGGCGAAGCAATGCTGATAATTCCTGCTTTCTATTTATATGTTTGGGTTGGTGATGTCATTTCCTGTTCTTTTATTTTCAGGTGGTGGTAGATGGGGTTTAACTCGATGTGTTTGCTGAGAGTTCCGATTGGAATGCCATGCTTCAAGGATGTG